>NC_090935.1:130837777-131148473 GCF_040938575.1 Ambystoma mexicanum | reverse complement strand
TTTCACACGCGATTGTCCTGGGTACGTGTATTCCAGGGGTGCGCGGGAAGTATCACAACCAAATTCAGCAGGGTACGTTTATTTCAGGGGTGCGCTGGAAGTTTCACACGCAATTCCATCAGGGCACGTGTATTTCAGGGGTGCGTGGGAAGTTTCACACGTGAATTCAGCAGAATACGTGTCTTTCAGGGGTGCGCGGGAAGTTCCACACGCGATTGTCCTTGGTATGTATGTTCCAGGGGTGCGCGGGAAGTCTCACACGCAAATTCAGCAGGGTACGTGTATTTCAGGGGTGCGCGGGGAGTACTACACGTGATTTGGCCGCGTGGGTCCTCCCAGGTATTCCCTCTACACCCTCCACGGCCCCTGCAGGCAGCCCACACCACAGGGGACTACCCTGCACCCCTGCTCATGTCCCGCAGGAAGCCCATCCACCATGGGCATGCCCCCCAGCCAAGCCACATGTCACCTTGCACTACTGATCAACAACGCATGTCTCCCAGCACCCCCACCCCCCAGCACTGTGGGGCACCTGCCAGCAGGCCCCCACTCATGTCCAACTCATGTCCCCCTGCACCCCACCCCTCAGCATTCAGGGGCACCCTCCACCAGGCCCCCACACATGTCTTCCTGCACCCCCACCCCCCAGCATCCAGGGGCACCCTCCACCAGGCCCCCACTCATGTCCAACTCATGTCTCCCAGCACCCCCACCCCCCAGCAGTGCAGGGCACCCTCCACCAGGCCCCCACTCATGTCCAACTCATGTCTCCCAGCACCCCCACCCCCCAGCAGTGCAGGGCACCCTCCACCATGCCCCCACACATGTCTCCCAGCACCCCACCCCCCAGCATCCAGGGGCACACTCCACCAGGCCCCCACAATTGTCTCCCAGCACCCCCACCCCTACCCCCCAGCAGTGTAGGTCGCCCTCCACCAGACCCCCACACATGTCTCCCAACACCCCCACCCCCCAGCATCCAGGGGCACCCTCCACCAGGCCCCCACTCATGTCCCCCTGCACCCCCACCCCCCAGCAGTCAGGGGCACCCTCCACCAGGCCCCCACTCATGTCTCCCAGCACCCCCACCCCCAGCAGTGCAGGGCACCCTCCATCATGCCCCACACATGTCTCCCTGCACCCCCACCCCACAGCACCCAGGGGCACTCTCCACCAGGCCCCCACTCATGTCCAACACATGTCCCCCTGCACCCCCACCCCCAGCATCCAGGGGCACCCTCCACCAGGCCCCCACTCATGTCCAACTCATGTCCCCCCGCACCACCACACCCCAGCAGTCAGGGACACCGTCCACCAGGCCCCCACTCATGTCTCCCAGCACCCCCACCCCCCAGCAGTGCAGGGCACCCTCCACCATGCCCCCACACATGTCTCCCAGCACCCCCACCCTCCAGCATCCAGGGGCACCCTCCACCAGGTCCCCACTCATGTCCAACTCATGTCCCCCTGCACCCCCACCCCCCAGCATCCAGGGGCACCCTCCACCAGGCCCCCACTCATGTCCAAATCATGCCCCCCTGCACTGTAAGAGGATTCAATTCAACACTACAGCTAAGTCAACGCCTAGTCTGGGATACTGAATGGAAACCCTTATTGATATATCTTTATGTCCAGTTCATGCGTTCTGGATGACTACCCCTATATAACACCCCTCTCTTGGAATCCCCCTGACCCCACTGAGCCAAGAAGTAGTTCTGTTTTGCAAGTTAAAAGGTTTATTTGAGAATCTAAACAATATATATATATATATATCACACTTTATAATAAATTAATAATTGAATATCACACTTAATCTGAGCAGTAATCAATAATGGATAGTCTGGCACTAGCACACTTGTGAATAGGAACAGAAGAATAAGGTGGTAGAGAATGCTTTATATAAGTTCAGATGGATGCAATGTTGAATGAAAATGCAATACAGAAAATACTCAATATGATTTCAACAAAACAATGTAATCATTTTCTCTGGCAATCCACTCCCCCCTTTATGCAATGCAAGGAAATGGAAGGGAAGCACACAGTTCTCAGAAATGCAATCAAATTTAATTCAGTTCACCCCAGCAAGCTTAGACCACAGAAGTTGGAAACACAGGCCCAAAATGCTTTTATATGTGCTGGCAATGAAGTGAAAAATATGCTAAAATGCTTTTATATGTGCTGGCAATGAAGTGAAAAATATGCTAAAATGCTTTTAATTCCCTCTAGAGGTTCAGGGTGAGTGGTATCAAGTTAATATTAGTCCAGGCTCACTCTAGCAATGATTTAGGGATGGTTCTTAAGAGGCAAACGAATTTTTAGCAAGGAAAGCAAGGAAGCTGCTGTTTTCCCACGTGGAGAAATTTGCAAATCGCGGCAAATTCGCGAGTGCGTTTTTCGCGATGGCGGCAAAAGTGTATGGAATAGGAATGCGGTTCTAGGTTCGTTGAAAAGCCAAGATTCCCAGCTTTCAGAGGAAAGTTAAACCAAGTTCCTAGCACAAGTTTGGTTACAGAGTTATGAACGATTTTGTGAAGGTTGTTTTTCGGATTTGAAATTTTAAAAGTTCAAAGCGACAGGTTACAGCTTGCAGCTAAAAATGACAAGTGACAGCTTTGCAAATGACAGGTGACAACTTCTAGGAGGCAGTTCTGGTTAGATTAAAATAGATTGAATTATATTATTTTAACTAAGAGATTGGTTCTGCACAGTTCTGCTAGGTACTCACAATATATTTAGAAATAGAATGGGCCTCGCCACGGATCTGGTCAGGTTTTCTTCACTCGCCACAGACGGTTTCTGCGCACAGCGTCGGGGTCAGCTCTACTCTGCTGGTCTGGGTCTCTGGTTCTGATCAGGTCTGTTGGTCCGGATACAGCGGTCTCCGGTTCAGCTGGTCTCTCTCTGGATACAACACTGCTCTCTGGCAAATGGCAAGAGTTCTTGCAAAGAATTCAAACAGCTCGCCTGGCTGTGATAATGGCAATGATTTGAGGCCTGCTAAAGAGGGATTTAGCTTGTAGTTGACCTCTCTGCTACAAATTCTGAAGTAAAGTCTTGGTCTCTGAAGGTGGATAGATTGAAGTCTCTATGTTGGCTCTCTGGAGGTTGATGGAGGTAAAGTATGGATTTTCCCGGCAGAGCATCCCGCAGCAGATGGAATTGAATCTCCCTATCTGTCCTGACTGTCTGCTTTTATGTGTTTTGGAAATGGGTGGAGAGGCTAGCTTCCTAGGCCCTACCCCTCTCCACTTGTCATTGGCCACTTCCTCCTCTTCCCCTTGATTGGGGGAATGAAATGAAGTGTCATCATGATGAGGTCTGTTTATGATACAGAGTACCCACCCCTGTCAACTTCACACACAATCTATATTTGCTCAAAAAGACATATTTCATAGATACACAGTGGTTTGAAATTACATGCACCCATCACATATCACATGAGATATACCCTGTCCAAATCTGCTCTTCCTGAGAGCTTGCATTGAGAAATGGCAACATTTGCACTTTTTAACTGGTTTTGCAATATCGGACATTAACCCAAATTTACACACATGTGCGCAAGGAGTATGGACATTAATTGATGAAGTGTCAGATTTTTAACATGCATACATTTTAAGTAATACCCTCTTAACTGCTAGCTTGCCCCCAGATCATACCACCGGTTCTAAAAACCTCTTAAAATGTGGGCAGAAAAATCACAAGAATTATGGCATCATTTATAAAATTTTCACAAGTCCGCTCTATGAATGATCCATCTTTTTAGAGTTATGTTCTGGCCCCAAAGTGGTGTGGTTTCCCCCCAGCACAAGGTTGAATTTCTGGTTTTTCCAGTTCTGCCAAGCCAGCTTGCTCTCACATGCAGTGCTCCTCCCCTTTCCTTCCAGGAGGAAGCCACATTTACGACTCCCACCAATAAAACATTTGCCTGAGTCAGGACAGGGCTTTGTTCAATTTCCTGCAGAGCCCAGGTAATTCAATCAGAGAAGTGTCATATCCCTTTTGGTGGGAACAGCAAAAGGCAGCTAGGCCTGGGAACTGCTGTGGATCCAGTTTCACTCCAATTGGGGGGAAGTTGTCAAGCAGAATCCAATTCCTTAAGCCAGGCCCGAGCTAATGTCACTTTTAGTTACCCAGTTTTCTGCATTCAAATAAAACTAACAATTTTTACATATGCAGCTAGAATGCTGATTCTAAGTTTAAAATTATGACATTTAAACAATTGCAACCTATGTGACACTCAAAAGTAGGTCACTCATTTCTTTTAAACATTTAGGTTTTTAGTGTCTTTCAGTCCAAATTTACTTAAACTGCTGAAATCCACAGCTCAGCCAGTCTTGTTATAAACCTTCAAGTCACTTCAGAATATAACTTTACATTGTATCCACCTCTCAGTAAGTCTTTCTTTGGCCTGCTTTGGGTTCATTTATTCAGTTTTACACAAAAAAAAATCTGGTGTTGTTTTAAAACGCCGGCTTTCTGATAGTGGTGAGTACTGGTAATGCAACCATTTTTGGGATCTTTCTTGGATTAATGCATTCCAAACAGGAATGGTTCTTACATGGTAGTAAATCCTTGCTTAACATTGTTTTGATGGGGCTCCTTACAGTAAGATGGTTATGTGGATTCCCACAAAAGGGTTGAATCTTTAAAGTGGTCCAATGAGTCACGATTTCAGCAACTTTTTGACATCAGTAACAGTGGATTTTGTTAACAAAGATCTTTCTTTACACTGGTGGGTGCCAAGTTAGGTAACCATTTTGGTGTGCGCACAAACGGCGTGGTTCTCCTGGATTCTGGCGCACTTGTGGGCTTTTTGGCCATCTTGGATTTTCTAAGCCCACAGCACCAAATGTTGCAGCATGATAGCTCAAACGTGGGTCAGGACACCCAACAGCACCCCCACACCCCAGCAGTCAGGGGCACCGTCCACCAGGCCCCCACTCATGTCCTCCAGCACCCCCACCCCCCCAGCAGTGCAGAGCACCCTCCACCAGTGCCCCACACATGTCTCCCAGCACCCCCACCCCCCAGCATCCAGGGGCACCCTCCACCAGGCCGCCACACATGTCTTCCAGCACCCCCACCCCCAAGCAGTGCAGGGCACCCTCCACCAGGCCCCGACTCATGTGCCCCAGCCAACACGTCATCACAATCTAGATCCCTGGCCCTTATGGGCTGCCTCCACATGCCAAACACCCACCCCCAAGTATTGCATCCACCCACTTAGAAATGGCAATTACATGATACAACCCCAATGGCAAGTATGTAAATGAACACATGTCCCTCACATACAAACAATGGGTGTCAGTGAATGTCAAAACCCATATCATGATATCCATGAAACCAATGAGATGATACTACACATTGAAGTTTGATGAAGAACATGTATTAAAAGCAACATAAATGGAATCAAAAATAAACAAACGACAATGGGAATTAAAAACCAAAAGCAGCATGTCCGTAAAATAAAGTAAAACCACAAATCATAATCCAAAGGAAAGGTGTCCAAAGTCACAGTTCAAAAAAGTAAATCCAATGGAAAATCCAAACCGAAAACCATTGCTCCATGGGTAAATTCCAAATAAAAAAATAAAATCCAACACTCAACTATATACAGATAAACAATCCAGGGTCCATGATCCCAACAGAATAAATGAAAACTATCTAATAATACTACCTAATAAAAAAACTATATACAAAAAAAGTGGTCCATTGTCCAAAAGGTCCAAAAAAAATTAAAAAGCAAAGGAAACCTAACACTAACTACATAACTATTTACAAGGGCAGCAGGCTAGTCCGATGGCTCACTGGTTGTTGTCATGGGCCAGGGCATCATCGAACTCCTGTTCAATGGCTTGGAGGCAGGCATGTTCCCTGTCCCCGAGGTCTCGCAGGGATAATGCAGTGTCCAGATCCAACTCCCTGCGAATACCCTCGAGGCACTTAGCCCGCCTCAGCGCCCTCCACATGCAGCTCTCCACCCTGACCATTGTGAGCTGTTCCTCCTCTGCCCGCTCCACACCTATCTGCTGGCCCAACCGCTCCCACACGGAAGACACTCCCATTCCAAGGTTCTCCTGCGCTCCGGCCGATGCCTGCACCCCTGATGTTGATGGCCCCGAGCCATGATGCCTCCCACGTCGAGCTTGCCGCTGCCTCGAATGCAACTGCCTGTGCCAGCACGACGGCATCCAGGCTGATGGAATCCACCGACGCCGTCGTGCATGTGCCCTGCCCGATGATGCCGTCACATCCTCCATCTGCTGGGGTCCAGTTGCTGGTGTGTCCACCCCTGCTGGACCTCCGACCCCCGAATGTGGCAGGGATGGGATCCCCACCGAGTTGGCTGCGTTGGTCGGGGCAGGTCCACAGGGGGCCCTGGTGGCATCTGGGCCAGAAGACGGCATGGAGAACGACTGGCGCATAGCCTCCACAGAGGAGGAGAGGGTCGCCAGAGTGCCCGACACATGTACGAATCCTCCGACCATGGCCGCTCCCAACTGGGCCACGTTGGCACAGTGCTCTTTGTGATGACGTGCGTGCTCCCCCTGGGAAGCACGCACCACATCACGAATGACACCCGTGCGCAATGCGACACCAATCAGGACCTTCTCCATACGGCCAGGGGTCCCATCGTCCGCAGGTGGAGGGGAGTCAGATGACATGGACATCCCCCCTACCTGCGGACGGGCCTGGGATGGGGCATCCCTGCTGGTGCATGGTGGTGCAGTCACAGTGTCAGGGACAGTGACATGCACAGGCACCTCCACGGCGACCTGTGCTGCCTCCTACCCCTGGCCCTGGACTGCACCACTTGCACCAGCAGGGATGCCCCCACCAGGCCCCATGTGCGGCTCAGTAGCGGCCTCCTTCTCCTCTGTGGAAACCACCAACCTGGATGTCTCCACCCCGTCTTCCGCCGTTGCAAGCCCCTGCGGGTGCTCACCCACCCCTTCCGCTGCAGCCGTGGGGGCATCCCCGCCGCTTTGCTCCACAGCGCCATCTCCGACCTCTTCTTCACTTTGCGCTGTGTAGAGGGAGACATAGAACACAAGCATCAGGGTACTGTACAATGCTCCCCTAGACAGGAAGCAATAGCAGATGAGTGGCACTGTCAAAGATCCATTCCATCATGTCCCTCCACAACACATGGGTCAGTGCAGGCAAAACACATGCAGTAACAGGCATGGCGCATGCTATGGACATTAGCAAACATGTCCAAGGGACTCTTGAAACATACAATGTTGTTTTTGAACTCACATACATCACGGGTCATGCCTGTCACATGCAAACACTTCACCGTACTTTCATCCATCTGGACTCGTACACCCCAGACACAGTGGCTGCAAG
The DNA here is from genome assembly GCF_040938575.1 of Ambystoma mexicanum. Classification (NCBI taxonomy): domain Eukaryota; kingdom Metazoa; phylum Chordata; class Amphibia; order Caudata; family Ambystomatidae; genus Ambystoma; species Ambystoma mexicanum. Next base: position 131,141,123 of record NC_090935.1, on the reverse strand, counting down.
GATAACTAGGCTGCATCAGTGATTCTGAACATTGTCACAGACATGTGTCATGCATCCATGGCATTCACAAGTCACAGACACGCAGGTCAGACACAAAGACATGGACACCATACATGCACATGGCATCAGCACCCATCCCTCACCCCCACCCATGTCCAGGAACAGAGACTGGCATGCTCTCATGTGTCCATTCCGCATAGGGCTCCCCATGTTGCATTTAAACACATACACCAACCGTGTGCTTCACACATTGCTGTTCTCAAATGCATGACCACGATGTAACTGCACACACACATGTGTACATGGCCTCTGTCACACATACAGGCAAGTATCAGACAACCAGCACACTGCAACATGCCCTGTCTCACACAGCAATGCTTTGCCACTTACCGCTCGACTCCAGACGCGTCTGCTTCTCAAGGACCTGGACGTGGAGCGCTGGGGATATGTGTTCCAGGACCCTCATCTGATCTTCCGACAAGTGGCCCCGGCACCCCTTAGTATCCGCTGCCTTCAAGAGGCACCGGGCCTTGTTGAGGGTCCTGGACCTGAAGTCCTCCCAGCGCTTCTTGACATGATGGAATAGTCGGACTGCCACCGCCTCCGCGTTGATGGCAGTCACGATGTCCGTCCAGATCCGAGTCCGTCCTTCCTTGTCGGCGCGTGATGATCCGAAGAGGGCATCATGATGCCCCAGGACAAGCTCCACCAGGACACCAACTTCCTTCTGACTGAAGCTGGTAGCCCTCTGCCCCTCTGGCTGGGGGTCGCCAGTGGTCTCGGATGGTGTTTGCCCCGACATGGCGACCCCCGAGGCAGGCGTTGGTGGGCAACTGGGTCCTGGGGCTGGGCTGTGGAGCGATGGTATCCCAGTCAGGAGTCTTCTGTTCCAGCAGGGGTGGACACAGCAACTGGACCCCTGCAGATGGCTGATGTGCAGGCACCAAATGGCAGGGCACGGTGGCAGCAGGCAGGCAGCAGCAGATGGCTCGTGGGAGGCTGCTCGGGGCTCTGGGGGGCAGTAATTCGGACTTTTGGGCAGGCGCGTGGTCTTCCGTGTGCTTACGCGTGGCCAGCTTGATACAGAGGGATTTGGCACGGGAAAATCCAGCATGTCTGCGTGTAATTCGAGGAAAGGGCCTTAGCGCGTAAGCGTGTCAGCACAAGTATGCGAATTCATTGGCCCAAAGGCCCCCAGCATGGAGGCGCGTCTATGACGTTACGCGCAAGTGCGTTTTCCATTTCGCGTAGAAAAATAAGCACGTCAGAGTGTCATAGCGCGCAATTGGTGGAAAGGGCCTCAGTGCGTATGCGCATCTGTGACGTGCGTGCACGGGCGTTTGCCTGTACACGGGTGCTTTTTTACACGTCCAATGACTGCACGTCAGAGTGTCAGCTCGTGTAATTGGAGGATAGGGCTTTAGCGCGTACACGCGGAAGTGACGCTGGACGTGTGGGCATGTTTAAAAGGTACGTGTAGAACGCCATTTCCTTGTACGTGCTTTTCGTGGAGAGCGAGTGGGTGAAATCTGTAGTTCTTGTCGGTTCACACGCGATTTACTTCACAGCGTTCCAAGTTCATACTCCCTGTTACCTCTGACAGCTTTTTCTCTTTTTGTCTTTTTCCTGGGCCTGTTTCCTCAAACGGCGTTCACTTCTTCTGTTGTCCTGACTCCTCAGACAGCGTACAATTCTTCTTTCGGCGGGGGTGTTGCCAACGCGCACACGCGCGTATTTTTCATGCGATTTTTCCTGGCAGAGGGTGAGTCGTGCACGTATTTAACATCTGTGCTTGCCCCGTGTGTTGTGTACCCCTTCAGAGGTCATTCTAGGCTGCGTGTGACACACATACGTTCATTTTTGTGTTTTTGGGTGCCACAGCATAGTGAGGGTTTATTTTTCCACGCACGTGGTCTAGGAGGGTTTGTGTGCACATTATCTCCCTTTTTTGGGGTGCCTGTGCGTTGCGTGACCCGTCATCTTCCCCCAGGGGTCACATACAGCCTTTCTAGAGCACTAGGGTACAAATTCCATCTAGTACCCTACCCCTTTGACCCCCATTTGCCCAGGACAATAGTTTACTGCAACTCCCATACGCACAACAACATCAGTGCCATGGTTGGGAGGCGAGCACACGGTAAGGGTGGCAAAGGTGGCCGAGCCTCAAGAGGTGGCCGTGGTGGATATGGTAGGGGACGTGGCCGGGACTTGCAGGGTGCCCCTAGCCCCCCATGTGTGGGTGACCAGTCAGGGACACCCATGCCCCCCCACCCCCCGGTTGAGGGTAATGTGGCTGACACCATCCCTGCTCAGCCCTTGTTGGACCAGCCCATTGTGGCACCAGACCTGGCACAGGGTTACTCCATGGCTGACTTCCAGGTCAGCAGGTCTAGGCCACGTGTGGCGGTGCACGTTGGTGTCACCAGGCCACGTGGATCAGGGGCAGCTATGTCATCTGCTGCCCCGAGTAGGCAGGGCGGGGCGGCTGCAGGGGCAGCTGCGGCTCCATCCACCCCAGCTCTGAGTCTCCCAGCCAGGACAGTGTCGGTCCCAGTCCATCCTGCTGACGTTCCCCCTGACTACATCACACTTCAGCTAATGCCTGCACCAAGTCCCATGGTGAGTGTTCATTCCCACACTCCTAGTCCACAGTCTACCGGGGCTCCTGCCCCTAGTGTCCAGAGCGGCGTAGGACACTCAGGATCCCCACCACCTTCCAAGCGGAAGAGGAAGAGTGCTCATCCAGTACAGGCTGATGCCCCAGACACGGTTACACAGTCCGGCCCACTAAGGAAGCCCAGCTTCAATCAGGCCGAACTTGATACACTTGTGGAGTATGTGTCCGCACATGACAGCGAAATGGTGATTACTGCAGGATGCAAGACCACACATGCACAACGTCAGGCACACTGGCAGACCATCGCGGACATCATAAGTGCCCTTGGATTCGTGAGGCGCCCAGCTAATGATTGCTACAAGCGCTGGAATGACCTGAAGCACAGGCCAAAGAAAAAGCTGGCCTCAAGTCATGCCACAACTCTAGTGACTGGAGGTGGGTCTCCAGCAGAGGACATTGAACTCACTCCACATGAGTATGTTGCTGGGACCTACGTCACGGAGTAACAGACCCAAGGCGTGGGAGACCTGCCAGATTACGAGGCATTGTCCAGTGAGTGCACATGCATGTGTGTGTCATCCATGTGCATGGTGTGTGTGTGAGGGCTTCTGATTGAGTGCCAGGTGAGGGTGTGTGTGCCTGAGTGGTTTGGGTCACCCATGTGCTTCATGCAATACATTCTGCGCACCAGGATTTGGGTATTGCAGGTCCCTTCTGGCAACAGTAGACATTTAGCCCAACCTCACGCCAGTTGCCCTTGAAGTGTCATCTTGCCACAACATAGTTGCGTATTATTCTGTGTTAATTTAGGTTGATTGTTTGCATTCCACCACTTTCACTAGGCATTTCTCAGTCCTATTGTCACATGTGTGACATGGCTATGGTACATGCCATCTGTGTGATGGCATGTGTCATGTATGTGTATTGGACATGCCAATCACAGGCCAATGTGTGATGGCACTGCTAGCCAGCATGCAGCAAATGTGTTGGTCTTCCATCATGGTGTCATCAGTGTGCCATTTGCCTCCCCTTCATACGCAGTGACGGTGCATGCATGGGAGGGTTATAGTCATGTGGGACATGTGTCAATGAAGTACTGTTTCTGTTGCTTCTCAGCCCTAATTGTGTGCCATGGTGCTAATGCCTGTTCCCATTTGTTTTCTTTCATGTCTTTGCAGGGGATGACGCACTTGATACTGCTGGGGTTGTGGAGATGGTGCAGACCCAGGAGGGGTCTCAGGCCCGACTGGGCACCAGCGAGGGATGTGGTGTGGTGGTGGGTGAGAACCCACACTTGCTGCAGACCATTATCTCAAGGGGTGTCTCTGGGTGCACCTCCCCCGAGCTCTATTCAGGTGTCGATTCGGATGATGAGACCTATGTGCGGTCGCAGGTAAGTGTTTCTGGGAGGGATTCTGTACTGTCCAACCCACCTGCACCAGGGTAGAACCCTCAATGGGGATGTCAGTGTTGGTAGGTTCACCTTTGGTGGTTACGGATGCAGGGTCACACTCCGCAACATCTGATCCTGTTCCTGGGCCAGCAGATCAGAGGGGGAATGCAGTCCTGCAGCCTCAGGCAGTGCCGGCACAGCAAGGCGCAGTTTTCCTTGCCCCAGACAGGTGTGGTGGCCGCCGACGCGGTGGCCGTACGCTACCTGGCAATGCCGCATCTGAGAAATCCATATACGGTATGGCAAACCAACAGGCAGCATCATCTGAGATGATGGCTCAGGCCATGGATAGGGTGGCCCCTTCCATGGTCCCCCAAGAAAGGCTGATGGAACAACTACAGCAGGCAACAGACTCCATTTGCCAGTCACACAGGGAGGACATGTTGGCGTCCAACAGGGACAGACGGGTGGCACTGGAGACTCTGCGGGAAGCCATTTCTATTGAGTCCCAGGGCCACAGGGAAGCCCTGAGGGTGGAACTCTGTCAGCTCAGGGTGACTCTTGTTGAGATTGAGGCTTCAACTGACACGAGGACAGAACAGCAGCTGCAGCGGCTCACACGTACGCTCTCAGCTGAGATGCAGGCAACTAGGGAGGAGGTCCGGAATTCCCGTGAGTTGTTGCATGGGGACCTCCGCATGATTATCCTCCAGAACCAGACCTTCCACACCTACATGCTTGCTGCCATGGAGGACCAGACTAGGGCTTTGCGTGGGCTGCCTCCCATAGTGCCACCACCTCCTGATGCAGCTGCAGAGGGTGAGGAGAGCGACAGCAGCGAATCTCTCACAATAGGGTAGCCGTGCAGGCCATGAGCCCATGGAGGTGTTTTTTTGTTCGCAAGATCCACACAGGTGGGTTTTGGTGTGCACCCTGTCCTCGGACCTCCTGGGTGGCCTCCCCAACACCCCCTGGCCCATTCATGGCCATTTTTGATTTTTGATTTTTTTGACAGTGTGTTGCCTTGTGTGGCTCCCATGGGCATACGCTGTATTGTGGCTGGGCACATGCAGGCTTGTCTTGAATTTGGGTTAGATGCTTGGGTTTGTGTGACACACACCCCTCCTGCTTCCCGTTTCCATGGGCTTGCAAAGGGTGTGCCCAAGTGACATTGACTTACACAGTACGTTGGACTCCCATTTGATGTGTGGGCAGTCTGTAGTCAATACTGTGTATACATTCCTAGTGCATATTGTTGTTGTATTGTACACTGCATGGTGTATTGATATGTGCCTATGCATCCATCTCATCCTCCTAATTTGCAGGTCCATTTCTCATGTCTTCACAAGGCGTTCTACTTTGGAAATGGAGTCCATGTTGTAAGCAGTGCACCTACACTTTTGCGTGGCGCTAACACTGTACAGCTGGAAGTGTTTGAAGTGCTGGCATTGTCAGGTAGTGAGACTACCAATTTTTAAAATCCGTACTGTCATGTTTATGGTAGGTTGGAGGTTGTGCAGGTGATTAGTATTATTGCTAAATATTTGGTAATGTGCGTTGTTGGTCCTGCGTTACTGTGAGCATTTCATGTGTGGCCAGTTTCCATTAGGGACACTGTAGTTTGTGACACTTGTGTCATGTTGTGGGGATTAATTTGTTTGCTCTCACATAGCATGACATGCCATGGTGTGTTGTGTGGCGGTGCCGGGGAGGGGTTGGGTGACATTGCACTGTTCTCATGTTGTATTTTGCAAGTGGGTATTCATTTTTGCAGTATAGAAGTGTACTTTTTATGACACTGCATTGGTGGTGTTTGTGTAGGTAGGGATGCACACATTGTGACATTTCCTGGTGAACAATCTCAGGCTGCTATGGTTATGACAGTTGACTGTCCCTTAATTCATCAGACTTGTCAGATTGAGTCATTATTGATTGTCAGATGGTATGTGCCAGGGCTGTGTGCACTCCACAGGGGTGTGATTTCTATGTGAAGTAATTAGCCACCAGATGCGTACGGGCTGCCTCCCCCCGTGCCCTTTCCCCTCCCATGCGCAGCGGGCATGCATGTGGTTGGGGATGTGGGGGCACCACCATTTCCACAGCCAGGCCCCGGCGTGTTGCAACATTGTGCAGGACACATGCTGCCACTATGATCCTGCACACTGCTGGGGGAGCGTATAACAGCTGCCTGCCACAACGGTCAAGGGAGCGAAAGCGTGACTTGAGCACTCCGAATGTGCGCTCCACTATGCCCCGCGTTGCAATATGGGCTGTGTTGTATCTTACCTTGGGAGGCATGATGGGGTTCCGAATTGGCGTCATCATGTGGGTGCTCAGAGGGTAGGCACTGTCCCCTGGGGAGGTGGTGATGGGGCTCATTAGTGGGGTAGTGACATTACTCTGTATCTGTCATGCATGCGTGTGCTGTGGCATTTATACTCACCAAGCAGCCATGCATCGCCATGCCGCCCAGCTTCCATGTCCCGGTTTAGGGTTGACATCCTGTAAATTAAGCTGTCGTGGGTGGACCCTGGATAGTTGGCATATACTGAGGTGATGATTCCCTTGGCATCACATACTACCTGGACGTTGATGGAATGCCAGTGCTTGCGGTTTCTATAGATGTGCTCAGATGCCCTGGGGGGACGGAGAGCCACATGGGTGCAATCAATGGCACCTAGCACTTTGGGGAATTGTGCCACCCTGTAGAAATCCTGGCTGACAGCCTGCCTTTCTGCAGGTGTTCTGGGCAGGTATATGTGCCTGCGGACTGATGGGCGTGCAGTGATGATGGCCAACACCTGGTGTAGGCACAGTGACTGCGTGGCCTGTGACACCCCCCCACTATGGCACTTGTCAGTTGAAATGATCCGGTAGCCAAGAAGTGCAGTACATTGAGGACCTTCTCCAGGGAGCTCAGTGCTTGGGAGCACAGGGTGGGTGATGTGAGGTCATCCTCCCACTCACTGACCAGGTCGAGTATTATGTGAGGTGGAAACCTGTACCTCCCATACACCTGGTCATCAGGCATACCAAAAAGGCTGGTTCTGGGTGTGAAGATTCTGGCCCTGACTATCCTCCTCCTCCTCCTGTGGTATCCCACGGCCACTGCTGCTAGGAACGGTATAGTCATCCTGGCGTCTGAGCTTGTTTGTTGTTTGCGCACACTTTTATGCTGCGCGGGACGTGCGCATGCTTCATGCTTTCCGGATGGGACCTTTTTTTTTGGCGCGTTGTAGGCGACCGTGTAAATCTTCCTGCCCACCCCAGGAATACACGTAACACGCTCTCCCAGGACCAGTCGCGAGTGAATATTCCCGTCCACCCCAGGAATACACGTAACACGCTCTCCCAGGCCTAGTCGCGTGTGGAAGTTCACGCGAACCCGTATAACACGTACCCTGCTGATATCGCGTGTGGAAGTTCACGCGAACCCCGTAATACGCGTACCCTGCTGATATCGCGTGTGGAAGTTCACGCGAACCCCGTAATACACGTACCCTGCTGATATCGCGTGTGGAAGTTCACGCGGACCCATAATACACTTACCCTGATGAAATCGCGTGTAAGACTACCCGCGCACCCCTGAATTACACGTACCCAGGCAAATCGCACTGCTGGGGGGTGGGGGTGCAGGGAGACATGAGAGTGGTCCTGGTGCAGGGTACCCCTGACTGCTGGGGGCCGGGGGTGCTGGGAGACATGAGTTGGACATGAGTGGGGCCTGGTGGAGGGTGTCCCTGATTGCTGGCTGGTGGGGGTGCTGGGAGACATGAGTGGGGGCCTGCTGGAGGGTGCCCCTGGATGCTGGGGGGTGGGGGTGCATGGCGACATGTGTGGGGGCCTGGTGGAGGGTGCCCCACAGTGCTGGAGGGTGGGGGTGCTGGGAGACAAGCGTTGTTGATCAGTAGTGCAAGGTGACATGTGGCTTGGCTGGGGGGCATGGCCCTGGTGGATGGGCTGCCTGCGGGACATGTGCAGGGGTGCAGGGTAGTCCCCTGTGGTGTGGGCCGCCTGCAGGAGCCGTGTAGGGTGTAGAGGGAACAGCTGGGAGGACCCACACAGCCAATTCACGTGTAGGACTCCCCGGCACCCCCGAAATACACGTAGGCTGCTGGATTTGCGTGTGGAATTTCCCGCGCACCCGGAGTACACGTACCCTGCTGAAATCGCGTGTGGAACTTCACGCACACACCGAAATACACGTACCCTGCAAATTCGCTTGTAAAACTTCCTGCGCACCTTGGAATACACGTACCCTGCTGAAATTGTGTGTGAAACTTCACACGCACCCCGAAATACACGTACCACGGACAATCGCGTGTGGAACTTCCCGCGCACCCCGAAATATGCGTACCCAGGCCAATCGCGTGTGGAACTTCCCGCACATCCCGAAATACACACACACGCTATTTTTCACACAGCGGGTGTCCGTGTTTGTCGGTACCCCTTTGCACCTCATTTGTTCTAGAGGGCCACAGTATGGATCATTCATCATAGCTGTATATAGGTGCTTTTTGTAAGCGCACATTTTGGCGCATATTTATTTCAGGTGCAGGGACGCTACCGCCTGCTTTCTTGTGGTGGACTTGTTTGGCCCTGTGCGCGTCTTTGACCGTCCGCTGGTTTGCCCTATTCGATTCCATGAATACAAGTTGTAGGTGAGCGTGTGGGCGTTCTGTGGACTTGCCTCCTGTACTTCCCCCGTGACGCCCATATTTTCACTCGTTGTTCTCCATTCCGAGTGTTACGCCCCGTGTTACGCCTACTTTTATTATGTGCGCCGCGCTATGTGCGATTTCGCTGTGGCCGTGGCGCACGCCGTTGGATGACCTGTGCGCTGGCGTGCGCCGCGCACTTTTTCAGCGCACATCCAATATTTTTCTCGCGCACAGACTTCCATGAATCGATGTGCGCTGGTTTCCCTGCGATTTTCGCACTTGCACTGCGATTCGCACATTTTGGCACCTCTGCGCCGGAATTTTCGGCGCACATTAATTCCATGAATCGGCCTGTAAGTGTGTTTACATGAGGACTAACCACAGTAAGACAAAGATAAGAAAGTGGGAAAACCATAGATCAAGTTTCGTAATTCTCTGAGGTGAGCCTATAATCATGAGTTCTGTCTTGTCATTATTTTGTGCTAATGAGTTGAAGATCATCCAGTTTTGAATCATATCATAGATACTGTTAACAAGAGAAAGATCAGAGTTATCTCCGTCATGTTCCAGGATGAACTGAGTGTCGTCTGCATAATTAGTGTAGACGACAGAAGCATTGTCAAACATGTCAGACAGAGGATGGTTGTGTATATTAAATAGAAGAGGCGAAAGGCAGACACCTTGTGTTACTCCATACAAAAGAGATTACGGGGGAGAGGGGGCTTAGAATTACCAATGGCTACCAGTGCTGTTCTAGGACCCAGGAATGAGGCAAACCAAGAGATTGTGCGTTCGGAGCATTTGACCTGGTTTCTCATTCTGTCCAGTAAAAATGAGTGGTCCATCATGTCAAAAGCGGCTGACAAGTCAAAGCATGACCGGGAGGGAAAGCTTGCATTTCACAGCTATTTCCGTGCAGTGCACGGCATGGCATCCAGATTGACAGGCACTGAGTAGGCCATGATGTTCCATGAGATTATGGATCTGCAAGTGCGCATTCCTATCCATTATCCTTAGCAGAATGCCGGTAACTCTCCGACTCCGCCATGGCGGAATGGGGAATTACCACCCCATTCCGAGGTTGGCGGAGTGGTAATTCCCCCTTCCGCCGTGGCCCTTCCCCATTCCCATTTTTGCCCCATAGGGCATAATGGGAATGGGGAAGGCGCTAAGTATGGTGCCGCAAATTGCGGCACTGTACTTAGCACCAAGGTCTCTTTGCGGCATGGTTTTTAACTCCTGCAAAAAGCAGGCGTTAAAATCACCATCCCGCAAAGGGACCTTGTAATCAGGCGTTAAGGGTCGGCGCCGTTTACGGTGCCATAAAACCCTTAACGCCTGACTCGTAATGAGGCCCAATAGTTGTTAACATTTCCCGGATCCAAAGTAGGCTTTTTCAAAATTGGTGTTATGCAAACTTCCTTCAGAAAGTAGGGATCAGTGGATGTATTAAACGAGGAGCTAACCATTTTTGACTGTGAATCGAGTCCTGGATAAGACTGGAAGGACATATATCTGAGGGACATGTTGTGGATTTAGCTCCTGAGCAGCATCACAGGATGATGTGTCTGATCTGCTAGAGGAGTTATCAGTGAGACTCGGCTGCACATGCGACAGATTCTTCTGTCTGTTGGTGATGTTAGTTTGATGACTTTATTTTATTAAAAAAAGCCTTGTTGTAATTCAGCGCATCACGAGTCACTGGTTTGGACAGGATTGTTCTTTCATTTCTTACTTGAGAGGACAGCTCAGAGGCAACGTTCTTGTATTAAAAACAAAACGATGCAGAGCAGCAAAGGTTTGATCCCTGTGACTGTGCTTAGAAACCTCTGGGTAGTAAGCGTGTTATAAATAAATAATTACAATTGCTTACAAGTTTCCTTTAGACATTTTTTTTTTTGTCAGATTTGGCTTTTGCAATTCTATTTTCAAAATATGATTTCTTTGTAGTAAACAAGACTCAAATTATAACAGAAGGCTCTGGTGGCTTTATAATTAGCATGTGAGTCAGAGCATGGATCTTTCCTCCACATCCTTTCCAGGAGCCTTTTCTGTTTCATAGAATCCAATAACTCTGCAGTAAATGTGACATAAGTGGAGGTTACCACTTTCTCTTTTTTCAGGAGGAGAGAGACAAGCGTGTTAATAGCCAATGAAGAGGTGTCAGTAAATTGTTGTACCGATAGATTGATGTCACTGGTCGTAGCACATGATATCAATAGGTTAGAGATAAGAGCCCGAAAAGCAGACTAGGACATGTTATTTAGATTTCTAGAAATATATTTCAGATTGGAAGAGGGAGTCATCATGTTTTGGTAACATGCTGTGTCCAGGTCGAAGAAAATGTGAAAATGGTCTGACCACCTGTGACCCCTTTGGTCTCCCTTGCTACCCCTTTGGTCTCCCCTGCTACTCCTAAAAAGAACACTTTTTTTTCGTTTTACAAATTGAAGCTCCTGGGCTGTGACCCATGCCATGTGACTCTTTGTTTTTAGAGTGGCTGGATTTCTTGTTAAGACTTCTTAAAAAAAAAACAAAAAAAACCAGGGGGTTCCACGAGTGTAACACTGAGCATTGACCCTAAATAAGAAAGAATAGGAATATTGAATAATTTGTGGTTCTGGAATTCTATACAATAATTGCTAGACCCATTAAAGGTTTATATCATGCACACTTCAGGTGGTGAGTAACTGATTTAGTCTGTTCTTAAATACCACAAATTCACAATGCAGACAACCACCTCCTAAAAACAATTAGAGTAAAATAAGCATCCATTTCGGACTATGTATTTTGCTTTTCACAAGTTGCAGTTATAGCATGTTTTTTCCTGCCGTTGTCTCTGTTACGATCATCGCAAGACATTCTAAATAAGTGTCCTCGGTCACTTGAAAAAATCTTTGCGCCAAAAACTTGTGTACAGTGTAGAAATGTTTGACCATAGCACATAAAGTGGCCTTTGATTTCATTGTGCCACGATTAATTATTTGTTGTAATGTGCCTATCTTTCCTATCTCCATGGCATGCTGCTCAGGATGTTTGTATTTAAGAGGCAAAGAGTACCCAGAGTTTGGTATGCCATGTGAGTGCCCTGCTTTCCCTGCGCTACTATACATTCTTTAATACACAGCTGTAAACCCACCCGTTCGGATGTATTTTGCCAGCCTCTGAAGCCTGAAAAGGAGAGTCACGCAGGCTTGCCATGTGGCCAACTTTGCACTGAACTTGCAGATGAAATGGCCTGATGTTAAATCTCAGTTACCAGTTTAATGGTATCCACTACAGAGTGTAATTTGCTTTCTGACTTTGAGAAAATTCAGACAAGTAATTGATCATTTTACTACAGCCAGTACGCTATCTATAGCCAGTAAGATGGCTCAAGAGGTCTAGCGCTTGCTGCTGCATTGTGTGATCTGCTGGTTGCAGGTTCAAGTCCTGGCAAGGGCAACTCAGCCCTTCATCCTTCTGAGGTTGATAAATGAGTACCAACACAGGTTGGGTGATATTGTATGTATATATGTTCTATATAAAGCACTTAAAGGTTAGTTCTATATATTAACACATCATTATCATTTGGCCTTGAATGTCTGCATGCCGTCGCAGTAATTTGGTAATATGGGCCTATACACACTGATATTAATGATAGATATGGTGGTGAATTTGTCTATGAAATGTATATCACATAACAGAGATATTGTTACCACATGTTTCGTAGTGTACTTAGGAACAATGCTATGTGATGCCACTAACTGTTTTGTCAAGGGTGAAATGTTGTGTATCTTCGCTTCCTGTGTTGTCACTTCGGGGTGGTGTCAAATTACATCACTTCTGTTGATGTCATCAGAGGTCATTGGGCATGTGATGGCACTTCCGCTACCACATGCATTATGGTGAAATGACATCCTTGGTGCTACGCCACCGATATTAACCTCAACTACTTGTACAGTGCTCTGTTGCTTTCTAGCTACAACCCAAATGCAAATCCAAAAACACAATGGGCCTCATTACAAGAGTGGTGGAATGGGTTAACGGGTGCCGCAAAAGGATGTGGACCCGTTAACACCATACCACCACATTATGAGGTCCCCTCACGGGACCCGCTCTGCACGTCTGGTTTCACCGAGCACACCTATTTAGAATGTCTTGCGATTATCGTAACAGAGACAATGGCAGGAAAAAACATGCTATAACTGCAACTTGTGAAAAGCAATATGCATAGTCCGAAATGGATGCTTATTTTACTTTAATTGTTTTTAGGAGGTGGTTTCACCAGACATGCAGAGCGGGTCCCGCGAGGGGAAGAGGGAGCTAACAACGGTCCGGTCGTAATCGGCCCATTGTTAGCTCCCTCCCCCATTCCCATTCAGCCCTATGGGGGCTGAAATGGAAATGGGGAAGGTGTGGGCCCGGGTTCCTGGAGGGAGGAAGTACCGGGCCATCCGAACTCGGAATGCCCCAGTAATTCCCCATTCTGGGAACCCGGACCCAATTTTGGCAGCAGCCATGCCGCTAATAGCGGCATGCTACCGCCAAAATCGTAATGAGGCCCAGTATATATGATTATGAACACTTCTATATGTGAACTGCCAGAGTACAAACATTGCTTCGTAGTTTCAGTAGAAAACAAATTGATTGTTATCGGTGCATGAACCTGTCTTTCCTATCTCCCAGGAGTTTAGCTGGACACTAATGGTCAGTGAAATAATATTTTATTGCTGTGGAGCAGAGAGCTCTCATCCTACTAAATTTCATTGCATCTCTCGGTCTCTCACACACCTGAGCAGCAGTTGACAGGGACCCAGAACTACTGGCCTGTTAAAGTCGTTTCTGGACTATAGAGTTCCAAATTTCCATACAATGCATTGTTATTTGAGTCCCTGTATACCTGGGGCAGGGCTACTAACCAGTCAGTTAAGTATTCCATGCACGTCACATGACTCAGCCTCATCAGACTTTCCGGAAGTTGTGGCCTTTTGAGAAATGGAGCTCAGATGTTAATATAACTTTTGCTGGATCTTTGTTTAGCATTCAGGTTCCAGTCTCCAATCCTTTTTTTTTAAATAATGTGGTGGCTTAATGCAATTGTTTTAATAATAAAGATTTAACGAGGCCGTCACATTTCACATCCCAGCTGATCTGAATTCTCTTTACACTTATGAATAAATAGCACAGCTTTGCAATTTATGAGAGGGCCACACACTTCTCGCCAAGTCTATTCCCGTTCAATGGAACAGGACAGCACCTTTTAAAAAGGAATACTGCTTTACCTTTGAAGGAATTTGGCGGAAGGTCTCAGTGGGATTGTTAACATTTAGTGGAACGCAATGACCACTGACCAACCTGCTAACCTCTACATAATAGGCTATTAATGGTCTGTAACAGGTTCCATTTCAAAGACCAATGCATTATTTTTGTGTGGAATACATCACACACTGCCTTTTTGCTTGGGGGATTGTTAGGCAAAGTTTGTATGCAGTTCCCTCTGGGAACACTACACACAACTATGACTACAGGTGTAAGCAAACCAACCTTTGGTATAAGTCTGAACTACACAGTTTTGTTAGCATGTTGAGCAGCCAGGCTTATCTCAAGAGGGGAATGTGAGCAGTAATGATGTTACACAGAGGTCTACAATCACAGGTGTTCAAATAAACTCTTACACTCAAGGTTTCTTGGATAATACATATAAAACATTGATTAGAAGGAGGCAATTATATAATAACACACAAATATACTTCAATACTTTTCAAGAGGAGTAAAAGGTAAAGGTTATCAGAACATAAAAGACTACAATTATTCTTAGACAGTGTAAATACTTAGAGTTCACCAGAAGAGTCAATACAAATCAATAGGCTAGGCCAAAGTCAATGGGTTAAAGTCTTGGATAGGATAATGCGGTTCCGGTAAGTAAACAGAAAAGTTTCTGAACAAGTTCTTAGAAGGAGTTTGTAAAAAGAAGAATCATATGTGGGGTCACAAGCTGATTAGGCCTGCGAGTTTCAAAAGTTACAAACACTTTCAGCACGAGAGGTAAGTACTTGCAGTCTTGTTTTACCTTTCAATGAAGAAAAAGATGCAGCTGATGACTTCTGTTCCTGGCAGTTTCTGCAGATCTCACTGTTCCTGGGCCTCAGTGGTGGGGACAAGAGGGAGGTAGTCGGGGGACTCCTGCACTGCACTGGGACTGGTCGAAAGCTTGCAACTGGCAAACTTCAATTTCAGTGGCTGTTTCGCGTTTCAGCTACCGCACTGGTAACAACACTGGTCTTGGCTGTCAAGGTGGACAGTCCTTGCTTCTGGGAGCCCACACTCAGCAGAGGGGGGTCAGGCTCAGTCGGTCCAATGTCGTGGGAGTCAGCAGGATGTTCCAAGCACTTTAGGCCAGCTTACAAGTAACACACACAATCTGGTGTCCCTCTCCCTGGCTCTAGGGTTTCCTGCAGCACTCTGAGGAGATGCAACCAGCTCGGAGATAGGTGTCCAGGTGGCTTACTTGGGAGATGATTGATCCTACCAACTTAAAGGGAGATGTCGTCCTTTGCAGGGCTTCTCTGTCGATGGGATGTGGACCTGCAGCAGGGCTTCACCGGGCAAACCAACGGTCCAGGAGATGCAATTGTTGTCCTCTTCAAGCTCTTCTTCGGTTTCTTCGTCCAGTGGTCGACTCTGCCTTCCAAGCCAAGAGACTCTCCTTTTATTCAGTTCTCTCCCATTCATTCCAGTCTAGCTGCCACTCACCCAGCTGGGTGGCTGTCCTTGCCGGACAGTCAGCCAGCCAATTAACACAGAGTGCATGTGGGTCTCCGAGGAGACTAAGCACCAGGAGTTTTGGGCACCTCACTCACTTCCTGCCTACCCCAGACACTCTGGAGCCAGAGGCGGTCTTCACTCCTGAAGCCCGCCAAAGACGAATGAACAAAGAGACCATACCTGGTTTGGCGCGCAGATAAAAACTCTAGAAGGACCTTTCCACAAAGAAATGGCAAAAAAAAGACTGGGACCTGTTTTAACAAAGGAGGCTCAGGCGCCATCTTGAAAAACATGGCTCTCGCGATTTAACGTTACCGGAGCTACGAATAGTTAGCGGTCTGTGAAAATCATGGTAGTTCATTGTAAAACCACTGCCATCAGCCATTCTGAGAGGAAAGGGTAATATTTGACTTTTACATAAGTATCTTGACATTGGGTATAGTAAGTAACCCCTCCATCACTCTATTGCAAGAAAGGGAGTGCTGGGTCTAGGAATTTAAAATACTAGTAAAGTCAATTTCACTTTACTTACTCTGGGAAACAGTAGTTCATCCCACAGAAGGTAGTTAAACGTTGGGAAAGCCTGAAAGGCTTCCCTGTGTCACTGCACTGAGTGTGCTGTGTGGCACAATTGAAAAAGATGATGCCTATGGAGTTGGTTAGACTCCATAACCAAGAAAACACAGAGGTAAAATACATATCAAAATAAATGAGAGAGTCGGTAAAAAGGCCACACTCTCTACAGGTAAGAAAATCAAGTCCTCAAAATTCAGCAAAGTTGCTGGGGGTCTCTAAGGTGAAGGAAATTAGCATATTTTTGAGAATTCTCCCTAACAGGGATATTTTAGCCAATCAGTTTGACCTGCACCACAATCTAATGGTGAGCAATGCAAGCAGTCAAAATCCACAACGCCATGAGGCTCATGAATTGCAGACCCCTGCTTCAAGGTGACAGTGTCAGCTGTTCTTAGGACTGCTTCTATGCTTGCCATAATCGTCATCTTCAGAGATGTTGCTTCTGTGTCATGTTGTTGGTTTTTGACACATTAGAAGTGAAATAGATGTGCAGAGAGTTCAGAATATCTCAACACCAAGTGCTTAAACCACCTGAGTTATTTTGCAGTCTTATCATACCGTCCAAGAAGGAATAGCTTTTTTTCCCATTCTGAAAGCTAAGCGAATGGAAGCTTGGAGTGCTGCCAGGCAATGTTTTCTAAATGACACCGATTTAGAAGCAATTTTTGCAATTTCATGCAGAATGGCCGCTTTAAGAAATAGTTTATATTTGAATCCGGTGGAAATATATTTAGTCAGGAAGCAATTTGTGCATTTTCATTTGTATCTCAAACAATGTAATGTAATTTAAGTGCGGATTTCAGATGTTTCCAAGTTCTTTATTGGCACTGTTTATTGGCAAAGTGTCCCCCTGGAAGCCTGTGATATCCAAATTAGGCTAATCCTGCAATGTACATTCAATAAAATGGAATTGATTTGTTTTAGTAAAGGGAAGAGCAGAATGCTGAGAGAGCTGAAGAGGAGGGAGGGGCTGTTGCAGGAGGGGGCAGAATAGGTAGGGTTATGGGGATGAGGGGGTCTGTGTATGGAATGGTGGAGGCTGTAGCAAAGGGATTTACGACATGAGCTAAATTGTGGACTGGGAATAACTCTATTAGCTACATGATAAACCGGTCAAAGGGAAGACGTGGGACAATAGCAAGGATATAGAGGAAGCCATCAATCCTCGGAGCGGTGGAGTAAAACAGCATTCAGATGGACCTGCATAAGGTGGTGTGGGGTGCTTGGGATTCCATCAGGGTGCTTGGGATTCCATCAATCAGAGATACTGTCCAGCTCCTTACTCAATCTGGAGCACCTGAATATACCGGACACATCTTGCCTCTTCATGGCAGAGACAGCGGGCTGTCTGCTTTGCCACTGAGGGACAGAGATGCAGAGTGTGTCATGCAAACTGAAGCCATGGACCAGATTAAGCTTGTTAGTAAGATTTGTAGGAGCTACAGAGAAGGACAGTGAACGTGTGAGCAATGAGGGAATGTGGGGCCTGACTGGCATGCCGGGCCTTCAGAGCACTTGTGGGTGTCCCAGGTAAGTGGTTATGTGTGTGTGGATGTGTGTGTCCATACGTCTATGTGGTGGGGGAAGGTGAGTGTTTGTGATGGGGAAAGGGGAAAAATGTAACTGTGTGTTTGTGTGTGTGTGTGTGTGTGTGTGTGTGTTTATGTGGTAGTTGAAGGAGGGGGAATGCTTGAGGAGAAGCATGAGAGAGGGTTGGGGACTCATGGGGTGAAAACCAACAACATCAAGTACATCCAGCCTGCATGGTTGGGGGTGGCAGCATGTGTGGAGGGGCACGTCTTGCCTGGAAGGTTGGGGGATAAACCTCCAAAAGAATGTGGTATTCCACTTTTTGCGAGCCAGCAAAAATCAGCCAACATAAAAAAAAAAATGTTTTGCAGTTGTTAGGCGGCCTTCAAAAAGCAGAAATATCACATAGCACCATAAATGTTTGGAATTCTGGTGTAGACTTAGTTCCGGGTATTGGAGTCAGGGTCGGACTGGGATAAGAAAGAGGCCCGGACACCCAAAAAAAGAGCCCTCCCCCTTGCCTCAAAAAAGTGACCCACCCCTTGCCTCACGACCAGTGACTTCTGATGAAATAACCGGAAGTGGTGTCATTTGATCCCACCCCAAAGTGACATCACGGGAAGGGATGAAACACAACTTTTCACCACTTGACAAAACAGGAAGTGGCATCAAATAGCATTGTTCCTAAGTACACTACGAAAAATATGGTTATGATTTCACTAATGTGATATACATTTCATACAAGAATGGATCACCATATGTATCATTAATATCTGTGTGTATGGATCCATATTGTCAAATTACTGTAAATACAAGCAGACTTCCAAGGCCAAATGATAATATGTTATGATAATATGTTATTTTATAGCACTTACGATTAAGCTCTTTTTTTATAGAACAAATATGTATAAAATATCACCCAACCTGTGTTGGTACTCATTTATCGACCAAAGAAGGATGAAAGGCTGAGATAGCACGGCTGGGATTCAAACATGCAGATCAGAAGCGAGTGCCCAGCCCACTGAGCTATCATATTGGCTATAGTAAAATGAGCAATTATTCTGTAGTGGAAACCATTAAACTGGTAACCGAGATTTAACAGCAGACCAGTTAAATTCATCTGCAGGTCTGGTGCATAGTTGGCCATATGTCAAGCCTGCATGCATCTACTTTCAGGCTTCAAAGGTTGGAAAAATAGGGAAATCAGCACACCTCATACATGCAAACAAACATCCTGAATGGCATACCAGGGATATGGGAAAGATAGACACATTACAACAAAGCATTCATTGTGGCACAATGCAGTCAATGGCCACTTGATGTGCTATGGTCAAATATGTCTATACTGTACAGAAGATTTTAGCCACAAGGATTTTGTCAAGTGACCGAGGACACCGAGATGGAAGGTCTTGTGATGATTGTAACAGAGACAACGGCAGAAAAAACACCTGCTATTACTGCAACTTGCAAAAGGCAAAATGCATGGTCAGAAACGGATGCTTATTCTACTCTAAAATTGGTAGTTTATCACTGATATCACTAATACATACATATCACTAATACAACAGCACAGCCACTACAGGGGGCACCATTCCCCCTGGAGTGGCAGCACAGAGACAGCCGCCGACCTTGCCGTGGCCCCGGCCCCTCAACTTTGCATGCCGCAGCAGCATGTGAATGATTCATGAATCATAATTTATGAGGCACACATCATGCTGCAAATCAATCAACAAAGCAAGGTAACATGTGTTACCTTGCTTTGATGAAATATGCTGTTGCAGGTGTTTTTTTTTTCTTTCAAAAACGGCCCAGGCATGGGCAGAAACCGGCCCCCACTCTCCAGAGACGATTTTGGCCTGACCACGTGCTGAGAGGCCAAGAGGCCAATGTGATGATTATCGGAGTGAAGGAAAGTGAGAACTTGGATAGCAGTTGAAGTTCAAACAAGAAAGCCTAGAAAACCTCCCCTACTTGAACATTGACTTCTCGGTCACGCAACCAACATTCTTGGATTTTTTTGCATAGTGAGATGGACGTAGGATAAGAAGTGAGGGGAAAGGGTACCAAGAATAATCATTAAGCCAATGAAGAGGACCTTAAAGAAGCAATTTGGTCTTCGAAGGGTTCATTTTTAGCCCTTTAAGAAACATCCAATTGTCCACCTTGTTGAAGTTAGCAGTGGGCTTCTGAAAACTTAATCGGAATTGGGAATGGTATTGTAACCCTGAGTTTACCAAATACAAGAACAAAGGCTGGATGTAAATATTAAACACAGGAGTCGTTAAAAGAGACCACTGCAGAACACCACAAGAGAAGTGAATGGGGTTAGAGACATGGAGGTCTATTTTGTCAGCCTTAGACCTGTCAATTGGAAAGGAAAAGCCAGCTCAGATGCCCCAACCAAGCATTTGGGACAGGAAAGCAGGATGGTATGATAAACATTTGTAGAGAAGCAGGCAGACACTTTCTCACTAGTTCCTGCGCCCTCACTGCCATCCTACAGGAACAGCAGGAGAAGTGGAAGACCCTGTATTGTTCCTATACTGCATCGAGTGTATGAGAGATGGTATGCACTCAGACAGCCATATAGAATATATACCCTCACACTGAAAGCATGGAAGGGTGCAGTGTGGAAGGATGCCGCATGGAAGGATGCCGCATGCAGGTTTGACAGAATGCAACTATGGATATCATGGGTGTACATTAAGCGAAATCTAACAAGGGCAGAGCAATGTCATAAAAAAGATATGTGAACCTATGATGAAACAATATGAACATACTTAAGAGTAATGATGAACTGAAACACCAAGAGAAACATGTAAATAAAGCTAAAGTCATCGTGGAAATAAAGAAGATGAAGTAACAAACTGACCAATAACTGTAAATACGCAGTAACGTAAGGTAGAAAGAAAATATATATAGGCTTTCTATAGAGGAATATGTAACATGGCAAGGATGGCCCTAGTTGGACAATGGACACTGGCTCATGTCGAATTCAACCAAGCTATCTCAGAGACAAACACAGGCTGCAGAATCAGGAGACACAGGTGAACAGCGCTGTGTGCTGAGCCGACGAAGAGTTAAGGTTGGCCCAGAATTAAGGATGCTATTTCGAGGGATAAGCACAGAGCACAAAGGGGGAACATGGATACGCTCTGCATAGGGGATATTCTACATAGATGGAAGAAGAAGAAAACATCTGTGAAAGCCAAACTTCTCGTCAATTAAAAGTGTATAAAATTCATGTGAGATAGAGTGAGCAAACCTCTAGAGGCAAGGCAGAGAAACAGCACCCTGCATAATTAAATCAAAGAGCAGTAAATAGATGGCTGAAATAGATGGCTGAATTGGACAAATTCGTGGTCTCGTCACACGTGACTCAGAAGTTGAAAAAAAAAGGTTATTCGTTAAAGCCTCAAGCTAAGATAGTGATGTGCTCACGCACCCTTGAATGTTCCAGGTGTGATGCTGGAAATGCATCGGAGGGACAGGGCCTCCGCATCCTTGTCCTTTACTGCTTTTTATTGTGTGTTCTGTCGTGTTTTCCGCTCAGGAGTTCATGTGGGACTCCTGGCGGTGCCGCTCTCTTTTAGTTTGGTGAACGGACCCATGGGATACCCTTATGGCACCCATGGGTGGGGGTGCAACCCTGTGCCCCTAGTGTATGTTTTTGGGCACCCGTGGGTGGCCCGCAGAGCAGGGTATGGGCTGGTGGCAGCTCCATGCTAAATTTGACAGGTGCGCGGAGTATCCTCCATTTTGGGAAACCCCAGCCCTGCCATTGGGATCTGTTGATTCATGATGGAAAACAAGATGGCCCCGGTGGCCTCTTGCTTTCTATTACCCATTACCTTGTTTTCCCAAGGTCCTGGGAAGCCCTGACTCTGTCCCTTCCCCCTGACTGGCTGTTGGGTGGAAATGCCATATATGGTGTTGTTGTGAAGGCCCGGCCAGACCAGCTGGAGCCTTCCCGGTGATGTATGTTGTGGGTACCTCCTGTGGGTGGGACCTGGGTGAATAGAGTGTGTGACGAATATGCATTCTGTGTTGTGGGTGTCTAGTATCTGGTGGTTGACACAATGACTGAGACACCCCAGCCCGAAACCGGTATGAATGCAGCTTGGAGTGTTGAATGGCTCGGTACTTGTCCCAATACACATAACTTGTTGTGAGTGTCTGGAGAGAAGTGAATGGCCTGAATACCTCGTGTGCCTGATTGGCTGCCTGCCTGCATGAATGCCCGTAGTCATGATTGGATGCTTGAGTGTGACCCAGCGGAATGAATGGGAGATCAACAGTATATCTGGGGACCTCTCACTGCTAGGAATCGTGTTCAGAAGCTGAAGTCCACTACGATGAGTAACTGGATTAACCGGTGCTTGACCTTGAAGCCCTGCTGGACGAGAAGAATTGCTGTTGCTCTCCTTCACAATCTGAAAGCTGCTGTGCCTCCAAGGACTGACCAAGAGAGGACCTGGTAAGGCACCCTTTTCCCGAGCTACGAGGGACCATCGTGCACAGCTGATCTTTGCCAACTCTCCCTGGTAGACAAACCTTCGACAGGCTGCCGACCCGATACGGGGACTGCTGCGGAACTCCAAGGAGAAGCACTCGGGCTGTTGTCCGCCACTGTCGATGACCTCCATCGCCGACCGGAGCCGCCGTGCTCCTGTTTGCCTAAGAACTTCCATTGATCATCGGACGCTCTCGCCTGCATCGTCACCCGCTTGTCTCCCGCTGGAGAAGGCCTGACTGTCGACGCGCCGAGGAGCAACCACCGGTGGGTTTCCTGCCACCTAAGGACCACAAAGACACCGACGACTCAACGCCCTTGCTGGGCGACAGTTCTTCATCATCTCTTTGCGGTCCAGAACTATCGTCACCGAGGGGCCCCGCACGCCTCTTCCTTGCAGGACGCCAACGCTCTTTCGTCGATGAGCACCGCTAGGAACGAAGCTGCCACTTCCCTGCCGTAGTTCCCCCTGTTCACCGACGGACGTTCGACGACCCGTGACTCCTGACTTAAAGGGAGGGCACTCAAGAAGGGCCGTCGATTCGCTGACACCGAACGCCAAGTTCCCCGACACATCTCGCCGATCCGTGGCTCCCGCCTGAAAGGGAGGCACTCAAGAAGGATCGGTCGATGCATCGTCGGAGAACTCTACTCCACCAGGTACATTGGGGGGGTAAAACCTTAATAGGAAGAAGTGAGACTATCGAACATTATATGGACTGGGCTTGTGCTATATATCTTTATTTACAGGTTGCCCAGGTGGGGGGATCTCCACACAGAACTGTGGCTAGTGGTAGGGGTCAGTTTTCTGCCTATTGTTTCAACCATCTTGCGTTCCTTCCTATCTCTATTGCTGGTTTCCTCGTTATTAATCTGTGTGACATTTTAACCGTACAGTTGATGCACTTTAATGAGATTTGATAACATTAGTGGTACCACTTTAGAATTGTATATATTTATCATTAGTGCCTTATTGTGATCGTGTACATACATTTGAATATTAATTATATAAAGACTGTGTTTTCAGTAATACTGTGTGTGGACATTCCTTTGTGGGGGTTCGGGGACTACACTGTACTTAAGAACCAGCCTGTATCACCTCCTGAGAAGCTAGGCCTTGATTTATCGTCCATTGTTACTGTATAGAGAATCTTGGCTGGGGTATTCTGTGCCTCTCCTCTACCATATAGAGAGCGGAAGTACAGATACCCCCTACCAGTCTTTACACCAGGACAGCAATCAGGCAACAAGGTGAACTACAGATGGAAGAATTTGGCTTATGGCCTACTGATGAGAGATGATGGACTATTTGGAAAAGCATGGAGTAGTCTGATGGGATTCAAACACCTAAGTTTCGTTTCACGTAAGTGCTGCTAAAGAGCCACAAGTCCAAGGTAGTAATAATATGCCAGTAAATCAATGGGTTTGAGGGACAACGTATCATGCAATGTAGCATAGACCAATCCACTGTTGTTTTGTCTGATATCAGTAACATACCTATTTAGAAGTAGTTCAAGGTGTGCCCTACAGATAAGCGGTACCCAATGATGTACTAATCCTTGTTATGGTTAAATTGCTAATCCCATAAAAAGAGCACTTTTTGGGGGGTTTATAACTTTGCTCCCCCTGGACGAATCCTCAAAACAACTTTGCAAAAAAGGTATATGGCCCACTCTGAATGCTTTTGCAAATTTTAGTGAGGTTTGGTTCAGGGGGTAAAAAGTTATAGGGGGGTCTAAACATTTCTTTTTTTCCCATAGACATAATGGGAAAAAACTTTGCGCATGCCTACAGCTCAAACCGCTGGTCGGATTTCCACCAAATTTGCAGCAGGGGCAGGAGCTTAGTCCTGAAAGCGTACAATTATGAGGAGAGTGTTGGCATGCAGAAGTGCTTGGGGAGGGTTGGGGGGTAAGAGATGGGTCAAGTACTGTATTTGTTTATATGACAGGTGCACCTGATGTGTTCGCCATGTCTGTGGTCGTAGCGGCTGTTCGCGGATATAGTCAATGCACTACTGGCTATTTCACTTTATTATGATGTTAGTTTTGGGTTGTTAGTAGAGGATTGATTGTAATTAATATCCCCTATAAGGAGCTCACATACCATAGTCAAAATGTTTGGTATTATAGGTGTGCTATGCAACACTCACACATGGTTTGTTACTTTTAAACATTAGTATTTTTTTTTGTATGTGTTTAATAGAAGGTTGCTATTTGCACAGTAGTTGGTAGTTTGTGGTAAAGCTAATGCATTTTGTAAGTGGCTTTCACTTCCAAAATATTTTCTCTGGATATGCTCTATTTCTTCAAGTAGTTGTTTGACTGTACCATGTAGAAGATTGTTATTTAAATTCACTAGTGCTAAAGGAGGACGTTTAGCATAGTAGAGTTTATGGACCAGATTGATATAGTTGCATGATGTGTTGATATCATTTTGAAATGATGGAAGGTGGTTTTGCAACTAGGTCCTGAAATGCAAGCTAATGAATGTACTTGTAGTCCTGTGTATTTGCGCACAGGACAGGTATCCATATGCTGTAGTAGTTTTATTTTGATTTTGTCTTTGCTTTTAACATACTAATTGAGGAAGTGGCGTAAAGATTTGAAAGATTTGTTGGCAATGTTACACATTGATGTGCACGGCCATTTGTAGACTGGACGTTTTGGTTTATTAGATCAGAGAGGTGATACTGAATTTTTTTGGGGATATTTTTTTGAGCAGAGTTTCCTTTTTCATAATGGTGTTAGTTTGTTTTTCATACCCTCGTCCACTGCTATATATGGCAATTGGTTGTTTGCTTTTGTGTATTTGCTTCTTCATGAAAATATGGTTCTGTGGTTGTGGCGTGACTCTATTCACTTACATAGATGTTTAAGGAGTTATTTTTGTTTATATTAAGTTTATTGAGAAGTGTTTTTTGTAATTTAGTAGTTAGTTTTGTTAGTGGTTTCATTCTGTTTAAAATTAAATAAATAACTTCTTTTTCAGAAGCATTGCACTGTTTATGAGAGCTTTTAGGATTACTTTTCTATCGTAGGTTTTAAGGGTTGTCCATGATTGCTCTCCTGTTTTTATAAGGTTCTAAAGGAGTCTGGAGTGAACACGGATTGCACTGTTTCTGAGAGCTTTTATGATTAATTTTCTATGGTAGGTTTTAAGGGTTGTCCATGTTTTCTCTCCTGTTTTTATAAGGTTTTGAAGGAGTCTGTGGCGGTACATATCTTGGTATGGTTAGTTGCTACTATATCCAGATGTATAGGTGCAGCATTATTAGTAGTGGTAAGTGAAGTCTTGTTAATCACTTTTTGTTTCGTTTTATATTTTGATAGAGGAGGGAAAGTGTCTGAATTGGAAGCTTGTTTTGTTTTGCATAATGACTGTATTAGCTGTTTTGGTTGAACCTTTTGTACAAAATCTGGTAGAGATGGATGATTATTTTCGACACTTTTATTTTGATTTGCTCTAATACTGCGTTGCTTTCTGCAGAGTTGGTTTTTGGTAGGCCTTCTTTGCGGTTTGTTGGAGAAAAAAAGTGTGGGTTGGGTTGTTGTGCAGTGTATGCGTGCTTTGTGCATGAGTGTCTGAGTATGATGTTATGGATGATTGTGGAGGTGTGTGATTGTGCAATGGGCAGCTATATTAAGTTGGGAAGGTTATTCTTGTATTTGTGTGTTAGTATACTGGGCTTGAGATGACAATATAAAGTATGCAACTGATAAGGGGAATCTGTAATAATACATCTAAAGGGAAAGGGTTAATACACTTCTTTGTTCTACAACAGTAAAATGCTAGTGTGTTTCAGTAATAGTTAGAAAATGATGTAAGTATTGCACTTACTTTTTTGTATGGAAAGAGTAGGTTTCTTCGAAGTTGTTGTTCATATTTTAGACGCTGCTGTTTTCCAGGAGAGTGGTCTTAACTGCAATTGTAAAAGAAAGAAGTTAGTGAATATGTGCGTTTATAGCACTTTTGTTAATGTAGACATTGTTTTTTTTTTTTGGTTGTATTAGTAGTGCTTTCTTACAACTGAGCATAGTATGCATATGCACTTTCCTTTGTCTATGTGCATTTTGTATATTTTATTTAGAATCTGTTAGTTGAATATGTTTTACAAATGAGTATAATAGTAAATGTATAGTGCACACTTGTTTTTTAATGTTATGTTATTGGATGGTAAGGGGTGGAAGAAAGAATCATATGCATTTTTTGCTATTTTTACAGGGTAAATGGCACAGATTGTACAGAGAAGCATGCAATGTATGCAATTGTGAAGGTGTGGGAAATAAAGGAGTAGGATTTCATATAGAGGCAGTGGTGTTGTTTGAGCTGGTAGCCTTTGTAATTATATTGTCTGTATTTGTGCTTGAATGAACATCCATGTACTCATCCTGGCTGTGTGTAATTTTATAACATACTGGACAGTCTTTTTTTCATAATTATACTGTTATTTCTCCCATCTTTTAATATGAAATACATTTTTTTTAGATAGCTCTGTGAATAAACACAAATTTGGAGAGGAGACAGGTTTGCAATTGATACATCATTATACCAGATGGGATAAATGAAGTAAGGTCATTTTAAGTTCATTCAGGGTAAGTGGAAGCTTCTCTGTTTATATGTATTCTTAGAAGAGCTGTACTTGTACTGTGGTGAAAATATTCATGCCTGTAGTCTGTGCTCATGCATGTGGATGTGCATGAATCTGCAAGTAGAAATATTGGGCAGTTTTATAGTAGTTGTTGCTGTAGGTCTGTTGTAGTGACAGCGGAATTGTACTGAAAGTGATCAATAGTACATCTAAAATGCTGATGTCTGATGATAGAGTTAGATGTTGAGTTCTTGGATGTGATTGGTGGATGATTGTGTGACTGTTTAACAGAGTACAATGAGGAAATGGTGCAGAGAGTGAAGTGGAAATGGTAGAAGGGTTGCCCCAGTTTTTACGCGCTCCTCGAACATCATGGGTGTTCGCAGGCAGAGTGTGCTACATCCGGGGTTTCTCAGCAAATGCAGTATGTAAAGGGGACTGTAGGGATGAGCCTATCAGGTGTTGAGGTTGTGGTTTGTGTTGAAAGAGGCTGTGTGTAGTGAAGATGGTAGAGGTGGAGAAAAGCAGGGTGTTGGTGGTTGGAGATATGTTTGTGCATGGTTTGGAGTGGTATGCTAAATGTAAGAATGTGGCAATAAATGTTGATATTAAAGGAATGGAGGTGGTGTGGAGCACTATGACTGGTTTTAATGTGCAGGGAATTGTCAAGTTTGTGGAGATATGGGCAGGGAAAACATTGCACATGTAGTTCTTTTGCACTGTGGATGTTTGCATTTGGGGTATATCAGTGCCCCTACTGTGTTGGCAGATTTTGAATATTCGGTTCAGGCAGTAAAGAAAATAGTTCAAAATGTCAAGGTTATTTTTTCTGGTTTAGTACTTAGGGCAATATGGGACAATAGTTTTGTTTTTTGTGCTCAGCAGGTGGAAAGAAGAAGATGTAGGGTGTGGATTATTGATGTAGGTGGCAGAACTTCTTATTCTCTGTTTTACAGTAATGTTGGAATCATTATATTTGAGCAATCTACAATTCATTTCTTTATATGCAGTGTAGTGACGTACATTGGTTGTGGGTGGTGCGTGGTAGAATATACCTAATGGTGTGATAGTTTACTATTTGTAAATCCAGTTAGCGTGCAGTTCTTTTTGGTACCATATACATTCTAACGTGAAAGCATTACTATTATGTATTTACTAAGTGTCTGTATTTGTAAGGTGGTAAGAGGCCCACACCGTTCATTTCGCTAGTGACCAAAAGTGGGATAATACAAACACGTGTGAGCAAATTATAGGCCATTAATATATCAGTGCGGTCATTGGGGTCAGGTTCAGCAGCGTGGGCGGAGGGGGTTGTAGCAGGGTTTGTTTTGTCATTCCTGTACGACCACTTGTTGTCAGGGCTCGAGACTTGCTTCTTTCAAAAATGTTTACCTGAGATGCTGTGTGAAGAGGAGATGCAGTGAGGTGACAGGTGGTGTGGCCTGACTGTGGGAGTCACTGGGAGAGGCGCGATGTTCTCCAGAAGAAAAAAATAAATCCGTACAAATGTTGTCTGCATTGGTGAATGGTAGTAAACAATGTATGTGTTTTTAAAAAATATTTGTAATGCCACTGTGGTGTGAAGTGCTATCGGTTCTCATTCTGAGTGAAGGTCAGCACCGTTGAATTTTTATTTTCTAGCTGAGCAAACCCACGCATGGTACACAGTATAAGGTTCAATTTTTTTTTTTTACCTTGAAACAAAGGGAGGATTGCGAACGGAATGCATGAAGGGAGGGAGGTAAGACTTTCAAATATGATAATGCTGACCATTCAAAAATTGGACAAAGGAACATGTCATTTCATTTTATGAAAATGTGTTGAAGTGAACAGAGTGTGTGTTTTACGCGATACAATGGAAATGCCGAATATTATGTAAGTTTTACTTGGATGATTTTATACACAAACTAATCAAATTATCATTCGGTGACATTATTGGTGCGGTAAATTGTATTTTTTGTTGTGTGTGGTATATTGCAATGACACGCAATTACAGGTTGTGTGTGTAGTTTGTTTTGTTGTGGGCACATGGGCAGTGCAGCATCTAGATGGGTGTAGTTCAGTAGTGGGTTCCCCCAGGTTCACAAACGCGTAATTGAATGCTAATATTTAATTAAAAGTTTGTGTATGTGTTGTTCTTGGTTTTACTTAGCTCTCTGATTGCAGCATCAGCTTTAGAATCCCATTTCGAGCTGACCATACTCCGTAGCAGTAACTTGTACAGCAGACTGAAGATTACTTTGCACTTTTTTTGTTTGAGTGATCATTGTTTGACTTTCGCGTTTATCAATAGTTGTAACAGGGGCCCAAATGAATGGCTAAAATGATAAACTCTAATTAGATCGGTGACTGAGACACATTTATTTATCTTTTTTTAAACAGCTACATCTTGACATTCTTCGATTGTCATGGATTCCAGATACCAACTGATGTTTTTTTTTAACCATCAGAACAGATTAATGTCAGCAGGTGGATCACAGTGACTCTTTTTTGGGATGATCAACACAGGCCCATATGCCTGTACGCCATACTAGCGATAGGGAGCAACTTGATATCGTTTATGGTGGCATAGCGCGAAGATCATGGCAAAGTCTTGCGATTCACAGTGCGTCCAATGCGTTGTTATATCAAGAAGGAACATTGCATGACTGATGATAAACATTTGTGGATCAAGAACGAAGAAAACAATTACCTATTTGCTTGCATATGTAAGTCTCTGGATGTTCTTAGAGCGTTTATTGTGAAACAAAAGTAGTTTATAAATTGTACAGTTTCGCTATTTCATTTAAAAGTATATTTGTTTGTGCCTTTATATAGTGCTACGAACCCTCAGGTATCTGAGCGCTGCTTATTTCCCACGGTGTGTGGTGCTCATTTATCAACCTCGGAAGGATGAAAGGCTGAGTTTGGCCCTGCCGGGATTCGAACCTGCATCAGCAGGCTCTGCATTGATGTCAAAGCGAGTGCTCTACTCGCTGTGCTATCTGACCGGCTTGTATGGTATGGTTTCATATTCAAAATTGGGACGCACTGTGTTGTGAGATGATGTGTGTTGATTTTCCGGGTTCTGCGTCAAGTAGCGTTATGAGGTTGGTGATGATTGGGTGAGTTTTACTACGCTGTATAGTAATGTTCTGGAGATAGGTGAAGCATATCACTAGGTTTGGTGATGGTAGCCTCAGGTGCGGGGCATATGAATTAGTGCCGCCAGTGCAGTCCACCTTGGGTGATGCGGGAACGGATTAGATTATCACAAGATGGCCACACCCTGCTGCTTGATTTCACATGTGTAAAAAAGAGGAAAATTATGGTAAGGTGCCTAGGAAATGTTTGTATGACCGATCAATGTATGCTTAGAAGTACATGTCTGAACACTTGGGAAAATAATATTTCTTAGTGCACTATCATTTTAATAGATCCATTTTTTGGTTCATTCGTTGCAGAAGATTTTCTAAGGTCTGTTTCTGTATTATTTTTAATGTCTGTATGGTGTGTTTACATATTTTTTTTAAAGTACACATAAAGTAATGGGTAATACTTTGTTTATATAGAGAAGTATGTTGTCTTCCATTAGGAGGGCTGTTCTTACACTTGATTGTACCCCAGGCACGAAGCATCATTGGCGCCCCTCCCCGCAACAAAAAATGACAACAAAATAACTTGGGTGCAGATGAGCACAGTCCCTCTTACTATAGTATTTTAGGGGCGTGATTCAGGGCGGGCTATGTTTAGAATTAATACAAGAACTAATTACAACTGCATGACTTTCCCTGCAGAATATTCCCACTATACAATGCATTATTCACCAATATAAATATGTTATCCATTCTCTTGAAAACGGGTTATAAAAAGAGGCATGTTAGTAGGACTTCAATTCTACAGTTCACTATACAAATGTGGATCTTGCACCAACTAAATGTAAGGTTAGTAAGATGGAGAGAGGTAAAAGGTATGGGTAAATCATATTGCTTGGCAATACTGTGATACAAGCGTCATTGCTGGTGTTTGATGGGTCCAATGTCCACATACCTTTACAATGTGCAGGCATTTACAAACAGAATGCCACTGAGTTGTTGGTTGAGAGGGTGCACACTGTGAGCCTACTTAGCAGACTTCTGCTAAGATGTTGTATACAACTGAGTATGCTGGAATTTTCAAACACGACGAATGAGGATTTCTGTGCTATAAAGGAAGTTGTTTCAATGCATAAATAAACACGTTTCCAATCACTGTATCAGCAACTAGTCTGCCAAACATTGGTTTCAGTTCGATATGTTCCACACTACATTTAAAGGTTGTCTTCCTATCCTGCTGTCCAGTCAGTGCACTTTTGAGCCTTGCTTGTATTTCTAAACTCCCTGCCACTACTTGATGTCCAAGTGCATAGCTTCCATGTGAGCCACTAAGATCCATTTCTGGATTTTCTCATTGCATGATTGGATGTGTAGTTTCATGTTTCCCTTGCTAAGTATGGGCCTACAAATTCCAGCTTGTAAAGTCAAACGCAAAGACAGGCTTGTGTTATCGGGCATGATATGGGACCACTTGACAGCTATGCAAGTGTCCATCAAAAACTCATGCTCCCGTCCCGGCAGGTTTTGCGACTGCTCTTCACACTCTGCTATGCCCAGTTGTGTGCTTTTAAATGCTCATGTAGTAGATGTGTTACCACGTGTGCATTTTTAGGTAAACTAAAGCATGTGTGCGCCCTATATTTTTAAGAAGACGGTTCCTTAATTCTGAGAACACCTCATGGTGCCCACAGTTGTGAGACGTTCAGCAAATGGTTATTTCAGTCCTATTAGTGTAAATTCAGGTTCTTAGGGTTTTCAATTCCAGTTATAAATGCATGATAGTACATATTCTAGAAGGCACAGAGATTTAAGTTAAGTGCTACGACACGAGTGACTAGGCTGGTTCAATGTGATGGGGACCCAGTCCTGCTCCCCAGACACTCGTGTGATCTGGTGCTACATCCCGAGTCTCCCCACAGGGTTTTAGTCCTATGCCACAGGCGTGTCTGGGTGTCTGAAAGAGTGTGTGTGTGTGTGTGTGTGATCACGCCATGTATTTTTGAAATGTCAAAATTAATTTGCAGGATAAAATCACTTCTTTTAATCCTGCGTGTTAATTTTGCTTCCCATTCACAGCTCGTTCACACTCCCATTCACACCTACTGGTGGTGGCGCCCTCTAGAAACTGGCACATCAGGCAGCCGTCTGCATGGCCGGATGCAAAGAATGGCCCTAGTATCATTGTTTTTACTTATTTCATCACGAGGAACATTTGCTTCCAGCCATCCCAAAGTAGTAGAGATTTCTGTGTAAAAAGAAATATATATATATTAGTTTTACTGTACCTATTACAGAAAGTTTATAAATATATAAAATCAGTGAAAAAAACTTTGTTAAAGGGATGTTATGTTTAAGTTGCGCTACTAAAAACCTATGAAATTCAGTGAAACAAACTTTGTTAAAGGGATGTTGTGATTAAGTTGCGCTACTGAAAACCTATGAAAATCAGTAAAAAAAACTTTGTTAAAGGGACGTTATGGATCGAAGTAAAACCGGAAAACCCCTGAAGTTCGCAAGTTATGGTAAGTTAAGGAACCATAACTCGCGCCACCACCGTGCATTGCTAAGACTAATACCCAGGACATCAACAATGACATCACAAATGTCATAGATGATGCATATTGGGGTATAAGACCTCTATAGAATCAAGCTACTATGTGAGTGTGCAAGCATAAGTCGGACGTCTGTGCATCCTCCCTACTTTATTATATGTCTACAAAGTAGTGCCTTGCCAAATTCCTTGATTATTTGGCCTTAGATCATTATTTGTAATTCCATCCAGCATATAAGATGCTTCAAGGTGCTAGAGCACATTTGGTAGCAGTGGATGGTTACTGTCTAGTCGGCCTAGGCCAGATCCAGACCCCCAGAAGCTCGGCTGCTCCTGCCATTATCCAGAAGACCGCCATCTTCCTGTGGAGATCGGCACTCAGAATCACATGCAAGAAGATTTGGTGGGCAGATCCTCCTTTCATCAAATTCCTGCCAGGTCCCACAGGTGCCGTCTGGATGGAAGTCAAACTGGTCGATTGAGGGAGAGTCGATGCCAGAAGACTTGAACTGAGTCACAGATGTAACTAGAACAATGAAGGTGTTAAAAATAAGGGGTGGGATTGTGTTGTATATTATCATTATAAAAAGTAACAAGATTTTTTTGTGAGATTGTAAAGAGGAGTAGATACCTCGATTCCTGGTTCCAAGGGGACAGAATGGTACGCACTAAAGTAAAGGGTATTAAGGATTCCTGATGCAAGGCCCACAGAAGAGTGCATATCAAATGCCAAAATGGAGTGAAACAGAGAAGAGATACATTTACTAAGTAAAGGAAGGCGTATGCAGTAACATTTAAAAAGCGCACATGTGTGGGGTTATGAAAATGTCAATATAAATATTTTGTTGTGTCTAGACTAATGACTATAGAACAATAGTAAAAAAGTAAAGAGATTGGTGAAAAGTTGGATTAAGAGATTGACGTAAAACAGGAAGGAAAACATCAAAGGAAAATAATATAAAGAAAGAAGAGACTCCTAAAATACAAATAATAAAAGAACGAGATAATAAAACTTGATAGACAGTGTAAATGAAGAAGCAAATAGAATATCATTGCATAGATTCTTTTAAAGTCACAAAGTGAGCAGTTGAAATATTTCCTGATTAGGGATTATAAACAGTGATCGATGGTGCCTGTGCCAATTGACCTGTGTGGTATATTTGAAAAAATAAAGAATTTTAAAAAAGAATGGGTAAGTATTGATGATCGGAACTGATTACCACTCTTACATTTGTCTAGGAAATTGCCGAGATACACAGCGAAGAGTAAATATCATTTGAAATTTGAAATGTATTCAAGGCTTCACCAATAAGACACTCAAGCTGTGGCCTCAGGAGGTTTCGCTGTCAAAAACTGTATTGCACCACATGACAACATACTTGCATGTCACATATAGGAGGAACAGGTTGGCCATTTTAGATCTGTGGAAAATGTATCAGAGTGAGAAGGAAGATCCAGCCTATATGGAGTGGATGCTCAATCGGCATAAAAGGGAGGATTAAATGCCTTTGACTCCGCTTTCCCCTCCTGAAGAGAAGAGCGTAGATACAGAGGAGAAGGGATTTTATCCTCTAAAGGAATTAAAAGCAACAACAGGGTACATTATTCCAATGTATGCTCCCCCCGCATATCACAGCGAGGATAATGTGGAAGAGAGCAAGAGGAGAGAATGCAAAAATATATCAGCTCGCAATGAAAATAAACAGCTTGATGAGAAAGAACAGACAAGACAGACAAATGGATATAGAGGAAGAAGCAGGGAAACAGAACAAAATAAAGGATAAAGCTAATGGAATAATAATAGCACAGAATGAATGGATGGGAGGACCAAAATTGAGAGCTCACTGTCCCCAAAATTGAGAGCTCACTGGCCCTCTCTAGGCTTGACTACTGCAATAGCCTCTTTCTAAATCTGCCTGCCTGCCTCTTCTCTCCGTCTTCTGCAACGCATCGAAAAAAGGACTGCAAGACTGGTCCTTGGCCTCAAGTCCAGGGATCATATCCTTCCAGGACTGAAATCTCTGCATTGGCTAGCAGTGACAGTGAGGATTATGTTCAAAACCCTATGCATTGTCCACAAGGCCTTCTGGGGCCACAATTCCTTCAACTCTCTCTTCCTAAATATCTTCCTTCTCAATCTCGTTGCATATCCACCTCCAAATCCCTCAGGGTCAATCACTTCTCCAAGCAACAAGTTGGTGCTAGATCTCTCTCTTCGGCTGGAGCCTCCCTCTGGAACAGCCTCGCTGCCTCTCTGAAAATTGAGGAGAACCATCTCTTGTTCCGCAACTCAAGAACTTCCTCTTTGCTTTTGCTTTCTCTCCTCCTCTGCCCTGTTGAACTCCTGACTGAAACTGAAACTGCACTGGTCACCTGCCTACACTCTGTTCTCTGGCCCAGGTCCCCTCCCCGCCAGTTGCACACATGCACTGCCCCCTGGCAACCCTTGAACTTTGCAGCTGTTTCTGTATCCCTACAGCCCCCTAACAGCACTCAACACTGATGTCTGCACTTACCTTTACACCTGCCACCAGCTGGCCACACTTCTTATTATTGTTCTTATTTTTTTTTAAATTGATTTACTGTCTATCTTATGCACTGCGCTTACTCTCCCCAACCCACTTGGGGTTCCCCCCTGCACTTGCGTGATCTCAATATCACCCAGCCTAGTAAGATCGTTGTCTCTGTTTTCCCTCTGTTCCCCTCCCTTGCCTCGTTGTGCCTTGAAACACCTATATAGGCGCGTCACAAATGCCATATCATATCATATCATGGCCAGGACACAGGAGACATAGAGCAAAGGCTTGGGAATGTATAAAGGCAAATGAGGGATGAAGACATGTATAAAACCCAAGATAACGTAGAAGAGTGCCTATGGAGGGAAACTGAAGATAGATTAGATGTCATTATGACAGACAAGTATGGAGCGCTGTCTTTTAATTGACTAGTTCTCGATGATGCAGAGAAGGACAACAGCCAGGTGAGCCCGGGCATAATGATGTCAGATCAAGAAAGAAAAGAGAGTGGGAGGGCAAAAAGAGAGGGTGCATTTGGGTTTTCAAAGGAATCAAGTATAGAGAAAGGGGTAAAATTGTCAGATTTAGAGGACACCAGAACCAACGCTCTATACTGAACGACCACAAGTATGATCGGGTACTGTATGGGATATATCCCTGCCATAAGTAAGCAGGTTAAAATAATAGCAGGAAGGATGACCAGACTGCACACATTCAACTGACATCTTCACCACCTAACACTAGGATGCAGCTACCATCTGGCAATTACATTAGCTGAACACATAACTGGTGCACCCACACACCCTACAACACTTTCTCTCTCTACTGACCTGGACTGCGGTCCCCGAGGGCGTTCAACCTACCAGCGATTTGAGATCATACCAATGACATATAGGGTGCTATATAAATGCCAAATAATATAACATAACATAATATAACGACAAGAATGTACACTGTGGCCGCAGATGGATACAAAAAATTTAAGGTGCAAATTGCCGGGTTTGACTTCTGGTGCCAGAAAATTGATTTATGAGTTAGAGAGAATGACATCAGGAATGACATTAGGTATAGGTGACGTAAAAGGGCTGATAGCAGCTATCCTAGGTGCAATATTTGGAAATGAGCAGGATACGCAGGTGTGACTGCACAGAACACGACACATGATTGAGCGCCATTTAATAATTGCAGAGCAAACGTATGGCGGGTGCTTAAAATACAATACCCCAATACAGCAGACATAGGTGTAATTATGACTAGGAAAATAGGGGAGGACCATGTTGCTTACATTCAAGATATTCAGGATAGATGGCGACAGGAGACTTGTGAACCGTGGGATAAAACGGTAGCATTATTTTTTCAAATTTTGTGTCATGAGCTGTCCAAGCCAGTGTAAGGGTAATTGAAAAAATAGGTGGGAATGGAAGCAAAGCCATGGCCAGAAATATAATTGGCAGTCATGCATCACTGCCGATTAATGCAGAAGAAGAATACAAAGAAAAGCTGAGAACAGAAAGCAGGAGAAAGCAAAGTTAGTCCAGAATACTTTGTATAAAATAGCTATCCAGGGAGTGGTGTTGTTGAGTAATGAAGGAGGGTTGACACAGGAGATGCAGCCATGACAGCAGAAAAAAAACAGCATATCCCACAGACCAGAGTGGGTACAATTTTTGGCCAAGAGGAAGAGGGAATGGAACTAGATGAGTAAGACGAGGTGGATTTCAAAATTCTCAGGAAAGAGGAGGATATAATGGCAGACAGCCACAGCAACGTTGGAATTGCGGAAGAATATGACACATAGCTAGGACATACAAGTGCAGGAGAGGCATGAAACAAAATTGGCAAGCTCCAAGAGGGGGGATAGGTTATGCTCCACAGTATAATACAGCACCACATGGATATTATGGCCAAAATTATGAGCAGGCATAGAGATATGCACTGCAACCAGAACACATGCAGCCAGCACCACTGCAAATACAATCACCACATGGCCAACCACAGCAGATACCCATGAAAACACAACAGGAAAAACCACAGCAAGTACAGACACAGCAGGCTATGGTACCACAATGGAACATGACCCCAGGGGCCCAACAAGTGCCCACAACTAAATTTGGGAGTGTAACTGTGATAGTAGGAAATAATTTCACAGGTACAGGGATGACTTTATATCCACCATAGGACAGCCCACAAATTGACATTATGTGTTCAGTGCTATCAGTGACACCAGTTCCCAAGAGGAACCAAGTGTCAAGGTAATGATAGGAGGCAAGACATTCTAATTTCTAGTAGACACTGGACCCATGTGTGCGTCCATGAGGGAAAATACCTAATGTCGTGGACTGCCATGAATTCTCAGCGATTCTCTGGGGTGATAAGTTTAGTTCCTTTTACATATGAATTTCCAATCTCTTTTGGAGAACACGACATGTAAATGGCATTATTATATTCTAAGCAGACTCCAGTTAACATATTAGCATGTGACTTAATGACAAAGCTTAACATGATGATATCTTTTACTGACAAAGGAATAGTGTGTTCTATTCCAGGGATACACTACATGAATGTAGGAGAGTTTATATTAGCCTTTACAGGTCAGACATCATTATAAAGAGTTCCCTTAGATCCAGAAGTATTTTTGTATGGAGTGACTATCTTATTATCATGGTTACCCAGACTGGTAGGTAAAATATTGAGAATAGCTGATGAATTCTTGTTTAGCTCAGAGATTCGTACTGATGGTGAGAAAGGGCAGACTATTCCCTTAGAGTTAGAAGCAGAAGTGGTCAGAGAAGAAAGGGTGATGCTTCATTGTAGAGATGTTGAAGGAAAATAATTTCCCCCATGATAGCCCTCATTGAAGGATATAGGTTGACAGATTTGACAGACAAAGTTCTGTTTACTGATGACCACCCTAATGATGTACTAGTGTTTTTTATAAGTATCACTTATTGTATCAAAGTAAAGAATATGGGCCTCATTACGACCCAGGCGGTAAGGGGTTAACGGCAGCGTTAACAGTGCCGACCCTTACCGCCTGAGTACGAGGTCCCTTAGCGCCATGGCGCTTTTAACACCTGCTTTTAGCAGGTGTTAAAATCCATGGCGCTAAGGGACCATGGAGTTAATTACGCCACCGTAATTTACGGTGGCGTAATTAACGCCTTCCCCACTCCCATTATACCCTATGGGGCAAAAATGGGAATGGGGAAGGGTAAATGGGGATTGGGGACTTACCGCCCCGCCAAGGTCGGAATGGGGCGGTAAGTCCGCCAACCACCATGGCGTAAACGTAGTTTACGCCATGGTGGTAAAGTCACGGCCCAGGCGGTAACTTACCGCCTGGGTCGTAATGAGGCCCTATGTAAATAACACAGAGAAAGGTGTTGGTAAAGAGAAGATATCATTCTGTCAGGTGGACTAAGAGAAGATGCCAGACGTGTTATGGACCAAAAGCCGATATGATGTGGGACTATTAAAAGGGATAGATTCAGTTAAAATTAAACTAAAACCAGGAGCTATTTTACCACAAGCAAATAAATATTCCATGTCTAGGGAGGCGGAAAAGGTATATTTGAGACCATTTCCACTTTACTAAAACAAACTTTAATGGTGCCATCAGATTCATCAATGTGTGCCCCTTGAGTTAATCAAAGGGGGGATTGTGGAGATTCATTTGGGGCCTTCGCTCCCTAAAAAATACAGTCAAAGTGGAGTTTCATTTAGTTCTAAATCCTGCGACACTACTGTGTAACATTCCATCAAAGGCACAATATTTCAGTTATCGATTTAAAAAATGCATTTTTCTTAATTCCCCTTCATGAAGACTCACAAGTTTTAACTTCCGTTTTG
This sequence comes from Ambystoma mexicanum, assembly GCF_040938575.1. Lineage (NCBI taxonomy): Eukaryota > Metazoa > Chordata > Amphibia > Caudata > Ambystomatidae > Ambystoma > Ambystoma mexicanum. The sequence continues at coordinate 131,102,505 of NC_090935.1, read as the reverse complement.
TATAAAAAAAAACACACCTGAAACATATTTGTTTGTCCCAGAGGTACTATTAACAGAGTCCTCCAGATGGACCTGTGTAATGTCCAACTCAAAAGCGTAATCATTCAGTATGGGGAAGACATTTTGTTATGTAGTGATACAGAAGAAAGATGTAGAGACGACTCAGCTAATCGCATGACTATACTCTCAGGAAAGGATACAAGGTAGATAAAAAGACATTATAATATTGTCAAGAAGTCTTGTACACTGAACAGTTGATCTCTCACGAAAGGAGAAAGGTGACACCTGAAAGAGCAGAAGCAATTATGAAAACCATACCACCTAAAACAGTGAGTGAAATGCAGCAGTGTCTAGGCTTATTCAATTATTGCAGGGCCTGGGTTTTCAACTCTAGTACATACATTCAATCACTTTTAAAAGGACTTAAAGAAGCACAGGTAGATAAGAGCACAATAACAGGGACAGATGAGATGACTCAAGGGTTTGAAGATTTAAAAAAGGAAATCACAACAGCCCCTGTGTTGGGATCCCAATTTACATTGAAGAATTGTATCTATTCTCTCATTCAAATGGAGAAGTCAACACAACAGTCCTTGCACAGAAGACAACATTAGGACATATGCACAAACCATTGGTTTATGATAGTGGAATTTTAGATCCAGCTCTGAAGGGACATTATCCCTGTGAGCAGTCACTAGATGTTGCTTCTGAAAATATTTCAAGTATAACAATGGAATGCCCAATAACATTATTTGTAGAGCATGCATTATTTGCAATTTTAGAGAAGCCTAAAAGTGCATTGACCACACAAAGAGCATCGGGGTATGAGGTAATTATTTGCAACCCTGTGATTCAAATTGTTAGATGCAAGATAGTAAATTGTGCAATGTTTATAGCAGAAATAGTGGGAGAGGAAGTAAATGACTGCACAAAGTATACTGAGAAATATGATATTCCCCAGGCTGGAAAAAAATGCCCTCAGGAGGGTTGAAGTTGTTTTTATTGATGGCTCCTCAAAAATTGACCAGTCAACTGGTGAAAGGAATACGGTAGCAGAGTAGTAAAGCTGAATCGAGAAGGTGAATTTGAGGTAGTGACGAGTATGAAACGGTCCCCAAATTATTCAGCATAGGCTGCAGAATTAGTGGTGCTCATCATAGAACTGCTGAAATTTGAGGAGTTGGAAGTGACAATGTACTCAGACTCCTCTTATGTGACGTCTACTGTACATGACAGATGGCACGTGCAACATCCGGCCCTATTGGATGGGCTTACAGAAGCACAAAGTATCCCATTGTCTCTAGCAGTTGTAATATTTTCAGCGCATTCTAATCAAACAGATTTCATCTCCAGCAGAAATGAAGCCATGATTTAGAGGCTAAAAAAGCAACCTATCATCCACCCACATCTTTCTTGGAAAGAGAATTTGTTAAACAGATGATAGGACAATGCATGCTAGCAAGGAGGGTTTTAACATGCTGTCTATTGTCCAGTTAAAGGAAATACAAGATCAAGCTCCACATTAAGAACAGGAATTATGGAAAAATTAGGGGTGTTTTCTATTACCAACTGAGAAAAGTTGGAGACAGGATAGCACTGGGAAGCCAGTTATACCTCTAGTATTATTGAGAGTAGCACTGGAGCAGCTTCATTACACAACACAAATGACTCGATAGAGTTTTGCTGCTACAATTGCAGAATAATGGTTCTCACCAAATCTATTAGAGCATGTGACATAGTTTATTGTGAATTGGTTTGTGTGCCAGATATCTGACAAAGGACCACACTTTGTATACAAATTATTTGAACAGGTAGGTATAAAACATATGCTTATCACCCACCGGTGAATGGCATATGTGAGCGATTAAACAGATTGTTAAAGGAATGCATAGCCAAGTTGAAAATGACTCTGAAAAATGGATTTCGATACATTGCCATCACTTGCCTTGTATGCCTTAAGAAACAACCTGGTTCAGATACCATCTGACTCCTCATGAGTTGGTGACTGGGAGCTGCATGAGAACCCCACTTGTTCCTCCATTTTACAAGGTGCTAGAGCACACATTGTAAAATGGTGCCAAGAAATCTACCAGAACAAGAAGTAACATGGAACCCTCTTTCACGTGACGCAGAATATCACCTAAACAGGTATTAGGGTGCTTTCTTTACAGGGGTGGAATCCAGATTGTAAGATGTTTACATTTTTAAATTTGTCCATGTAGCTCTGTAGGTTACAAGCAGCTAATTTTTGTAAAACCTTGGCAATCCCCGGGGGTCTGGCAATAAGGTCATAATTCATTAATGAACCTGAGCGCTGAGACAAATTGACTTCTGCCCTGTACAAGGATGAATAGACACTAAAATGCCCTCTCAGCCCAAAACAAGAACCAAAACAATCATAAAGGTAAAACAGGCCCAGTCAAGAAATGACCTAATTTTCCTTTTATGGTAATGTGGGCCGAGGGAAAGCTATGCTCTTAAGAGAGCTGTAAATGTGATTCAATACATATCAGTTCAAAATAAAGGAAATGTCCAATCAAGGTTCTATAAAAATAGATATACTTTAACAAAACACACCATCTGCAAAAAAAAGTAAATGGCAAAACACTACACAAAAACAACACCTGAGGAAAGAACTGAGGATAAGCAAAGAAACCACAATGCAACACACTGAGTAATGAATCAGTAGGTTTGAGGCAAGGAAAAAATACAATGGCCTTCATTACGAGTCCAGTGATAGCCGTGCCAGTAAAACCGGCAGGCTGCTGCCAGACCCGTAGTGAATTACCGGTGCAGGACCTGCCGGATTTACTGGGGCATTACAACCCCGGCGGTCCGGTAAATCCAGCGCCGGCAATTCTGTAAATCCCCATTCTCGTGGAGTCCAATAGGACTCCACGGGAATGGGGTCCGCGGAAAAACATGTCGTAATGGTGCCGTTCTTTCCATGCATCTCTGCGGGCAGGTGCCGTTCCGCCCTCGAGGTTAGACATGGCAGGTGGTATGGCACCCGCCCACAGAACTCGCAGTTTGTCGGTCCAGAAAACAGTGCCGGTATGGTTTTATCAGCACCATTAATTCCTTACCAGCAAACATGTAATGAGGGCCAATGTTCTTTAAAATGGCTATTTTTCTTGGATGCAAAAAGGGATTATTGACCTAACCAGTCTCTCTGGCCCTAAATTGAACAAATGGGGTATTTTATAGTCAATAGTACCTTCTTGGGGCTCTTGGGGTTTGACTGCATCAAACCAGGCTCAGAGCTGTTCTACAAGTGGGCTGAACACAGTTTAAGGACTGTCTATTGCAGTTGATCCAAGTGTAGAGTGGTCATGGAGCCAGGTTGAATATGGGAGCTCTGGCGTTCGAAGGCTGCACTTGAGCAATGCAGGTCGGAATGTGCTCCAGGGTCACTTCAAAGTCGAACCGATACAAGACGGGTGTATTTGCTGGTTAGGCTCAATGAGTGATCCTTCAGAAGTTTGCAATGAGGTCAGGTATGGGTGTGAAATGGTGACCTTATGCAGTTTGGCGAGGCAGTGGTTTAAGGTTGAGCAGGATTGTATCGTTTGGGGGAGGAAGTCAGCGAGTAATGTCCCAGCGGCCCAATTCGAAAGTCATCAAGGAGCAGTTGATGCGAGCAGACAGGTGACTATCTCAGCAAGGTATGAGGTGGCATCAGGGTGATTCGATCAGTGCAAGCCCATCAAGTCGAACAGTTCGATTTCAGGTCGTAAGCAGTTGTTCAGATGAGGTGAGGCCGAAGCACATTGAGGTTTGAAATGTTGCTCAAAGAGGTTCAGATCTTGAGGCCCACCAGTGTCAGTGCTGGCAAGGATGCTGGTGACTGGATGTGCAGATAGGTGCGAGGGGTTTCAAGCTGTGTCCGAATATTGCAGTTTGAGTGAGTCCTCCGGGATCTGTTCAGCTGCTGATGAGGATAGAAAATGAAGGTGCTAGCTGGCAATGACGGACTGAGCTGGTGCAGTGCAGCAACAATCCTATTCAGACACGCAGCAAAGTGGTTCAAGGAGGTAGTGTGCCAAAGGCAGATCTGGAGGGTACTGTAGGATCGGAGGTATCATACCGGGCTTGATTCATAGTTCAAAATTCTTCAACTGAAGAAAACAGGATTTCTGGCAGGCTTGAAACTCTGGTTGCTATGCGTCCTTGGGGGCTCAAAGATGAGTTTTGAAATGTGTTCTCATTTTCCAATCACTATGTGTCCTACACCACAGTGAGGTCCTGGATACCACTGTGGCTGGCAGAGAGGCAGATGTTGTCCCAACAGCAGGTCATTCTCAATGGCGCATGGGGATGGTTAGGAGTCAGAGCTTGCCTCTGCCTTGGATACTCAATCTTCACCTCACAGGCAGAGGACTTTGAAGAAATCAACTCCCCCAACCGAGGTCCAATGAAATCTTCTTGAAAGGGCTGAAGTTCAAAATATAATTCAAAGAGGTTGTGTGAGACCCTTCTTTTAAATGTAAATGTTCACAGGTTGTTGAACTAAAGCTAGCCTGATTTAGGGGTTCAATCCCTGATCTTGGAAAAAGTGGACTTTGCCGTTCTGACATCACAGCCAAAGTGCTTTGTGCTAGAGGACGTAGAGTGGGCAGGAAGGAGAGGTAGAGAGAAACAAGATTGTAGAAATCTCTCTCAAATGTAAAGAACTCTCCCTATCTACTATAACCCTGCCACGTCCCTTCCCAATAGGATCAAAGGGCTTTAGGTATGCAGCACCTTATTGTGAGGCCAAGCCTTTCGAGAATGATTGTGCTCTTTGATTCCTGCTTCCAGGACAGTTTCCAGTAGAGTGGCTGTCCATGGAAAAGATTGCTACCTTACAAAGCAACACAGAGAGGCAATCACCCGGGCTACATTCACACCAGTAGGGCAAGGACCATCCTGACTGGGTAGGCTACTCATAAACTTTCCAAAGCTGTACTGGGCCTACAGGGCTGACATAAAATGTTTGGTTGTGGATACGATTGTGAGCAGTGCAATGCCCCTTGCCCTACCTCAAGCCTGACCTGTATTTAGAGTTTTACCCTGCCATCTGTATGGGCGACTTATAACCATCATAGTGTTGGTGCAGGTGTGCATATCTTAAATGCTGCCCCAGTGCTGCAAAGACTTGGCTGTCACTACAGCTGTCAAGTTGGCAACTGTGAACCCTGAATCTGCTCGGTGCCACTGATAGAACAGGTGCTGCAAATCAGGAAACCAATGCAGAAGGTGCAAGTACACATTTTTGGTGTGGATTTTTAGAGAGGGGGGTCTCATCAACAGATTTCCCTTTCAGAGATGGAATTATTTGCATAATTTATTTAAATAAATAAAAGCCAAAAAAGACAGGGCTTCTACACCATTGCCAAATGGAAATCCTTCACAGATCCAAAGAGGATTATTCAATATGGGGATGAACAGAGACTGCTTCATAGTAAAGGGGTCTACAACCTGACTGAAAAAGTGATTTATAAAGTTACCAATGAGAATACCCAAGGGTCTAGCATCTAGACAGGCTTTCTGAAGGGGCAGAACATCAATCCGAATGTGAGTTGGTTTTAATGCAATTAGTAAGGCAGTAACATTCTCAGCCAGCCCAAGCTGAAAGGAACACTTTAGGACCACTGAGGCAGATTCAGTCTACGATGTGTAAGGCAAGTCCCGATCCAAAAATCAATCCAAAATAATCACATATAAACAGATGCACAATATATAAGAAAAAACAAATGTATTATAACTATCTAGGCAGGGAAACAGCTACAAAGACATTCATTTGTAAAAATGGGCAGTTTTATAGTGTATTACAGAAAGGACAAAACAACAAATGTTACAAATCAATTACATTTTACAGGCTTCTAATTCGCCCGCTGTCATTTACACTATAAGTGTTTCCATACATTTCCTATCTCTATTAGTTTACTCTAACCTTGTGACTAAGTTACATTATTAAAAAGGTTAACTCATTTACATTGAGCTCATCTTCTTCCAAACACTTTCTAATTTCGAAAGCTCTCTTTTAAACATGCATTAACTAAATATAACTTACAATTGTTTGCTGTAGAAGAGGTATGAGTAGAGTGAATGATTAAATACATTTCAACCAATCCCTATGTGAGGGGAGTGAAGGCATCACAGACAACAGATACAAAGGAATACTCAACAGTTGTATTTAACTTAATATGTAGGATGGGGTAAGGCCTAGCTTGCACTATGCTAAGGTTGGATTTCCCTACCCAAAGAACACTGAGTACAGTCTGTATCAGAATGTCCAATCAAATAACATTTTGTGTTGAAATCCTATACTTTCCCTCACAACTAACTGTTTACAATGTGTTGGGATGTAAGCATTAAAAGGGATAGTGTTCGAAATAAAGTTCTGAGATTCTTCTAGCTCTTGGCTTGCAATCAGCTTCCCAAAGTTCAAAACAGTTTATAGGATATTGGGGTCCCTTCCCCAAGAGTTTACATCTTCCATCTTTTCAAAACAATACCATTCTTTGGGACACGTCCAAGCTCTCTTGTCATCAGTACTTTTCACTGGTTCACTGGTTCACAAAGGTGAGTCTGTTTCTTGACTTCAAAATCACATAAACGTCTGTTGCAAAACAAAAGCGTCTTTATGGATATGGGCCTTTTCCATAAAGGAGGGTACTCGGTCTAGGCGCAGTTGTCGGACCATGCGGTCCACCCAATACCGGTCACGCAACCGATACCCCTTCTTATCTGGTTTTCATCAACACTTGTCTACTGCTTTCCTTTGTCAGTGAAGCTTGTCTCTTTCATCAGTGTCACACTCTTCCAACAATTTATTTTGGCTTGGTTGGCCACCATGAACTTTGTTAAACCTTTTGTATTCTTCTGGCTCTTGCCTATACAGGTTGTCCCTTAACCTGCAGTTCCTTGAACTTTTCAAGCTTTTCTCAATACTTGGTTTCTTCTCTCATACCCTTCTAGGTATTCTATTGGATTTGCCAACAATTGTGTCTCATACCATTCATTCTGCGGTATCTGCTACTTGCACAAAATTGCTTTCAGTGTATTCACAAGTACTCAGTACTTGTTTTTGCTCTGTGCGGCATTCAAAAAGTGCTTATACTGTCTTTCAATTTGTTTGGTATTCAAAAGTATCTGTTTAAGCCGTCAGAAGTGTTAATAACTTTCAGTTTGTTCAATTTTCTAAAGCACTTGTTTCGGGTTTCAAAAGTGCTGTAAACCATCTCAGTCTCCCGGAGCATCCCAGTAGGAGGGTTTTCCTGTTTTCGCTCACTAACTCCACACGGCAGCTCTGTTTGGCTTCCCTCCTGCTCCTCGTACTACTTTCCGGTTTCTCGTGACTCCGCTCTTCCTTCACAGAGGCAATAGAGAGCATCGCTCGGCCTCCTGGCTCTTGCGGCAACTGGAGTGCTTCGGCGTCCCACCGATCCCGCTGCATTCACCCGGCAAGGAGGGCTTGCTGGGCTTCCAGACCCTCTCACGGCCATCCACTGCCACAGCATCTCTCCATTTCGATACAGCTTTTGACTCCCATTTCACTCGCTCCCCTTTCTCCAGCCAGCTGCTCTCCAGCCAGCTTCTGTGTTCCAGCACCCTTCTGTGTTCTCCTTGTTGCTGTGCGGCCAGGCTTTTTATACTTATGTGAATTGTTAAATGACCACAGGTGTGGGTCATTTAGTTCAATTGTCTGACCATAGAGAAACAGCTGGACATGTCTGGCTGTTACATCAGTACAACTCCATAGCCCTCTTCTTCGTCTCAGTACCAGAGTGGTGTTTGGGGATATCTGAATTAAAGCATGTACATATATACACATATCTGTGTCATTGTAAGAGAATGCAAGCAGCTACTTCCCAGTATGAAAGGGCGAAGGAAGGATATATGAAATCATGAGAAAAGGAAGCAGGCATGTAATGTTTCCAATGACGAGTCGCAAAGTGTACTAACGATGAGAATGGTAAAATGGTGCCAAACCGCTTAGGTCAATGGGGGAGGATGTCAGGTAACAATCTCAATGCCACACTGTCACACCTGTGAAGAACCTGCTGGTGTCCTCACTTCTTTTTCTCCAGGATCCTCCTCTCAGGAGGCCACGGAAAGGCCATTGCTTTTGTATTCCGACCCTGGGGTGAATATGCAAGGGAGGATTTCCTGGTCAAGAATGGGTGAATCCTGGTCCTGTTGCATGTATGAAGATTATGTGCTTTTGATTTAGCTGAGAACTACTTCAAATGAGTGTGTGTGTGGATGTATATATTGAGTTTTATTTATTTTCATTTGATATTTTATTTGATATTTATATAGCACACAAGGCCCAGAGGCATCAAGGCGCTTTAACTTAAGAATATGGTTCCAGTAAGTTCTTGAGGAAAATAGGTTCCAATAGTTACAGACCAGGCATAAATTGGACCTGGATAGTGCAAAATACATACTTGGAAAAGCTTGCCTCTAGTTGCAGGGAGCTACATCAAGAATATGTTTGAAGGACATAACAGGTACATTCGATACATAGTTGGGAAAGCTCACCTGTTTTTACAAGGAACTACTTCAGGAGTACATATGAGTAATACATACTTGGGAAAACTCGCCTCTTGTAGCGGGGAACTAGATCTGAAGTACGTATGAGGGACATAATAGGTACATTTCACACAGATGCAAATGTCAAGCAATGGACAAAATGCAGGGTGCCTACCCCAAGTTACAAGGTGGCAGCAGCACACAGATGCGATAGTCCAGCAATGGGAAAAATGCATGGTGCCTACCCCAAGTTACAAGGCGGCAGCAGCACACCGATGCGATAGTCCAGCAATGGGCAAAATGCATGGTGCTACCCCAAGTTACAAGGCGGCAGCATCACACAGATGAGAAAGTCAAACAATGGGAAAATACATGGTGCCTACCCCATGTTGCAGGGAGGCAGCAGCACACAGATGCGAAAGTCCAGCAATGGGAGAAATGCATGGTGCCTACCCCATATTGCAGGGCGGCAGCAGCACACCGATGCGATAGTCCAGCAATGGGCAAAATGCATGGTGCTACCCCAAGTTACAAGGCGGCAGCATCACACAGATGAGAAAGTCAAACAATGGGAAAATACATGGTGCCTACCCCATGTTGCAGGGAGGCAGCAGCACACAGATGCAAAAGTCCAGCAATGGGCAAAATGCTAATGTTCACACATGGGCCCCTCTCCAGTTGGTCATGTCATCTTCTCCTCCATCTTCTTCACACGTGTGTAACGGCCTCTTCACCTAGCTGGAAAGCATGAGAGAGTTATACAACAAGGGAAATAACAATAGAGTACACTTAAAAAGAAATAACATTAAGTGTATAGATGGAAGGATATGGAGAGAGGAGATACAAAGTCACCACTCTAGAAAAAGCTATGAAACCTGTGACCAGACTGAGTAGGGTCTGAAAAAGAACAAGGGTAGTCAAAGAGAAGGCAGTCATGTCATTTAAGTACCTTCTGCCACTCTACAATGTCCCCTAGACGCAGCCCATCGGGAATTAATCTACCCTATTGCAATACCTGCAGTAGCCAAATCTCGAAAAAAGGAAAAGTCAACATGTCAGATAAAATTGTGTGATGAAGGTGAGCAACCAGCTGAGTTATTGTATCGGGAATAAAATGTGGTCAATTTAATAAATATGTATCTGGACCACGAAAAGAAGATTCTTTCTGCTACCAACACCCACTTTGATGATGATATGGAATTTGGGTAGAATGGCGCTACTTAGATAATGCATGTTTGGTCTTGCCAATGCATGGACTATTAGTGTGACATAATACTCTAAAATAATTAAAGCCCTTATTTGCTTATAGTGGGATGAGGGCTCTTGCAGCATACTTGTGCCTCTCCGACAGTCAATCAAGAATACGCCTGCGCCTCTACCTGAGCCAATCAAGGCCACTTCTGCGCACCTTTCACAGCCAATGAACACCCCCCCTCCCACAGCTAATCAGAGTCTGACCCTTTTGCTGGGACTCACCTGCTCCCGCCTGAGCGGAAAACCACAGGGAACCTGAGACATGCAGTCTGGAATCCAAAAAGCTCTGGAAACGAGAACCTTATTTAGAATTACACAAACCTCAAAGGTGAGGATGCTAGCATTTTTTGTAACCTGTGCTGTGGGGAATACATGCAAGACATCTTTGGATGTCACGCATGGATATGCATGGAGAGCAGTCTATGTGTCACTTGCTTTTGCAGCCCATCACAACCCTTCTTTATACAAATCCCCTGAGTGATCATGTGGGGTCCATCCGGATTGCCATGCCTGACACTGCTCCATCAGGATAATCGTGAGAACACAGCGGAGGGCACCTGGAACGCAGAGGGTGATGTGGTAGGACAATTTCTGCAGGAGCAACAGATGCAGGCCCCCATTTTTTTCATTTCACTTGTACATTTTTAGACCAACTACATATTTGATGTATTTTATTTTGGCCTATCAATACAGAAGATCATGGACTTGTCTCCCTGTGCCCCCCTCGAGTTCTTAACTAGATATTTATTTATTTATTTATTGTTCATTTATATAGCACTTATACACAGGTGAAGTGCTTCAAAGCACTTCAAGGCGGGATGGGAACATGGGAGTACCGTAATCATTCTTAGACCTTGAAGATGCCGAATGATCTAAACAGAAAAACTAGCATACTAGGCCTGACAATATTTCTCCTAGTGCAAGTGCATATGTTTTATGTTCCATCCTGCCTCTGCCAACCTTTTTACTAATTACAAATGTTGGGATGCATGTTCAAATTGCAGCCCCTCTGAAATGATTTGGATTGCCGAAAATATACGAACACACAGTGAAAGTGTAGAGGGTTGTGTAAGGAGTATGGGGAATTTTACACTGGAGGTGACATGCGAGAGGCATATGTAGTAGGGGCCTTTATACAGGGGATACTAACTGTTTGCTTCACAATAGTGTTATCTAGATTACAGTGCATGTGTGCGACATGTATGACCTGAACTAATATCACATTTAAGAGTAGGTCTGAATCCTCACAGGCTCCATTGGAAACACAGAACAATGCGGCCCCTTCTCTTCCTTGCTTTTCATATTCCAATTCCCAGGCATGGTAGGGAAAATGGACATACACTCAAATACAAATGTATCACGTTAAACCTTTGAAGAATTAGATTAGGATGGAATGCAGGTAGTTAAATTGGAGAAGGGCTGCAACCTGGTACGAAGGCAATACACATGTGAACCAGGGCAGAGGTCTCAAGTTGCCAAAACACGAGTCAAAACTTAGGAAACCAGCACCCCACAGAATAATGGTTACTCTATTTGAACTAACAGATGCTTAGGAATAAGACTCTTAAATGATTCATGTATTAGATGGATTGTTGGAACACCAGGCCTATCTCTTGGGAGGGGTAACTGATACTGGGGGAGCAGAGAACAACAAGGACTGTGTTTTGTAGCGGGGAGAGCAAAGAGCGATGTCAAATAAAATTGCATAAAACAGTGCTACCAAAAACGGCTGTGCTTTGCGATCCCTGGCACATGTGTGGCAAGCATTTGAACACTGCAATCCAAAGAATGGCTCTGCATTTGCTTCTATTCCATTGAATGACAAAAGTTAAAAACCTTTCACCAAGGGTGGGCCTGCGCAATTGCTTTTATTACATTTTGAATGACCAAGAGTTAAACATTTCACCCAAAACGGCTCTGCGTTTACTTCTCTTTCATCAGAATAACAAGAAGTTATGCACTGCATTGAAAAACGGCCCTGCACTTGTTTTCTTGTATCTGAACATCAAAGTTATGCACTACATCCAAAACAGCCTTGTCTTACTGTTAAATCACATGAGGGGAAAGGATTTCAATGTTGCAACCTGGCACAGCTTTTGTTTTTCCTTTCATGTGAACAGCAGCGCTCTAAACATTGCAAGTAAAAAACGCCTTGGCTTTTTCTTTTTATCCATGTCAAATCAAAGAGCCATGTGCAGGGGGCTCACCCCTCTGTGTCAATGGTCCAGCAGCAGATGCAAACCCACTCAAAATGATCGCACAGAAACATCAGTGAAATATGTTGTGGGTGGGGGGGTTGGCCTAGAAATGTACATGATATTTTTCCCCACAAGACTTCATTCAACTTGGAGGAGGTTCAGAAAACTGGTAAAAACAGTTTTTGGGCTCAGGTAGGACACTTTTAAATTGAAAGCCTTGCCTCCCACTGGAAGTTGTACTTATAAGTGAACCATTCTGCAATGACAAGTAATGTGGCTAAGGGCATTATAATTCCCGGCTCTGCCAGACTGCAAGGCAGTACTGGCAGGGAGGACAAAGAATACAAGCATGGATAGAGCTTGACCAAGAGGTGTGAGTTCCTTTTGCACCCACTACCCAGGACAAACTGACAAAATACAAGGGGTGTAATACAAGTCTTTTGTTGCAAGCTGAGCCAGGGGGAGACCGTTGGCCAAGGGGGATGAAGCACTGCTGTCCCATATGTGACAGATCCTTTTAATTGACATTTAAAGATTGATTCATTTTAGGCATTTTTCACAGCAATTTCCAGGCGGATGTTAAGAGACTAGTGCATGTTCCTAGGAGTTTATGGACTGAAATGTCCAGTAAAGACTCATTCTGGCTGATTAAAAAATGTGACAAGCATGGAAATTGCTGGAAAGAAGGAAATTGGGATTATGAACATGCTTAATCATTTTTAACTCAGTTATAACTGTTATGCATTTCATGAAAATGACACAAATGTGCCAAAGGGCCATTCTACCTCACACAGAGTTGGCGATCAGCTTGTCTAATTCCCTATGCCCCACTGAAACCGCATATATATTTCTTATGGCAGTGGCTAGGATAAGTTTGAAGTTCTGATATATAACTCAGTTTTGCTAAAAAGTGGACCTGGGAACAAAGAACTATAATACATGACAAACAGACAGAGGATGCTCTCTCCCCTTGAACCAATGATGCCAGGGAGTGGAGAGAGGAATGGTAGGCTGTCCTATCCCAGAGTAGGAGTAATTCCAGAGTACTCCCCCTAGATTGTAAAGTGAATGATGTCATTTAGTCTATTTAAAGGGGGCTGTACTAGACGGAGGGGGAGACACACATTAATTTGGGGTGACAGGAGAAAGAGGACAGAAGGAAATCTGAACCTTACCATCTTGAAGAGTGGAGAGACCAGACCCCTCGCCTAGCTGTCCAGAGAGTCCTGAGATCCATCTGGCTGTCCAGAATCCCATCCAGGCAGATTGTAGAGACCAGGATCCTGCGATCCATCTGGCTGTCCAGAATCCCAGACCAAGGCTCACTTTGTAAGTAGCAAATAACCCTAGCTCCATATTGCATAAACGTCTCCTTTTGTAATAGTGCAGCCAATATTTCCCCCATTGAAACACCACTGAAAATTCCATTGAAACACCATTGAAAATACCATTGAAAATCCCAAATTGCCAGTATACTTCATTCACCTTCCATAGTAGAATCTGTATTAGCCTGTGTATGTTAGCATATTCCTTTGATAAATCTCTCAGATGTCTCCATAAATCCTTAGCATTATTTTGAAGTAAGTCAATGAATTCCGCTATAAGGAAATTCACTGTGTAAGTTGGTTAAAATTCTAAATGAACCCCATGTGCCTAGTGTCTTTCTTTAATAACTGTAGTCATTAAAGTATAGCCTCAACAGAATTAGTCTCTGTGTAACTGAAAACCGAATTTGCCCATGCATTGTGCACATAACCCCACAGACTCCTAAATTGCATCTGTCATTTAAAAAAATAATAATAATAACGTAATCCCATTGAGAGCAACCCCTTTATCTAGAATCTTATCTGTTATGTACCTATGTCCTTATCCGTGAAAACCAATTTCCGATTTTACAAGCTAGGCTCTTTTCCTCAGCTACCTGTCATTGTCAATCCCATGTAATATGAATTTTCATATTCTGTTTGTATTTTATTTTGCGTTTGCTTTCTCCACAAATTCGTTTTACAACCTCATTTCCACATTGTTCTGTGTGCTGATTAGTAGTCTCTAAACATCCCTATCTCCTGTAGTGTAGCAACACGTATTTCCTTTCATTCTGTCCGTTAGCCTTTTGAAAAATAACTGAAATTCAATTCTGCCGTTTTGCTCCGAAAACAGGTTTTCACTTTCTTTTCTGGGTTCCCATCTTGGGGTGGTGAGCTTTATTCTCAATCCGATTACTCCTTGCCACTGCCTTTGATTCCAAGGAATTAAGTTAGCTGATGTTTGGGGTGAGTGTTGCAGGGGGGAGTGCCTAACCCTGGTGCTATTGCTTAATTTAAAACTTTCATTTTTCATGTTTTACCATCAAAGATCTGTGTAGCCTGTATAGGATTTATGAACCAATTGTTATTTAGGAATCATTGCATTTGTGTTGCCACACCATTGGTGGATTTTGTAAAATTGTTTGATTTTGCCTTTTCATTAAACCATAAATTGATAAATACCTTATTGATACACACGAGCCTGGTTCCTAGTCCATTGTGACAGGGGGTGTTTGTGAAGGTTGGGTGCGGGACGAGTTGGAGGCCTACTCAAATAAAAGATCCTGTGGTTTCATAAAGATAAAAAGCGTTTTTATTGTGCGCCACATTCATTGACGGGGAAGGAGTCCCTGGCTGGAGTGTGCCATGTTATAAAACCGTGTCAGCAGCAGGGAGGCATGATGTGGGTGCCTGCATGTGTGGGATGAGAAAAGAGTTGCATTGTTTGCAAGGACCAGGCTGACCTCAAAGTTATCTGCCAAGATCATGTTGATGACCAGATGCACATCACATGGTTAGGAATAAAGGCAGGGTGGTGCCTTTTAAAGTTCAGCCAATTGCCTTGCAGAACTTCAAGGTGAAGAGGCTGCTACACACGTGTGAAGAAGATGGAGGAGAAATGAACACAACCAATTGGAGAGGGGACCATATGTGAAAATTAGCATACAAATAGGCAGCAGCCAATGATGGTGGGGATGAATACTGTTTATTGAATTTGCCATTCATGATGATTTTTGTGTTTGTAAAGTGATGTTCTCTGTGATGAAGGCAGAGAGCTCTGTGGCAGTGGACTCATAACACCCTGGCCCTCATTACAAGTCAGGCGCTGTCGGCGCCGTTAACCCTTAACGCCAGATTCACACTTTAACGCCTGCTTTTTGCAGGCGTTAAAGTCCAAGGCGCTAAGCGTTCTTGGTGCTAATTACGGCACCGTAATTTACGGTGCCGTAATTAGCGCCTTCCCCATCCCCATTATGCCCTATGGGGCAAAAATGGGAATGGGGAAGGGCAAATGGTGAATGGGGAATTACCGCCCCACTCACCTTGGAATGGGGCGGTAATTCCGCCATCCAGCATGCCGGACTCCGGCATGGACCATGGTGCTAATAGCACCATGGTCCACCGCCTGACTTGTAATGAGGGCCCCTGTCATCATTTTCCTCTTGTTCTTCTCGATAAAAAGGGCACACCTAGCCTCCTTCCGTAGCAGGTTGTTTTTTTCTATGTCTGGTTGTTGTGGAGTTACCCTACACATATAAAACCCGACATGAAAAGATACATTATGATTCTAATTTGAAATTTGAAATATCTTATATCTTATAAGATCTGGCAGACCTCATTATTGTATGGCTTTGTTTTAGAGACACTCATTACAAATGTTGACATTGGATGCATGTCATTAGTTTGCAAAGCTTGAAGTGATTTGTGGTGTGTATACACGGATGTATATTTATGCATGGAGATCTGTTCTGCAATGTGGCGCGTATCCACTGTGTATAGGCCTCTTTCAACTGATTTACAGAGAGAGAAATGACAAGCCGCGGGCATCATCGCTGGCACACTGCAGGGTGGCAGGACTGAAGCACGCTCCTATTATCTTTCTAATTGTCAATGGGAAGTGTGAGGCTACCGAAAGAGTATAAACACCACCAGAAGTCCCTAAGGCTGAGAGCAACAGGTGTGTTTGCGGTTCTGCTCATCAGACTTGATGGACAGGCAAGGCTTTGGTAATGGTCATGATGACACAAACATCACAGAACACATTTCAGCTGGGGCTCTGTTCGTACAAAGAGAAATGGCAGCTCCGTGTACAGAGTGAGACGAAGAGTTGACAGAGCTCGTATTTACAGCACAGAACACTTACTTGATTCGGGAGCCCCGCTGAAGCATTATTATAACAAGTACAAACACAATTTATCTTTGTCAAATGTCAGATCCGTCGCCCTCGAGTCTGTTTGCACAGCATTATGACAAACTAAAAAGTACAAAGTATTTGGCAAAACTTCCTTCTGTAGCATGGTACGAAATAACTGCAACTTTATGAGCGAGTTTTCAGCTCTTTTATAATGTTAAACAAGACTGGGCAAATCCAAACGTTTTCACTTTTTAATGGGCATTTCATGACCATTTGCCAAGCATTGCCAACAAATGCCCAGGTCCTCGGGCCATTTGCCAGCTATTGCCATTTCACGGCCAGGTCGGGACATGATCCTCCCACCATTGCTACATGAGGACCCACTGAGTAAGAGGCGAGGTTGTGCTATCCCCACACTCTAAACTGTGTTGGTAACTGGCCAAGTGATGTAATTTCTTGCACATATGTGTGGGCACATGGTCACCATACATACGGTATAGTCCTACTTGTGAAGGTGCTGCTAACACATCCCAAGTGCAGACTCCAATACACTGTCAATGCCACTATATGACTGATATCGTTCTCATATACGAAATATAGCCTCGCAGGTGCTGGCATCAATATCACATGTTGCCTAAAATCCCCCAATAATGCCATTATGAACCTTAAATATGAATTCTATTTTAATGTGTAACCCCATATATACAGCTGCTGCCATCATATGGCAAGTGTATCCTAAATTGCCCCGGGATTGTCATCATATGACTGATAAAATGACCTTGTAAACAGCATAGATTTTTAGGTGCTGGCATCATATTCAAATGCCCAAATAATGCCATCATATGTCTGGTAAAGTCCCCATACGGTAGGTTGTGTTTTTTTTATGATGCAATCCTAAATACTGCACCAAATCACCACAATGGGAATGTTGTGCCCCTGGCAGAGGTAACCAGCCCTGAGTTAATTAAATGAAAAGGAGCAAGGATGAAGTTTAAGAGGACAAGGAAAAAGAGTGAAACAAACGGAAGGAGTTGCAAATAAGGGGGACGCATGAAGAATACTATTTCTAGGACTGCCAAGCCTAGTGGCCTAGTAGAAGCCTGTCCATAATGTACTATGTGTAAGGTGAATGAAGAGTGAGAACACAGTGGGAGGGCAGGCTGGTCGTTCACAGATGGGTGTACATTATTCAGTACTGCTGTGCACTCGACTCATTGCATGCGCCCAACACCACGCATCGCAATCAATCAGCCCACTGCAAATCCACGGACTAGGCCCCATGCAACCCAAAATCCCCAACATGGCCATCGCCTCACCCACTCTGACTTTCACGAGGAACAGATTCATCAGATCTCGCCCCAGTTCATCCCACGCTTCCCTCTCCACGCTGCCTAACCACTGTGAAATCCACAAACATGCAAGCCTGCCAGTCCCAAACGCAGAGCCAACAACTGCGCACTCATCAATGCAAGATCAGTCCCGGCTCACACAGTTGATATCCTTGACCTGATAACATCCAAAGATCTTGACTTGCTTGGCATCATGGAAACGTGACTCCATCCCGCTGCTGGCCCACCCCTTTCCATTGCCATCCCCCCCCTGGTTTTACCGCCCTAAAATATGATAGATCCTCAGAAATAGGAGGCAGCGTCACCCTCATCTTTAAAAACACCTTTACCTTCAGAGTCACGCACACCAATGTCACCCCAAATTGTGAATCCCTACTCACTAAGATCTCCATGTCGCCCAATGACTTCATCACACTCATCCTTGTCTATCGTCCACCAGGCCCCAGCCCCACCTTCGTAGACAACTTAATGCAGAGTATCTTCACCTCCATCAAACCTAAATCCAAAATCATAATCCTTGAGGACCTCAACTTAGTTCTCAACAGCCCAGCTGACTCCAAAGCCACCAGCGTAGCTATGGCACTCAACCACGCCGGCTTCGCACAACGCTCTCTCGAGCCCACCCATGACCAAGGCTGCACCGTAGATTGGTTAAGCGACCTCAACTGCAACTTCCACAACCCCGTCACCTTCTCCTGCGCATGGTCGGACCACCACATCATAGCATTCGAAATCCCCCATTAAGACCGCCCCAGAACAGCTTACCCTGCCAAACCTAAATATGTTTCCCTGTGCACAGAAAACCTCACCCCAACCAGCCTTGCACAGCTACTCGCAACCCTGGCACACCAAACACCTTAATTAACAGACCCAGCAGCACTGGTTGACCTCCACATGCTATCTGTCACACAAGCAGTCAACGCACTCGCCCTTCTCAAACTCGGAAAATCCAAACCCTTAATAAAAAAAACGCAGAAGTAGCTTGGATAAAATAACTCTCCCCCGCTTGCAAAGCCCTAATTTCCTCCCTTGCCAAAAACTATAAAAAGAAAATCCACGCTACCAAAGCCACAGCTACAACTCTACAATTAGTAATCCCTATCCAACTCCTGGGAACTGTTCACCATTCTCCGTGAACTAGACTCTCCCTCCCCATCCAGCCAAACCTGACAGTAAACAGCACCTTGTGCGAAAAACTCCAAGACTCCCTAACTGCAAAGGTCAATTTTCTCAAAGAAAAAATCATTGCCAAGTAACTTACCAAGCTCACCAATCCACCACCGCCCACAGCACTAAACCCATCAGTGTCCCACTCTGGCACTCAATTCAGCTTCCACCCTGTCTCAGACATGCACATCTCCATGATTGTCAAGAGCCTCAACTGTCACACTGCAAAGGCGACACCTGCCCAGCACCAATCATCAAATATTGTTCCGCGACACTCATACCCCTCTTCACAGCCATCATAAATGCTTCTTTCTCCACCAACTCAGTGCCAACTTGCCTGAACGAAGCATGGGACATTCTGCTCCTCAAGAAACCCTCCCTAGACCCATCTATCCCGACAAACTACTGCCCCATTAACACAGTTCCCTACCTCCTGAAGATCATGGATCATGTTGCCTACATCCAGATCCAACAGCATCTTGAAGAAAACCATATTCTGGGCACTTGCCAATCAGGAATCCGCCCCAAACACGGAACTGAAACAGCCCTACTAGATTTAAAAATACAGATTTGATGCTATCAAAGACACTGATAAAAGATTTGATGCTATCAAAGACACGATGATAAAACAGAACTATTGTTAGTTGGCTCACAAGTTAATTTATACAAACTTGGACCGAACTACAACATATTTAACATAGACAGGAACAACATCCCAATTGCCAAAGTAGTAAAAACGCTTGGATTTTATCAAGATGCCGCTCCAACCTTAACAAACAAGTAAATACGACCTTCTCAACTACCGCTTACACAGGCAAACTGATAAGAGCTCTCATAGGTTCTAAATTGTACTATTGTAACGGGCTATACTAAGGCGCCAATAAAACAGTAATCAACAAACTGCAGACACTGCAGAACAACACTCTTAGAGCTGCCCTAAATATACCCCGAAACGAACATATCTCAGCAATTAGGATACAACACAAGTGGATCTCCATAAATGAAAAAATTAAACTCAAATCCTTATGTTTTACCTTCGAAGCACTGCATCACACGCCCCTCCCCCCATCTCACAGAAAAATTCACCTGGAGATCCTCCACATGCATCACTAGATATACAGATACGTCTTGTCTGACAGTTCTCAGGTTTAACCTTAAAAGATCCAGCGGATCTAGCTTCCTGGTCATGGCCTCTCAACTGTGGAACTCACTCCCAGCCAACATTAGTAGGACCATTCAAACATTTGAAAACTTCAGACGAAGCGTCATATCCTGGATACTCAGTGAGAACTAACTACTACTGGATAGTACTTGTGTGTTAACAAATTACCTCCTGTATCTGTCTATCACTGATGCATGTACCTACCGGTCTTTCTCCTCTCCACTACCGATGTATGTACTGAACTCTGCCAATGTGTTATACCCTTATGACTATATGTATTCCACCCTCTGTCTAAGGGACTGCCATTATCATGTAACTGTACTTCAAAGCGCCCAGATACCTCTGGGTCAGTTGCACTATATAAATAGAATAAACAAACAAACAAACTGGCAAACCAGCCCTCCTGATGATGCTAGACCTCTCTGCAGCTTTCGATTTGGTAGACCACCAAAACCTCTGCTCTCAACTTACTTCAACAGAAAACTTCTAACCATCAGCCTCCGATTGGGTGAGTTCCTTCCGAGCCAACAGATCCTTGCATGTCTTCATGAACAACTTCTCTGCTCAACCCACTCATGTCACTTCGGGAGTCCCCGAAGGCTCCTGCCTTTCTCACACTCTCTATATCATTTACACAAAAACCCTCTTTGACCACCTTGACCTACTAGGCATCTCATGCACAAACTACGCTGATGATACGCAAATCCTTATCCCACATTCTGCATCCTACGCACAGGACTCATCAACCATAAACGCCATCTATGAGGGCATTCAACATTGGATGACCTCTTAGTAACTTTGTCTCAATGATGACAAAATGGAAATCCTCACCGTCGGTTCAACCCCCACACTTCGTAACATGGATCCAGCTAACAAAGAATTCATCAACAATTGTAACTGATTCACCACCTCTACTGCTGCCAAAACTCTTGGGGTCTACCTGGATGCCAACCTCAACTTCTCACGCCATGTGAACTCAATCACCTCAGTGGCGGCTTACATGGCCAAATGGCTTCATGCCAGCAGGTACTTCCGCTCCACTCCTAATCACCTTTAAATAGCAAGATCTATCACTGGAGCCAAGCTCGATTATTGTAAAGCCTTATTTACCGGCACCTCTTGCAATCTTGGTTGGGACATTGCATTGGGGCTATGCCCTGTCTGGGGGAAGTAAAGAGCCTGGCTCCTTGTACCATACAGAATGAATGGTGGCCCATCACTTGGCCGATGCTGAGTGGGAGGGAGTATCAGAGTGTGGGAACCTTGACAGAGAAAGAGACATGTAACATTCACATTGAATTGAGGGAAGGGATCACAAAGAGTAGTGCAG
The DNA here is from genome assembly GCF_040938575.1 of Ambystoma mexicanum. Classification (NCBI taxonomy): domain Eukaryota; kingdom Metazoa; phylum Chordata; class Amphibia; order Caudata; family Ambystomatidae; genus Ambystoma; species Ambystoma mexicanum. The sequence continues at coordinate 131,081,364 of NC_090935.1, read as the reverse complement.
CCCCTGATGTCAGTCATCTGTAGTGTTGTCAGTCTGTGAGCCAGTGTTGAAAGAAGTCAAGTCACATCTCTTGGAGGGCCCAGTTGTTGATGCAAATGGCCATGGAGGTGGCGTGTTGCACAATGTGAAGCCATTGGAGCACATGTAGTGCATGAGCCATGTGCACCCTGGGGGTGAGTGTATTGATGAAGCAGGCTGTGTTGTTCAGGATATATAGTAGCTTAATGAGATGATAGGCAGGGCCATACACATAAATGGAACAAGAGCAGTCTAGACGGGAGAGGATAATTTCCAACATTGGCATGAGATTAGGATAGCCAAGGGAAGGATCATTGAAGGATTTTTAGGTGTAGATTAGAGGATATCCGAGCAGTGATCATGTGGTGACCGAGTCTTCAGTCATAATCCTTGGTGCATCTCAGTCACTTTACTGAGCTAGATGCAGTGGGTTTGTGGACTAGGGAGCATAGCCCGGGGGTGGCTTTGTGGAAGTGTGCATTGTCACTACACACATGATTCTGCTCCCAACAATATACATGAGGAGGTGGCTAGCCAGCAGGCAGTGTTTTGAAATCTGTTTCCTCATGCAAGGTCAAAATGGGGAGTATCCGAGGTCTTGGGGATCTGTGAATGGATGTGTGTGTAAAGACGTGTAATATTTAGCAGGACACAACATGTGAGTCAATAAGGGTGTGGAGTGGGCTTAGGCACAGGTTGAAGATTAGGGTGGACAGAGATTACACCTGCAGTGACCCCGTAGGAGACATGGGGGGGAGAAGAAGGACAGTAGGAAGAAACTTGAGAACGGTCAGCAAGGCAAGAGTTGAAAAACCTGAATGCAGAGTCCATGATGCCCAGAGATTGCAGTCTGAGGAAGATGATGCTGTTATTGAATGTGTCAAAGACTGCCAATGGCTCAAGGGGGATGAGTGCCGCACAGTCTCCTGAGTCTGCTGTCTGTTACGGAAGTGCAACAAGAAACACAATGCACATGCATGGATGTTCAAGGGAACATACACAAACAGACATGTTGACAAACTCACATCTGCACTGAAAGCCAACATCCCAAAATCACATGGCCCATGCATACCCTACGTGTGCTACTGCATGCCAATATTGTGGTGCAGACTTAACCAGCCATTGACATGATTGACAGTGCACAAACATAACTGTCCTGATGTGATTCCCTCATCAACTCCAGCTAAACTGTTCCTCCGCATTTGTGAATGGATGGCCAGTGCCCGGCAAAGGGAAATGGAACTAGGGAGGTGAAAGAAGCTGGGTGGACCTCGCAAGGAGTGCAGTCACTGGATGAGTCAGAAACCCTGCAACAACATGGAGCATTGGATTTTACCAGCTATAGGAGTTCATCATTCAGACTGCACATATTAACAATAATGTTTAGTGTGATGTGCACCTGTATGTGTGATCCTTTTGCATTTCTGTAGGACCAGCTCTTCCTTCATAAAGGCCTTGAGAGGGCAACAACACATCACTTAAGGTTCAAATGAAAAAAGCTAAATCTGTACACCCCGTACACAGGGTGAAAAAAAACAAAATACATCCATCCCGGACAGGGGTGCAAGAAATATGTTCAATTTATCCATCCTTAACAGGGGTGAAGAAAATTTAAATGTGTCCATCAAGGCAAGATGAAATAAAAAAAGATGTCCATTTTGGACAGGGGGAAACATATGTCCATAGGGGTGGGTGGAGCATGTGTTTCTGTGTTATGTCCGGTGTCCATATGAGTACATACAAAAATGTCAAGACCAACCAAATCCCCTCCCAAAATAAATAACCCTTCCATGGGCTCCTGGCCATCAGGGCACAGGTGGTTGAGGTAGCTTGGGAGTACTGGGACAGCCATCCTGAGAGGAGGATCTCGGGCTTTCTGGCATTAAGGCAGGGATCATTGGAGGCACACCATTTGCGGCCAGGTATTCTGGTACGAGAAAAGGAGCAGAAGCGACTGAGGGGAGCCTGAAGGAGAGTTGGATGTCATCTGCATAACACTGAAAGTTTGAACAGAAAGTAGAGATGCAGTGGGTGAGAGGTGCCATGTTGTGGTCAAGAGCCAGAGAGAGAGAGGTTAGACCCCTTAAGAAGGGGGGAGGGGAAGGTTCCAGTGGCAAAAGAGTGCTGAAATTGGCCAAGGCTGGACAAGGGTGTCCATGTGGTCGTTGATGGTTTTGGAAGAGCAGGGGAGCACCTACTCTGATGAGACTTTCATAGGTCAGACTTGTCTAGAAACATCGTCAGGGGTGAACAGGGGAAAGGAGGGGAAAGCAGCAGGAGAAATGGCCGAAGAGTAGTCTGGGGTGGTAGAGGGAGAGCAAGAGGAGGTAGAGGAATAGAGGATGTCCAGAGTTTTAGTGGGGAAGTGAGAAGCCAGTGCCGTGCAAAGGGTATGGGAGGGAACAGGAGAGGTGGAGACTTCAGCAGGATTGGCCAGCTCCTTGCAGATTTTGAAAGTGTGGCCAGGTTGTTAGAGGCTGCAGAGAAGCAGCCTTGGATGTAGTCTCTCTTCTTTGAGAGGGTAGAGAGAATGTAATTTTGGAGCAGGCATCAAGACAGTTTGTCAGAGGGTGCGCTTGATGCCCTCCACTTCCTCTCAGCCCCCCTACACTTGCACTTAAGTATGGTGAGGTCGGAATCGTACCACTAGGATGCGTGCTTCAAATGGTTCCTGATGACAGGGGCAAGGACATCAAGAGTGTTAGAAATAGAGAGATGAAGGTTGGAGAGGGCTGTGATAGAGTCTGAGTCAACCAATGTTGTAGTAGGAGGAGAGAAAGTAGCGACAAACACCTCCATTGACACACGCTTCATGGGCCGGATGACAGAGAAGGTGGTGGCAGTGCTGGGGTCAGCTTACCTGAAGGGTAGAGAGAGAAAGGGGGGACGAAAGAAGAAAGCGATCACTCCAAGAGAGAGTGGTAAGACAAGACTCTGTGCGCTGGCACATGCAATTGCCCGCTCCTCCACTTCCTCCTCTGTGCCCCATTCATCCTCCATTGAGCCTTCCTTGCCACATACCACCACAACCAGCTTTGCACCAGTCCCACCAACAGTACCCAGTCTGGTTGTGCCACGTCCCTACCTGATAGGGAAGATGTAAGAACACCACATGAGGTGGTGACATTGCTGCACAGGCACCAATAAAGGAACAGGTAGTGGTGGGACAGCTGCCACTTCTGGACGGTGCAGAAGCGGTGGCCCCAACAAGCATCATCCAGTCAGAGGGTGTACCTACACAGCTTACACTCTGCCAGGGAGCAGCAGATGAGGAGTGTGAGGAGGCAGTTGATACAGGGTCATTCCACCCTGAGGAGGAAAATTAAGGAACACATTGCAAACATCTGGCAGGTGGAAAGGAGGTGGCTGACGCAGATTGTGTGCGTCCGGGCCCTATTTCAGAGACAGATGATGGTGGAGAGGCAGCAGGCTAGGGAGGCAACCATTGCCAGTGAAGGCAAGTCCCTAAACACTCCCACCAAAGAGAATACATCCTGCTAGGAAAGAAAGGCACAAGTCAATATTGTAAGGATGACAAGTTTTTATCTCACATGCAGATGAGAGCAACAGCAAAGAACTCTGCTGCCAAGAATTTTCTGCTGAAAAGTAGTACAAGCAGAATCTTATAAAAAAAACCATTGTCATACATAATGCAATACATCGGGTAACATCCCGAGAGGCTGGTTGGTGCTTGCCTATCCAGGATCCGCCTGCCCCATAAGGGATGCCAAGCCATTGGTTCCAGCCCAATCCGCCCATCTTCTGTCACCTGGGTGCTGCAGTGGTCATCTTCTTCTCACGTTGGAAGGTCAGAAAACAAACTGATTATACTCCTACCATACAACTACTTTAACACTCATACTGTGCACTTAGCAGACCTTAAAACAGACACAAAGGAGGTACTGGGGCACTCTAACTTTCACACACACATTTGACACACTCCCTTCCATGCCATCCAGCTCCAGGTTCTCCAACCTCATTTTGAACTATACTGTATCCCTCCCTGCACCTTGCAATACAAATCACACCTCACTTCAGCAATTTGCCCTGTCCATCCTCTTTGAACATCTCAGCACATGGTACTTTGAAGTTGATGGTCAAAGGGCACCTGGTGCCATGTAATTCAGAAGTCTTAGGTTTAGTCAGTTATATGGGCTCTAACTCGTCGTCGCCTGGGGATGGGGCGTGTCATGCTTTGGCCAGTGTGAGATAACATGCACACCTGGTGCCGGTCTGTGATCGCAGCCTTGTAGGGCGCATTCATCTCGAACATCTTAGCAACACTCTTAGGACAATGAATATGCGTTGTGGCGGTTGGGGTTGTGGGCTGTCCTCATGGTAGCTCGGGCATGGCTGGGGATTTCTCAGACTCACGATTTGGGTCTAGTGCATGCATTGCCGCATTTACCATGCAGGCCTTCCCTTCTACCTATGGTTACTAATATCTATGCAAAATAGTGACGCTGCTTGCACCCTATGCTACACTATGTGGGTTCATTATCTTTGATTCTATTGAAGTGGGGTCGTTTTGTATTGAGTGGTGGTCCTCCCCCCACTGCCCCATAGCCCATGATAGTGCTTCTAATGCATCACGCCTCACTCTAAAGCACTTTGGGGGGTAGGGCGGAACTGCCTCCATCTCAACACAAGGATGAGGGCAGTGGTGGCAGAGAGGCAGACTATGAGACGAACAGCCATCCAGAAGGATGCTTGCAGGGATCCAGAGCTCCGGACAAGCAGATTCATTGCTTACAAAAGGCGCAAAATGCCAGTGTCCGTTTGGGGTTCGGGGTATCTAAAAACACTCCAACCTCAGGCCTGCTTCGCTCTCTACACTGGCCAGCGATGGAGGACCGCATTAAATTCAAGATTGGGTGTTTACATTTTAAATGTCTAAATGGATTGGCACCAATGTATCTGGCAAATAAATTATCAAGGTACCAACCTACTTGGGCTTTATGGTCAGAAGATCAGTACCTGCTCACTGATCCGAGGTCGAAGTGTGTTACAAGAGGTGATCACAATTTCTCAGTCGCTGCCTCCACACTATGGAACAGCCTGCCCTTAAAATTAAGAAGGGTGACCTTTAGAGCAGGTCTAAAGACCTACCTATTTAAATAGGTCTTATGCCCCTCCCAGTCTCTTTATTGGCAATTACTGCGGTTAGTTATAAGTAACCGACTGATCGTCTACTTGTACTAGTTAAATGTTCCATCTGCGCCAATATTCAGTTCATTGTGTGCGCAATGAAATGCTTAACAATTAAAAATTAAAAATTCAGCGTTGGAGGAGAGGTGGATGGTTGAGGGCCCGCAATCCTTCTACTCAAGAACAGAGGGCCACCTCAATGCAGTTGTTGAGGAAAGTGACTCTGCCCTGGTGGAAGCATTGAGAGACATTTGAGTATGCTGCCTGTGCATATAGTTCTATAGTGTTAGGTTTCATTTTGGACTTTTATTTTTTTTTTGTAATTTCTGGACATTTTACCCTTCCCCATATTTGATCATTGTAGTGTAAATATGTTCAATACTAGTTTATGAACCTTGATACCACACTTCTTGCAGTCTGTTTGGTTGATTGCAAAATCACTTTTTTGCATGTTATCCAAATGCATTTCTTCTGTGACTGTCACATGGGTTGGGGCCTCACTGTGGACTTTTAGTGCCCTCGATATTCGATAACTATCAAAGCATGACCACCCACCCACACACATCTGCACTCACCCAATACCTGCTCTCATGTGATGCTACATATCTGCCACTCAAATGCTGTAGGTTAACATGATTGATTAATATATCTGGCTGTACACATTACCTGTCTACTTGACTCGCTCACTCTCTGACAACCTTCACATCACTCAACCACAGGCCTGTTCTACATGTGTCCCTTGATGGGACTTTGCCACCCTGCCTACCTACCTGAATACCTTCCTTCCTACAGGCTACAATGCATACACGCATTACAAATGACTCACACAATCTCAGATGGCTGCGACTTGGGTACTCCATGGGCAGTCACCTACAGCACTTTGAGGCCAATGGAATAGCACATGGGCACAATAAAACGTTACATTGCATTACTATGTCACAAGTAGATGGTGAGATCACAATGTAGCTGGTGCTTTATTATGCTATCCTGTTGATGTGCAAGTGAATATCATGATCCAGGCAGTCCTGTAAGGAGCTACGGACATGGATTCTACAGCAGTGCTCCCAGTTGTTCAGGCTGGAGGAAGATATGTGGCCACTGTTCTGCATGTTGGAGGCAGGCAGAGGAGTTGAGGTAAGTTGTTGTTCAACATTGTACTGGTGGGAGTGTAATCGAGCAGGGCCTGCCTGGGGTTTGTTGTCGAGGACTGGGGGTGAGGGAGTGGGGTGTACTGGCAGTGGACTGTCTGGGGTAATGGGCGGTGGTCTGGGGTGTGCTGTGTGGTGTCAGGGCTTGATCTGGCTGCCTGGGGGTTGTGGCAGAGGTCTGTGAGGTGAAGGTAAGGGGTTGTACTGGCAGGAGTCTGCCTGGGGGGTTGTGGCGGAGGTCGGAGAACCTCCCGATAATTCCAAAGAAACAAACGAGTCCATACTTCCCGATGGCCTCTGCCCTACATTGACCAAGGGCTGGCCCAGATCCAGGGGTCACAGGTATTCACTGCAATAGACCTGACCAATGGATACTGGACTGTGCCTGTCAGTAGGGAGGACCAATACAAGCTGGCTTTTACCTTTGGGGGCCAGCAATACACATGGACCCGGACTCCCTTTGGATACCTTAACTCCGGTAATGAGTTCAATATTTTCCTACATAAGGCCATGCCCGACCTGGGTGCGAGGGGTAACCTGGCTTATGTAGATGATGTCCTCATCAAAAGTTCATCTGTGGAGGAACACATAGCGGAGATCCGTTATGTTCTGACGCAGTTGAGGGCCGCCGGAGCAAAACTTTCCTTTCAGAAAGCACAGTGGTGTAGAACCCGTGTTAATTTCTTGGGGCATGAGATTACTCCTCAGGGTCTCTGTCCCCAAGAAAAGAAAGTGGAAGCACTTCAGAAACTGAAAGACCCCACAACTCTGCGGGAACTAAGGAGCCTCCTTGGACTGACTAATTACAGCAGAAAGTTTATTGAGGGCTACGCAGAAATCACCAGACCCCTGATTCATCTCCTGAAGGGGGGGTCAAGTGGGAATGGGGTCCAGAACAAGCCGAGGCAGTAAGACAACTCAAAAGAAGCCTCTCACAAGCGCCTTGCCTAGCTTACCCTGTCAGAAACAAGGAGTTCTTCCTGGAGACGGGGTTCTCTAATACGTGCTTGACAGCAGTATTATACCAAAAGCATGACAAGGTCAATAAAGTAATCTCCTATGCGAGCAAAACTTTATCCTCTGTGGAGGAAAAATTCAACGATTGTGAGAAGGCACTCCTGGCAACGGTGTGGGCATTGAAGAATTACCGCCCGTTTATCCAGGGGGAACACATCATAGTGGAGACTCCACACCAGCCTCTGCAATATCTCCAAAGTGACAGAATCCGGGCCGGAAATGTGAGTAATTCCCGAATTACTTCCTGGATTCTGTCAATGCAAGGCTTTCCTGTGGAGGTCAGATATGGCCAAAACAAGAAGAGTCCCCTCGCGCAAGGTCTGGCTGACTTGCATGATTGTGCCAGAGAAAACTGTCTTGAGGACGAAAGTCTAAAAATAAAGGACAACACGGAGGCATACCTTAATTCCCCACACAAAGTCTTTGAAGAAGACAAGTGTGAGGGAATGCCCACTGTGTATGTGGATGGATGCTCTTACCATGTTGACAACGACGGGGAGAAAGAACTGGTGGCCGGCGTAGGGAATGCATGGGTGAATGAGTCCCCAGAACCCTCCGCTGGATACAAAATTGGTCCCCGAAGTAGTCAGGTGGCAGAATTGATGGCTGTGCATCAGGCCATCCTCACTGCTGTCCAGCATCAACTCCACGAACTGGTCATAATCACAGATTCGGATTATGTACGGAACGGGTTCGTGGAGCACCTGGTTAATTGGAAAACCAGAGGCATGTTATGTGCTAACAACAAACCCTTGAAACATGGGAAGTTGATCCAAAACATTGATGATCTGGTCACCTCGAATGAGATGACCATCTATTGGAAAAAGATCAAGGGTCATTCCAAAGTAGAGGGACCAGACAAAACTGGAAATGACTTAGCTGATCAGCTGGCCAAAACCGGGGCCATCCAAGGGGATCTAATTGAGATTGAGTCCCTGTTGGGGGAAATCCAGGTCACTGCTATCACTAGGTCCCAGACAAATGCTCACAACGACCTTTCAATTGCACAATGGAGTAAGGAGACCCCTGATGCTGAGTTGATTACCACTCAGAAGGGGGATCCAATAATTGGTAAATTTTACCAGCACCTTGAGGACCCTGAGAACTTTCCCCTGACGGATACCGATTACATTGGGAAAGAGGACCTAAGGGTGTTGATGAAATGTCCAAAAATGTTCCGGATCCAAGACGGTTTGCTGGTAAGGAAATCCAAAGCTGGCCACGATCAGTGGGTGGTTCCTACCTCATTCCGAAGCCTGATGTTAAGTCACGCCCATGATGCGGCCACCGCCGGTCATAGGGGGTTTCATACAACATTGGAAATCTTAAGAGAGGTTGCCTACTGGCCACACATGGGGCAGGACCTCGACCAATACTTGAAGGGGTCTCTTGTGTGTGCACAATTTCAGCCATCATCCCTCACGCACCGTGCGCCTCTCCAAAAGAGGGGGATGACACTGCCATGGTCAGATTTACAAATCGACTTTGTAGGTTTGTGATTCGCTCTGCTAGGGGGAATAAGTACATGTTGACTGTGACATGCTTGTTTACCAAGTGGGTGGAATGTCTCCCAGCCCCAAATTACAAGGCAGAAACCGCAGCTGCCCTGATGATTAACCACATCTTTTCCCGTTTTGGTCTACCTCAAAGGATTGAGTCAGACAGGGGTAGCCACTTCACCAGTGAAGTAATGACAAAGATGTGGGAGATACTGGGGGTCAAAAGGAAGTTGCATATTGCTTACAGGCCAGCTTCTTCTGGGGCAGTAGAGAGATATAACCGAACCATTGTGAGCATATTAAAGAAGTTTGTGGCAGATTCTGGGCCAAGTTGGGATATCCGATTACCTCTGGTCCTAATGGCCATCAGATCTACCCCTTCATCTGCAACCAAAATGTCACCATTCAAGTTGATGACTGGACGCAAGATGGTGCTTCCTCGGCATTTTCTCTACAGGACCCAAGAGCAGACACTGATAAATGCCTCCACTACTCATGAGTATTTGGAGAATTTAAGGAAACACCTCCAACCTGCTTTTGCTTACGCTCAGCGGATTCTAGAAAGATCGGCTGATAGCATGAAGACCCACTATGACCTGAAGACTTCCAGGAAGGAATATCAGGTGGGGGACCGGGTCTATCTATACAACTTCCAAAGAAACCAGGCAAAACAGCGGAAATTCTTGCCTACATGGAAGGGACCCTTTGAGATCCTCGACAAGATCTCCCCTGTGGCCTACAAAATCCACATCCCCAAAGGTCCTTTGGCAGCGGGGGAAGACAAGTGGGTCCACATAAACCAGTTGAAATGTTGCCATCCCAGGCACACTCTGCAACAACTGGAGGAATCCTCTGGAATCCTAGCGGGTACTGTCTCAGACTAATTCAGTTCCAACCATAAAACATACCACATCTAGTCTCTAAAATATTGTGATTTGCATGAAACTGTCTCTTAGTTATACTGTTTTTTTTAAAAATAAGAATGTAATGTTTCGTTATGATGAAATGCATATGCTGCCCCACTATCTCAACAGTGGTGGAAAGACGTCTATGAGTAGGTATTGCCGCTCTTCCTTTGTCGTCCTAGGAGAAAGAAAACCTGGAGACCGGCCAAGGAGGATGATCCGGAGAATGGGAGGATGACACAAGGGGGCCAAGGGTACCGCCCAATATTCCCATCAGGACCGGCGAGGAGAATCGATCGATCCGACCGGATGGAGGAAAAGATGCTGAACTGTGCCATTTGCAGAATTGGAAGAAGATTATGCGGACAGACCAGTGCATGGGTCAAAACCCTTGTGCCCCCGACTCCCCATCGACTCAAATGCAAAGGGCAGTCACGTGGGGGGATTTGTTGGGTGTTCTGACCCACGTTTGGACTATTTGGCTACAACATTTGGTGCTGTGGGCTTAGGAAATCCAAGATGGCCGAAAAAGCCCACATGTGCACCAGAATCTATGAAAACCGCGCAGTTGTGCACACTAAAATGGTTGCCTAACTTGCCACCCACCAGTGTGAGCAGGATGGGCCGGGGTGCCATGAGTGAAATGTGTGCCAAAGGAAAAACCGCACTTTAAAATCACCTTTTGTTTCTCTGAATGCCAGCTCAAAATGCCTATTTGCAACACATCCAAAAATCTCACTGAACACCAGCGGACATCTGGCAGAATAAAGTCTTGTGGGCATACAAAATCTGGAAAGAGGATGAGCCTAAAGCAATGTTCATCACAAGACTGGCTGAGCTGTGGATTTCAGCAGTTTAAGTAAATTTGGACTGAAAGACACTAAAAATCTAAATGTTTAAAAGAAATGAGTGACCTACTTTTGAGTGTCACATAGGCTGCAATTGTTTAAATGTCATAGTTTTAAACTTAGAATCAGCATTCTAGCTGCATATGTAAAAAATTGTTAGTTATTTGAATGCAGAAAACTGGGGAACAGAAATTACATGTGGCTAAAAACTGGCTTAAAGAGATTCCAATTTTTCCTGGCAACTACCCCCATCAGGAGTGAAACTTGATTCACAAGTAACTTCCCAGGCCTGGCTGTTTCCTGCTGGCCACACTAAGGATATGCCATCTCTCTGATAATTGAATTAAGGGGAGCCCCCACAGAATACAGGACTCTGAACAATGCAACCCCCTTCACCCAGGCAGATGGTTTATTGCAGATGTCGTAAAACAGCTTCCTCTTGGCAGAAGCTGGGAGGGGCAGGGTCTCTGAGCTTGGCAGAAACTGGAAAGACTGGTTTCTGTACCATGTGACCTGAAAAGACACATTCCTGTAGCCAGAATATGGTTTTAGAAAAAGATGGATCATTCATAGAGCGGACTTGTGAAAATTATTTAAATGATACCATAATTCTTGTGATTTTTCTGCCCACATTTTAAGACGTGCTAGGACCCGGTGGTATGTTCAGGGGGGTTTTAGCGGAAAAGAGGATATTACTCAAAATGTGTGCGTGTGAAAAATCTGACACTTCATCAACTAATGTCCATACTCCTTGCGCACATGTGTGTAAATTTGGGTTAATGTCCAAAATTGCAAAATCAGTTAAAAAGTGCAAATGTTGCCATTTCTGAATGCAAGCCCCCAGGAAGAGCAGATTTGGACATGGTATACCTCCTGTGATATGTGATGGGTGCGTGTAATTTTAAACAAATGTGTACCTGTGCAAATATGTTTTTTGAGCAAATATAGATTGTGTGTAAAGTTGACAGGGGTGGGTTCTCTGTATCATAAACATACCTCATCATGATGACACTTCATTTCATTCCCCCAATCAAGGGGAAGAGCATGAAGTGGCCAATGGGCAGTTGAGAGAGGGGTAGAGCCTAGTGATGCTGCACACACACCCATTTTAAAAACAGATAAAAGCAGACAGACAGGACAGATAGGGACATTCATTTCCATCTGCTGCGGGACGCTCTGCCGTAAAATCTATACTTTACCTCCATCAATCTCTAGAGAAAGCTGTGCAGAAAGATCCAGACTTCAAATCCATCAATCTCCAGAATCCAGAGAGAGAGAGAGCTGACCCAGATCACTGTGAAGTGCAGAGACCAGACCAGAGTCCAGTCTAAAACCTGACCAGATCCGCGGCGAGGCCCATCTATTTCAAAAATATATTGTGAGTACCCAGCAGACTGTGCAGAACCAATCTCTTAGTTAAAATAATATAATTCAATCTATTTTAATCTAAGTAGAACTGCCTCCTAACTGTCACCTGTCATTTTCTAGTTGCTAGCTGTCACTTGTCTTTCTGAACTTTAAAATTTCATATCTGAAAAACGACCTTTATTCAATCGCTCATATCTCCGTGACCGTTTGTCCTAGAGACTTGCAGTAACTTTCCTCTGAAAGCTGGGAATCGTGGCTTTTCTGCGAACCTAGAAGCACATTCCTAACCCCTATAATTTTGCCGCAATCGCGAAAAATGCACTCGCGAATTTGCCACGATTTGCAAATTTCTCCACGTGTGAAAACAGAAGTTTTCTTGCTTTCAGTTGCCAAAAATTCGTTTAACCTGCTAGTTACTCCTAGATCCTTGCTAAAGTGAGCCTGGACTAATATTAACTTGATACCACTCACCCTGAACCTCTAGAGGGAATTAAAAGCATTTTAGCATATTTTTCACTTCATTGCCAGCACATATAAAAGCATTTTGGGCCTGTGTTTCCAGCTTCTGTAGTCTAAGCTTGCTGGGGTGAACTGAATTACATTTGATTGCATTTCTGAGAACTGTGTGCTTTCCTTCCATTTCCTTGCATTGCATAAAGGGGGGAGGGGATTGCCAGAGAAAAGTGATTACATTGTTTTGTTGAACGCATATTGAGTATTTTCTGTACTGCATTTTCATTCCACCTTGCATCCATTTGAAACCATAAAGTATTGTTGCTATCTTATCCATCCTATAACCACTCATCATTGATTATAAAGAAGTGTGCTAGTGCCAGACTATCCATTATTGATTACTGCTCAGATTCAGTGTGATATTCAATTATTAAATTATTATAAAGTGTGATATATATATCTATTGTTTAAATTATCAAATAAACCTTTTAAACTTGCAAAACAGAACTACTTCTTGGCTCAGTGGGGTCAGGAGGATTCCAAGAGAGGGGTGTTATATAGGGGTCGTCATCCAGAACGCATGAATTGGACATAAAGATATCAATAAGGGTTTCCATTCAGTATCCCAGACTAGGCATTGACTTAGCTGTAGTGTTGAATTGAATCCTCTTACTAATTGGGGGCTCGTGCCGGACGTTTGGATTAGATCTATCACTTGTGCAGATTAATACAGCGTGCCAGCTGACCAGATACACATATCTGGTCGGAGCACACGCTGTGTTACGCTGTAAAGCACTCCTCAAAGGAACGCTCTAAGAAAAAGGTCTGTTTTGCAAAAATAAAATACTAATTTCTGTAAGTCAGGACAGAGACCAATCTCTAGAATGATGACCTTAGTAGACATGAAAATAGCCAGAGAGCACTTCTTACATAAGTTATTTGTGAGAGGTGAGTGGACTCACCAGGACCAGACGGTCTGGTTGCAAGCAATCGCACCCCAGATCACGGAAACAGGGTCAGATACATGGAGAGACCAGGGTCCCTTACATGTGGCCCTGAGTGAACTATACATGGCTCCTAAAGCTAAGGATGAACAAGACAAGATGGTTAGGATAGCGGCATACCTGTACCTATATATGGGAGACATGCAGGATAAATGTACTGAAAGCCAAGATCTGGCGAATAAGCGACAGATGGCGTTAGAGAAGGTCCAATCTGACCTGGTCTCTTTTGAGCAGAGGCTGCAGGGGAGCCAGGAGTCAGAAAATGAGAGTAGACAGCACATCATTAAAATAAAGAGGGATATGGACATCCTGCAACAGGAAAAGGCTGACCAGGATACCAGATTTCTGGCCTTGTAGAAGGAGTACCAAGAAGGTTTGGACTCCCTGCTGCAGAGCAAGAAAAAGCTGGAGCAACAATTAGACTTTAACAGGGCATGCACGGAGCAGGTAGCCACCCTGCAAAGTCATCTAGATAGAGTGAAGGCAGAGAGCAACAAGCTGATTTTGAAAGACCTGGATACACAGGCAGAGTTTGATGAAGAACGCCAGAAAGCTGGTGCCTTTCAAAGGCAGAGGGACGACCTGGCGGCACAAATGCAGGCTCTTAGCCAGGAAAGAGACGCCTTAGGCCAGGAAGTCTGCCATCTAAAAAGAAAAACAGAAGAAAATCACCTGGCCCACCAGGGACTGGGTGACCTCCAAAAAGAACACCAGGACTTGCTAGAGCACACCAGGAGGGTGGAGGAGGCTCTGGCAAGACAGGAGCAGGCCAATAGGGACACAGCTCAGGAGGTAACCCTCCTGCAGCAAAGACTGGCCCAGTGCTCCAGGACCAATCAGGAAACGCAGAGAGAGAATGAGGCTCTCTGCCAGCACAATGATAGACTCCAACAACAGGTAGCGATGCAGGAGAGACTGATAGAGTCTAGTAAGGCCTTAACTGAGGAACTGAAGGCGCAGGCTCTTGCATTGCAACAGGGAGCAGGGGCGGATAGAGATGAGGTTCGCTGGGAAAGAGAAACTCCTGAGCATAACCCCAGGAGCCCTAGTACCAGAGGCCTTTATTTCTCTCAGTCCCTTGACTCTGCCACCCCCATGTCCCCTGGCACACATGAGCACAGGCCACAGGGATGGCAGATTACTATCCAGCCAGAAGCATGGGGCTCATAGGCCAGTACCTCCCAGGAATGGATGGGCGGGCATCCGGGTATGGGCACCCAAGCACAGTGCAATTTGATGGGGAACCCCAGGTGAGTAGGCCCATTAAGGGCATCCTGAAAACCTCTGCCCAGTTAGGTCAGTGGGGTGGGGGGGTGCCCATCAAATCCTGGCAGCAAGGAGGGATCTGAAGACTCCTCTGAGCGGTACAGGACACAGGAGACCAGGTCCCCACATTCTGCCAGCCATTCCCAGGCTCGCAGAATCCGGGAAAACCTGGAAGAACAGACGGGAACCTCTGGGAGCAGTGCCTCTGAGTCAGAAGATGAATGGACCAGGGTTACCCGAACCAAAAAGGCCAATAAGGCAAAAGGGCCTTGCTTAAGGACCCATTGAAGCAAATAAAGGCAATAAGGAGTGTCATCACGCCTTATCACAAGAACGCCAAGTACTCTGTTTGGGAACACTTGGAGCTCTATGAGCAAATGATGGAGACTTTTCATTTGAAGGACAGCCAAAGCTGTATCCAATATGTAAAGTGGACATTCTCCCCAGAGTACTCCAGTTTCTTTGCAGGGCTGGAGGACCAAAATCATTCCAGGTGGTCCACCTATAGGGCGGCCATATTAAAACATTTTTCTGTTCACAGAAATCCCCAAGAGGCTCGCAAGGCAGCCTACAATTTACAATGTGGGGAGGATCAGGCCCCACAAGAGTTCGTGCAAGAGTTAAAGCGTGCTTTTGCACAGACCACAAGAAGGGTGCGCACCGACAGCAGAGAATTTATTCATACGTTTTTCCATGCCTTGCCCAAATACATAATGACCCAGCTTGTGAGGGATTTTCACGAGAAAAGATTTTTAGACTGGGTCATTGAACAGGCGACCCGGATCTATGAGGTGCAGAAGCCCATAGAAAATAAAAGCAATACCCAGAAAAATCCCAAAACCAACAGCACCCCTGCTGCTGCCAAGGTGGCAGAGGTAAAGGTCACCCCCGTTTTGGATTTGGAGATGGGCGGTCTAAAAACCTACCTGCACCTAATAATGCTAGGCCCAGAAGGTCCTCGGGCCAGTCACAGACAGGGGGCCAGGGAGGCAGCCCCACAAATGGGGTCCCTCGCTCTCCTGATTATGTAAGCCCCCGGTACAAGGGAAACAGACCCATCCTGGGTTATGTGTGGACTCCTCCAGCCCAAGAGGGGGGATCCAGCCAAGCACCTAACCCAGAGAACTTCCCTCCCAACTTCTCACAGGAGGGCAGAAATTCTCCAAATCCTGGGCAGAACTTTTTCCCCAGGTATCCACCCAATTTCCAACCCCAAAATCATCCATCCTTCTTTCCCCAATTCGCTGAGCCCAGACAACCTAATCTGGGAGAGGGGAGGCCAAGGGTGGAGGGGTATACAAATCTTCCCAACCAGGGGTACTACCAAAGAAGGGATAGCTACCCTTCCCAGGATCAGCCCAGGGGAGAAAATAGGGCCCCGTATCAGCCTGAGCGGGTTTCCCAGTTAGAGCGCCAGGTTCAAAACATGGCGCGGGATCTGGGTCACATACTGAGGGCTCAGCAGAACCCTCAGATCGGCATGCCGGCGCAGAACGCACCCAACTCTGGACCTGGTGCTCCAGAACAATGACGGGGGCAGCACCCCGATAACTCACCGGTTCCCAGGGAGGAGGCACAAGGGGAAGGGGGGTGTAAAGCCTTGGAGGAAGCTTCCTTCCTCACTTGTAAACAGCACCTGGAAACCCAGGAACCGGAAACAAAATCTCTTGCCCCTGAAAGTCTGCCTCCTAAGGAGCAGAGGGGGGGTAGGAGAAACAAAAGACCCAAACAGACTCAGTTTGAGGAGGAGGTACAGATCTTCCAATTTGAGGGAGAGGCATCCTCAGTAGATCCTGGGAAAAGGATCTTCTCCTTCAGAGATGGGGGAACTCCTCCCAAGGAAAAATGGGTCCCAAAAGATTCCAATATAGACTGGGGAGATGTGGAGACTGAGCTACCGCCGCCCACTATCTTATCCCAGAACCAACAATACCAAAATCCCCTGGTTCAAACCCATCCTGGTGACTGCCTCCAAAAAGGGGGGGCGGCCCAGAACCGGAGCCAAGGGAACCCACAATGGCTCTGATCTCCAGTTGCCAACTTTTTCTTTCAGATTCCCAAGGCTCTCCACAGAATTCTGCCCAAATCTCTTCGCTAGCGATGTCCAAAACCAGAAAGTTAGCCCACCAGTTGTCCAAAAATGTGCATTATCTGTGCCCCCTTGAGGAGAAGGAGGGAAGATACTATGCCCCGGTACAAGTACAGGGGCAGGGTACAATTTTGGCACTGGTGGACACTGGATCTCAAGCTACCCTTCTGTCCAGAAGGGCCTTTGACGAACTGAATGCAGGAAGGGGAGAGAATTACCAAATTCCTCTCACCTCTCTTCCTGGACAACTGCAGAACTTTGACGGGAAGGAAATTCCCGTCGAGGGGACGGCAGACTTGGACATTAAGATTGGGCGACACAAGTTGAAACACCCGGTCATAGTTGTGACTCCAGAGGGCACCCCTTGTTTACTAGGGAATGACCTCCTGAGAAGGTTGTCACCCCTAATAGATTGCGTAAACAAGGTCCTCTGGACCCAGACTAACCGACCAATAAAATTAAAACAGAGTGTCAACCATGTTAGTTTAAACGGCACCTGCCACATGGTTGAACAAAAATCTGACCAAGTAGAATTTCACTTCCAGAATAGCCAAATTCCTGACGTGACAGTAATAGCAGTAGGACAACAGACTGGTGATGGAGGGTCCTCTCTATTTCTGAAAATCAACCTTCTTTCCAGTCTAAAGTGGTACTCCACGCTGGAAGGAAACACTCTGAGATTCTATACTAATCCACAATCAGAAACTCCCACTCCTATAGTCCAGAAAGATGTGAAATCAGCTCAGAGCCTGGCTGATATTCAGCAAGTTGGAGAGCAGTTGTTCATCCCTGTTCAGTTAAATGATGGGAAGGACTCTGTTCTCGCTCGAGTGTGCGTGAACAATGAAGAGCTTCATCAGCGAAGCCATGTTCCGCCAACTCCCAAAAGATCCAGCCATTCCCACATTCAAACTGATAGACAAATGGGAAATGGACCTGGAAGCACCTATTTCCAAACATCTCCTGCCAAGCAGGTGTATGCTCAAAATCTCCATTGGCAACAAGAGCATAGTCCACAATTGTTGGGTCGTGCGAGACGTCCCTGCCACCTTTTACTTAGGCAGTGACATTCTCAATCGCTTTGCCATTAGATTGGACCTAATAAACTTCAAAGCTTGGTCCCGATTAGCGGATAATCTCATGGGCTTTGATGATCCAGAAAAAGCATTTAGGTCAGCTCAATTGCTACCTTATGCAGTTGAAATTCAGATCAAAGAGGAAGTCACCATCCCAGAAAGGACCCAACAATTCTCCCTGGAAGTGAAAGCTAAAAGAGGACAATATCTGCAAAACCCTGATGCTTACATACATCTAAATGCTTCTCTCCAACTGCAAGGGTTAGGGGTAAACCCAACTCCATTAGTCAACATAGAACATGACACCATTCCAATGGAGGTGGATAACAGCGATTTAAAGAGTATTACTCTAGCCGCAGGCACCATTATTGGAATGGCGGTTGATGACCGACATTTTTCCATTGATTTAGGTAATGAACTGTTAGGGCCAATCCCCAAGGACTGCGTTGACAGTGACAGGGATGACAATACAACACCAGCCAGGATGTTTACCCGGCATGGGGGGAACTTCCTGGTGTACACTTCTTGCCCTTATGGTAAGGAAGATGTGACTTGTGACATCAGGAGGGATGAGGTGATTTTCCAGGTCCATGAGGGCTGCCTTTCCCACCTGAAGCCTCCAGTCCAAATCAGCACTCTGACCAGGGACTTCTCCACCCAGCTGGAGGAGGCCGCTGAAATAGCCAAACCAGAAGTCTTTCCAGGCTTCAGGCAGATGGTGGAAGAGAGAGTCAACCTAGCTGATGCATGTGTGACTCTGGAACAAAAGCAAAAGTTGAAACAAGTTTTCTTGGATTTCCAAGATCTCTTTGCGGTAGACTCGTATGACTGTGGCCGCACCGACATCCACACAACAACAATCCCCACGGACCCTGGCATGACTCCTGTGTTTGTGAAGCAATATCGCTTGCCTCTCGCATCAATGGAGTCCCTTACTGAAATAATTAAGAACCTTGAGTCCAGGGGAATAATCCGTCCCGTCCACAGCACCTTCAATAATCCGGTGCTGGGAATATTGAAGCCAAACGGCCAGTGGACACTCTGCGCCGACCTCAGGAAGCTCAACAAACGAGTCCATACTTCCCGATGGCCTCTGCCCTACATTGACCAGGGCTGGCCCAGATCCAGGGCTCACAGGTATTCACTGCAATAGACCTGACCAATGGATACTGGACTGTGCCTGTCAGTAGGGAGGACCAATACAAGCTGGCTTTTACCTTTTAGGGCCAGCAATACACATGGACCCGGACTCCCTTCGGATACCTTAACTCCGGTAATGAGTTCAATATTTTCCTACATAAGGCCATGCCCGACCTGGGTGCGAGGGGTAACCTGGCTTATGTAGATGATGTCCTCATCAAAAGTTCATCTGTGGAGGAACACATAGCGGAGATCCGTTATGTTCTGACGCAGTTGAGGGCCGCCGGAGCAAAACTTTCCTTTCAGAAAGCACAGTGGTGTAGAACCCGTGTTAATTTCTTGGGGCATGAGATTACTCCTCAGGGTCTCTGTCCCCAGGAAAAGAAAGTGGAAGCACTTCAGAAACTGAAAGACCCCACAACTCTGCGGGAACTAAGGAGCCTCCTTGGACTGACTAATTACAGCAGAAAGTTCATTGAGGGCTACGCAGAAATCACCAGACCCCTGATTCATCTCCTGAAGGGGGGGGTCAAGTGGGAATGGGGTCCAGAACAAGCCGAGGCAGTAAGACAGCTCAAAAGAAGCCTCTCACAAGCGCCTTGCCTAGCTTACCCTGTCAGAAACAAGGAGTTCTTCCTGGAGACGGGGTTCTCTAATACGTGCTTGACAGCAGTATTATACCAAAAGCATGACAAGGTCAATAAAGTAATCTCCTATGCGAGCAAAACTTTATCCTCTGTGGAGGAAAAATTCAACGATTGTGAGAAGGCACTCCTGGCAACGGTGTGGGCATTGAAGAATTACCGCCCGTTTATCCAGGGGGAACACATCATAGTGGAGACTCCACACCAGCCTCTGCAATATCTCCAAAGTGACAGAATCCGGGCCGGAAATGTGAGTAATTCCCGAATTACTTCCTGGATTCTGTCAATACAAGGCTTTCCTGTGGAGGTCAGATATGGCCAAAACAAGAAGAGTCCCCTCGCGCAAGGTCTGGCTTACTTGCATGATTGTGCCAGAGAAAACTGTCTTGAGGACGAAAGTCTAAAAATAAAGGACAACACGGAGGCATACCTTAATTCCCCACACAAAGTCTTTGAAGAGGACAAGTGTGAGGGAATGCCCACTGTGTATGTGGATGGATGCTCTTACCATGTTGACAACGACGGGGAGAAAGAACTGGTGGCCGGCGTAGGGAATGCATGGGTGAATGAGTCCCCAGAACCCTCCGCTGGATACAAAATTGGTCCCCGAAGTAGTCAGGTGGCAGAATTGATGGCTGTGCATCAGGCCATCCTCACTGCTGTCCAGCATCAACTCCACGAACTGGTCATAATCACAGATTCGGATTATGTACGGAACGGGTTCGTGGAGCACCTGGTTAATTGGAAAACCAGAGGCATGTTATGTGCTAACAACAAACCCTTGAAACATGGGAAGTTGATCCAAAACATTGATGATCTGGTCACCTCGAATGAGATGACCATCTATTGGAAAAAGATCAAGGGTCATTCCAAAGTAGAGGGACCAGACAAAACTGGAAATGACTTAGCTGATCAGCTGGCCAAAACCGGGGCCATCCAAGGGGATCTAATTGAGATTGAGTCCCTGTTGGGGGAAATCCAGGTCACTGCTATCACTAGGTCCCAGACAAATGCTCACAACGACCTTTCAATTGCACAATGGAGTAAGGAGACCCCTGATGCTGATTTGATTACCGCTCAGAAGGGGGATCCAATAATTGGTAAATTTTACCAGCACCTTGAGGACCCTGAGAACTTTCCCCTGACGGATACCGATTACATTGGGAAAGAGGACCTAAGGGTGTTTATGAAATGTCCAAAAATGTTCCGGATCCAAGACGGTTTGCTGGTAAGGAAATCCAAAGCTGGCCACGATCAGTGGGTGGTTCCTACCTCATTCCGAAGCCTGATGTTAAATCACGCCCATGATGCGGCCACCGCTGGTCATAGGGGGTTTCATACAACATTGGAAATCTTAAGAGAGGTTGCCTACTGGCCACACATGGGGCAGGACCTCGACCAATACTTGAAGGGATGTCTTGTGTGTGCACAATTTCAGCCATCATCCCTCACGCACCGTGCGCCTCTCCAAAAGAGGGGGATGACACTGCCATGGTCAGATTTACAAATCGACTTTGTAGGCCCCGTGATTCGCTCTGCTAGGGGGAATAAGTACATGTTGACTGTGACATGCTTGTTTACCAAGTGGGTGGAATGTCTCCCAGCCCCAAATTACAAGGCAGAAACCGCAGCTGCCCTGATGATTAACCACATCTTTTCCCGTTTTGGTCTACCTCAAAGGATTGAGTCAGACAGGGGTAGCCACTTCACCAGTGAAGTAATGACAAAGATGTGGGAGATACTGGGGGTCAAAAGGAAGTTGCATATTGCTTACAGGCCAGCTTCTTCTGGGGCAGTAGAGAGATATAACCGAACCATTGTGAGCATATTAAAGAAGTTTGTGGCAGATTCTGGGCCAAGTTGGGATATCCGATTACCTCTGGTCCTAATGGCCATCAGATCTACCCCTTCATCTGCAACCAAAATGTCACCATTCAAGTTGATGACTGGACGCAAGATGGTGCTTCCTCAGCATTTTCTCTACAGGACCCAAGAGCAGACACTGATAAATGCCTCCACTACTCATGAGTATTTGGAGAATTTAAGGAAACACCTCCAACATGCTTTTGCTTACGCTCAGCGGAATCTAGAAAGATCGGCTGATAGCATGAAGACCCACTATGACCTGAAGACTTCCAGGAAGGAATATCAGGTGGGGGACCGGGTCTATCTATACAACTTCCAAAGAAACCAGGCAAAACAGCGGAAATTCTTGCCTACATGGAAGGGACCCTTTGAGATCCTCGACAAGATCTCCCCTGTGGCCTACAAAATCCACATCCCCAAAGGTCCTTTGGCAGCGGGGGAAGACAAGTGGGTCCACATAAACCAGTTGAAATGTTGCCATCCCAGGCACACTCTGCAACAACTGGAGGAATCCTCTGGAATCCTAGCGGGTACTGTCTCAGACTAATTCAGTTCCAACCATAAAACATACCACATCTAGTCTCTAAAATATTGTGATTTGCATGAAACTGTCTCTTAGTTATACTGTTTTTTTTTCAAAATAAGAATGTAATGTTTCGTTATGATGAAATGCATATGCTGCCCCACTATCTCAACAGTGGTGGAAAGACGTCTATGAGTAGGTATTGCCGCTCTTCCTTTGTCGTCCTAGGAGAAAGAAAACCTGGAGACCGGCCAAGGAGGATGATCCGGAGAATGGGAGGATGACGCAAGGGGGCCCAGGGTACCGCCCAATATTCCCATCAGGACCGGCGAGGAGAACCGATCGATCCGACCGGATGGAGGAAAAGATGCTGAACTGTGCCATTTGCAGAATTGGAAGAAGATTATGCGGACAGACCAGTGCGTGGGTCAAAACCCTTGTGCCCCGACTCCCCATCGACTCAAATGCAAAGGGCAGTCACGTGGGGGGATTTGTTGGGTGTTCTGACCCACGTTTGGACTATTAGGCTACAACATTTGGTGCTGTGGGCTTAGGAAATCCAAGATGGCCGAAAAAGCCCACATGTGCGCCAGAATCTATGAAAACCGCGCAGTTGTGCACACTAAAATGGTTGCCTAACTTGCCACCCACCAGTGTGAGCAGGATGGGCCGGGGTGCCATGAGTGAAATGTGTGCCAAAGGAAAAACCGCACTTTAAAATCACCTTTTGTTTCTCTGAATGCGAGCTCAAAATGCCAATTTGCAACACATCCAAAAATCTCACTGAACACCAGCGGACATCTGGCAGAATAAAGTCTTGTGGGCATACAAAATCTGGAAAGAGGATGAGCCTAAAACAATGTTCATCACAAGACTGGCTGAGCTGTGGATTTCAGCAGTTTAAGTAAATTTGGACTGAAAGACACTAAAAATCTAAATGTTTAAAAGAAATGAGTGACCTACTTTTGAGTGTCAAATAGGCTGCAATTGTTTAAATGTCATAGTTTTAAACTTAGAATCAGCATTCTAGCTGCATATGTAAAAAATTGTTAGTTATTTGAATGCAGAAAACTGGGGAACAGAAATGACATGTGGCTAAAAACTGGCTTAAAGAGATTCCAATTTTGCCTGGCAACTACCCCCATCAGGAATGAAACTTGATTCACAAGTAACTTCCCAGGCCTGGCTGTTTCCTGCTGGCCACACTAAGGATATGCCATCTCTCTGATAATTGAATTAAGGGGAGCCCCCACAGAATACAGGAGCTCTGAACAATGCAACCCCCTTCACCCAGGCAGAGGGTTTATTGCAGATGTCGTAAAACAGCTTCCTCTTGGCAGAAGCTGGGAGGGGCAGGGTCTCTGAGCTTGGCAGAAACTGGAAAGACTGGTTTCTGTACCATGTGACCTGAAAAGACACATTCCTGTAGCCAGAATATGGTTTTAGAAAAAGATGGATCATTCATAGAGCGGACTTGTGAAAATTATTTAAATGATACCATAATTCTTGTGATTTTTCTGCCCACATTTTAAGACGTGCTAGGACCCGGTGGTATGTTCAGGGGGGTTTTAGCGGAAAAGAGGATATTACTCAAAATGTGTGCATGTGAAAAATCTGACACTTCATCAACTAATGTCCATACTCCTTGCGCACATGTGTGTAAATTTGAGTTAATGTCCGAAATTGCAAAATCAGTTAAAAAGTGCAAATGTTGCCATTTCTGAATGCAAGCCCCCAGGAAGAGCAGATTTGGACAGGGTATACCTCCTGTGATATGTGATGGGTGCGTGTAATTTTAAACAAATGTGTACCTGTGCAAATATGTTTTTTGAGCAAATATAGATTGTGTGTAAAGTTGACAGGGGTGGGTTCTCTGTATCATAAACATACCTCATCATGATGACACTTCATTTCATTCCCCCAATCAAGGGGAAGAGCATGAAGTGGCCAATGGGCAGTTGAGAGAGGGGTAGAGCCTAGTGATGCTGCACACACACCCATTTTAAAAACAGATAAAAGCAGACAGACAGGACAGATAGGGACATTCATTTCCATCTGCTGCGGGACGCTCTGCCGGAAAATCCATACTTTACCTCCATCAATCTCTAGAGAAAGCTGTGCAGAAAGATCCAGACTTCAAATCCATCAATCTCCAGAATCCAGAGAGAGAGAGAGCTGACCCAGATCACTGTGAAGTGCAGAGACCAGACCAGAGTCCAGTCTAAAACCTGACCAGATCCGCGGCGAGGCCCATCTATTTCAAAAATATATTGTGAGTACCCAGCAGACTGTGCAGAACCAATCTCTAAAATAATATAATTCAATCTATTTTAATCTAAGTAGAACTGCCTCCTAACTGTCACCTCTCATTTTCTAGTTGCTAGCTGTCACTTGTCTTTCTGAACTTTAAAATTTCAAATCTGAAAAACGACCTTTATTCAATCGCTCATATCTCCGTGACCGTTTGTCCTAGAGACTTGCAGTAACTTTCCTCTGAAAGCTGGGAATCGTGGCTTTTCTGCGGACCTAGAACCGCATTCCTACCTCCTATACTTTTGCCGCAATCGCGAAAAACGCACTCGCGAATTTACCGCGATTTGCAAATTTCTCCACGTGTGAAAACAGAAGTTTTCTTGCTTTCAGTTGCCAAAAATTCGTTTAACCTGCTAGTTACTCCTAGATCCTTGCTAAAGTGAGCCTGGACTAATATTAACTTGATACCACTCACCCTGAACCTCTAGAGGGAATTAAAAGCATTTTAGCATATTTTTCACTTCATTGCCAGCACATATAAAAGCATTTTGGGCCTGTGTTTCCAGCTTCTGTAGTCTAAGCTTGCTGGGGTGAACTGAATTACATTTGATTGCATTTCTGAGAACTGTGTGCTTTCCTTCCATTTCCTTGCATTGCATAAAGGGGGGAGGGGATTGCCAGAGAAAAGTGATTACATTGTTTTGTTGAACGCATATTCAGTATTTTCTGTACTACATTTTCATTCCACCTTGCATCCATTTGAAACCATAAAGTATTGTTGCTATCTTATCCATCCTATAACCACTCATCATTGATTATAAAGAAGTGTGCTAGTGCCAGACTATCCATTATTGATTACTGCTCAGATTCAGTGTGATATTCAATTATTAAATTTTTATAAAGTGTGATATATATATCTATTGTTTAAATTATCAAATAAACCGTTTTACTTGCAAAACAGAACTACTTCTTGGCTCAGTGGGGTCAGGGGGATTCCAAGGGAGGCGTGTTATATAGGGGTAGTCATCCAGAACGCATGAACTGGACATAAAGATATATCAATAAGGGTTTCCGTTCAGTATCCCAGACTAGGCATTGACTTAGCTGTAGTGTTGAATTGAATCCTCTTACAGAGAACTCCAAATCTGTTAAGAACAAATGAAATTCTAGCGATAAGAGGCGAATCAATTATCAACACATGTCGCTACTGTAGGAAAGACAACCAGATAGAAACGATTAGACATCTGTTATTGTCCTGTATAGGTCCTACCGAAGCTAGAAATATCCACATGACCCATCTTTTCGTCAACCTAGGGATACATGAGGAAGACATTTGGTGGACTCGATTAATAAGTGGTGAGAAAACGAGATGGGTAGTGGCAGTAGTACAGTTTCGCCGATCTATCGACCTGGGAAATAATAACCATGGCAAGAAGATGCAGACACAATAAAAATGATATCCTCGATGAACAGTACACAAGCTAAAGATGATTAACAGAGCTTGTTAAAGAGGATCGCCATTTTAAGGCAGCATCTTGTCTCTGATGGATCGGAAACACCATCGAAAATCTCGTATAAATTATTGATCAAATAAATCAAGAAAAGACAGCTAACATTTTGAGGATGGTTCAGAATGTCAGTGTGCTTGTTAACAGCCAAAGTCCAGGAAGCGTTGTTTGGCAGCCTTTTTGCCCATTTTGGTGTCCATGGTATTTGGTGCTCACGGCAACTGGCAATGCACTGGGCACAATGCCCTATGCAGAATTGGTTACTTGTGCCAGCCTATCACGAAAGTCTATACACTTAAGAGTTACAGCCAACTGTGTGTTCTGAATGAATTTGGCAATGGGGAGTTAAGTTGTGTACATCGTGCATGTTGCTTCACCAGTGCACAGTGATCTGTGCTTATGATGTCAGCCTGCACTTGTGTGCATACATATGCTTCGTTCATGGCAGGTAGGTGCAGTGCAATGGAGTTCAGCCTCTATCTGCAATGGACTGAGCAACTGGAGGAACACAGAAGAGGCTGAGCATGTAATGATTGGTTGGCAGTTCATGGTGAGGGTGCAAGCAGGTGCATTTATTTTATAAGTAATGTGTATGTTTTATGTCATGCATACATGCAGACACATTACATTAAATAAACAATTCTTACCGCATGCCTCCATGCAGTTCTGGTTGTCCCTCTGCCTCCTCTATGCAAAACACATGCTGTGATTCTATTTGAGGCATAGAGGGCCTTCTTATTCTCTGTGGCAGCACGGCACTCTGTGAGGATGCAAGCAGGAGCGTGCTTTTTATGTAGTGCGTTGTGTGTGTTTATGTATGTGTGCATATATTTGTGCATGTATATTGGTGTGTTTGTTTTTAAATATGCATGCCTGCAAAGAGTTGTTTCATGTAAGAATAAACATGTGAAAGGTTGTATGTGTGAACATATTTACTACGCATCAAGGGTAAAGCAAACTTGGCAAGTGTTCTCACATAATTAGACTGGCCTACAGTGAAAGGTGGCCAGTCTGTCCATGTAAGAACACGTATGCATGCTTTACCCGTGATGCACAGTACTCTTCATCAAGGGTAAATCAATCATGATAAGTGTTATCATGTGGCTGGAGAGGTCTACATTAAATGGTGGAATACGGTTGAATGGAGTAACGTGCTGTGGTGGACAGTGTGGTGGAGAAGTTGAGAGTAGGGTGTGGTGGAGTGGAATTGAGTAGTGTTGTATAGCATTGTCATGCCTCCCCCCACACTGTCATTCTTTCCACCCTTGTGCTGGCATTCCTTCCACTGTTCTCTTTTTTTCGTTCCCCCCTGTGCTGTCATGTTTCCCTCATGCTAAATATATAATGTAATATGAAACTACAAACATAAAACCTATTAGCTTTGCCAATGCTTGTTTATATGACTGCCACCCATCAAACAATCTACAGTTGTCCAGCATATTTGATTATTCGACCCCCTGGATTCCCATTGATGTTAGATGCTGGATAATCAAGCTTGTACTGTAAAGAAAACACATTTGCTATGTACCCAAGCAATTATCAGCACTTGAAAATATTGGTTGGCAAATCCTGCAGGGGAAGGAAGGTATGCATAGAGTTCTAGGCACTTATCTAATTATTTTGAAATAACCTTTGGATGCTTTTAAAAGTAGTAGTATTTTCTAAATCTAAACAGAGTGGGAAAGACAAATTAACAAAAAAGAGCAGTGCAATGACATATCTTTGCCCACAACAAATGAGCAATACAATGTGTATGTAGAGGTCTGGAAAGCAGCAATGCAACAGTGCAGATACCATACACCTCACTCCAGGACATTAGGTTTGACTCATCGAGGTGGCGCCTAAGAAATATAAGTGAGCTAAAACTATAAAGAATTGAGGCGGTTCACTTGACTGTTCAACCTATAAAACAGAACATTCATTAGGAAATATCACAAATGCCACCTGGGTACCATGTTTGACCTACATTTCTCCTCACCAATATAACCAGTCAATGTCTGCAGGATTGTATCAAACAAATACATTCTTTCTTCTGTTTCCAAAAGGTTAAGTTTTATATATGTAGTGTAGATTCAGAGAGTTTTTAATGAGACTGGTTGTGTAACGGCGCCGCTACTGCTCCAGGCAGCCACTTGACAAAAGGTAGGTATGTACAGAATGAAAGGGGACTCAGTATTGTCTATCCTTGAAAATGGCCTCATCATGGGTTTAGTGGCATGCTACGGCAGGCCAACCTTGGTATAACATTTCACATAAATGCACTGATGGCGAGGTTTGAACCCAGTGCACAAACACGATACCTCTGTCTCAAAGTCCACTGGTCAAACCTCTACACTACCAACGTTTATGAACATCTACACATGAATATCACGTTACGCAAATAAAAATGCATCATTATGCGCAGACTGCCTTTTTTAAATTAAATATGGTGATTTATTTTAATATCTGATGTGCGGAACCGGGCTGGGCTGATCCATTTACTTCAAATAAGACAAAAGCCTTCATTCTTCTGATATGGTTGAATGTATTGTCGTAAATGCTAACAATGCTACCGTTTACAACTCATCCGATGAGCAACTACAGTTTCATAGCAGTAATGAATTCCAACTAGTGTGTTCTTGGTAGCTGATGTTTTTGGAACCTTAGGGCATTTGCTTCAAGGAGCAGCAGAGGTATTTTTGCCACCGGTCACACCATTGAGGTTCCAAATCCCTCTACAGCTATATCTGTTGTTTTCTGTTTCCCTTGTTTTCCTTTAGTTGTTTCCAAGTGTATGAGCTAAGCAAGGCAGCCAGGGAAGGTCTGTGGCCACAGCAAAACACTGATGCCGTGAGTGTGGAACGATGGCCTTGCATAATCACTGCCACTTGGCAGCTTGTCCCTTTGCTCTTCCCTTTCAGCAACTGCCCACGATGCAAACCTTATTTTATATTTCCTGCTTTATGTTGCAGTCAATCAATCTGTTTGCAAACATTGGTGCACATTTGCATCAGACAGTGGGTTTTAATGTGGCGCCACTGTGCATCCAATGCCATTTTAGGGATAGCATTGAGTGCCAGCTATGCAACACTGATGATAATGAGAAATATTTCGTAGGGGTAATATCTTGCACATAGGAAGAGTCTAGTGACAGACAGTGGTGAGAGTGATGAGGAGTAGTTAATTTTATTTTAAACTAATCGGCTATGAGGAAACAAAATGTAAATACATATGAGGGAGGCGGATCGCCAAGACTCAGGGTGTTCGATTACGGGAAACGGTATATTGTGTGTCAGGTAATATGGCGCATGTTGACGACAAGTGCTATATTCACCGCCATCACAGGTAAAATTTTATGGGTATTTACGTGGTTATGAGTTTACGATCGCAGGAGCAGTAAATTTATAGGCACTTAGATATTTCAGAAATTCTACTTAATACAGTGTTTCCAGAATGTGACAGGTATTGGAAAAGCAGTTGTATCATTGTTTGAGTGACAAAAACCGTGTTGGACAGGTAGTTCTGTGACTCAGCTTTCAATCTGAAGATAATACAATGAAGGATCATTGTCTGATGCGCCGACTGGCTTCCCGGTACCCTCAGAGTCTCATTGGGCTCCAGGCTCCTCCAGGACCAGTCCTCCTTGCACTGCCACCTGGCCTACTGCACACTTAGGGGCTGTAATCTGTAACACCTTTAGCCCCCCCCTGCCGACTTGCACTTACCCAGAGCCGCGCTGCCCTGGTCGCACTTAACCCAGAGCCTTACTAGCCCTGGCCGTACTTCCCCCTACTCTCTCCCTTGCACTTCCCCCACTCCCTCCCCCTCTCGTAGCTGCACTTGCACGATCTGAATGTCACAAGGCCTCGTAAGTTCGATTGTCTTGTCTTCCCTCTGTCATCCCTTCCTTGTCTTGTGGCGCCTAGAAACACTTGAGTACAGGCGCGTTATAAATGACTTATCATATCAAATCCTATCAGAAATGTCCCTTTTGTCAATTATTTATAAAGTGCCTCTCCTATGCCCACATTATCAAACCATTTGATGGGCCACTGCAGAGATTTTCCCACAAGCTAAAGCAATGTGCAAGCACAACCTTCACCTTAAGGACAAACAACTTTTATAATGCCAGGGCACTTTGATATGTGTCAAGTACCTTTGTTTCAAATTACAAATATGTACTGATTTGAGATCGATTTGAACCTCTTAATCATGCAGTATGTACTTCTTGTGGTATAATATGTGGTATACTATGATGTAATTATGAATATGTTGTAAATTATGAATAATGATGTAAATTACTCTTGACCGTATAATTAGACCGAGAACTAAACAAACATTATTTGAAATACTGCCTGCTTCTACCGGTATGGCCCGGTTTATAATGAGGAAACCACCATGCTCAACATTGCATGCTTCCACCCGTTCATGGGAGCCAATCAGATCATGAACCGCGCATTGACAAACGAGTCACACTAATACTATTATACTTGACTTGAAAACTATGAATACTTTATCAAAACACTAACCTGGGTCACAGCCCTATGTACACGCGCAATAAATTACGCGAGTAAGTTGAAACTTAAAATCACGTTAGATCTAAACATAGACAGGTCTATGGAAAGGATAGGGTACAAAATTCACCAACCAAACCTAGTGATACTTACGTTTAATTTCACTATCGCCTCACGGATATATGTTTACTTTTTGACCAGCCGGGATTCTAACCCATGACACACCCGTACTGCAATTACGCAGATTACTGGACTGAAGAGAAAGGGTAAGAGTTTTCACATTTTTAAAAATATCTAAGATATAGAGGGAATACACATGGCTTATAAAAAGACATCTGCAAGTTTACAACCAATACAGTCATTTAAGGGGAAAGTGAAAAGGAAAAGAAACAAAATATATGGTATTTGAGGACACCAAGCCCCTGATTCATGGAATTATTTGCGCGTAAAACGCAGATTTGCGCGCCATTCTGCCCGAAACTCCCCATACCTCAAACAGGGATTTTTGGGCAGAATGGCACGCAAATTTTCATTTTACGTGCAAATAATTCCATGAATCAGGCTGCAAAGGTGGAAAAAGAAAAAGACTTAACAATAATAAAAACAGGTAACTGACACAAGACGCTTCATAGTAAAAAGAGTTACAATAAGCTGCCAGATGCACAGAAACTGCTCTCCTGAACATCCGTGAAGACCTGCTCTCCAACCTTGACTCTAACACCCCTTGCATTCTCATCCTGCTTGATCTCTCTTCTGCCTTTGACACAGTCAACCATGCCATCCTGCTCAACCGTCTCCGTGATAACCTGGGTATCACTGGTCAGGCTCTGGCGTGGCTGACTTCTTTCCTCTCTGACCGAACCTCCCAGGTCCAAATTGGGTCCTTCCTCTCTGCTATCTTTTTATCTACCTGTGGTGTCCCCTAGGGGTCTAACCTCTCTCCCTGGCTCTTTAACCAATACCTGGCACTCCTGGCCCACCACATTGCCGCTCTCTGCCCCAATTTTCAATGCTATGCGGATGACACCCAGCTCATCTTCAGGCATCTGTAAGTTACTTCAATCCAGCACTCCAACTAAGTCAATGCTTATTATGGAATACCCACTGGAAGCCCTTATTTATATATTTTTATGTCAAAGTTCTTTAAATTTGGATGATGAACCCTTATATAACGCCCCTCTCTTTGGATCTCCCCGACCTCACTGAGCCAGGAAGTAGGTTTGTTTTGCAAATTAAAAGGTTTATTTGAAAAACTGAACAATATATATATATGTAAAGAAGCCGCAAGCCAAGGTAAGTAGGAAACAGTTTATTTACTTAGTTTCCAGCAGTAAATCATAAGATCCCCAATACAGTCAGCATCCAGGGTACAACTGAATAAAGCCAAGCATAAACATCGATGACATATCATTCCAGAATGGTATAAACACAAGGGATCCAATCTAGAATCACAGATGCCCCGCCTGTCAGAACACAGAAAAGGCATTAGCACTTAGCAACAACAATAACAATACATAAAGCATTAGTCCCTTTATATAACACATCCCCCTCCCCCATAAAATAAAATTCTTTATTGATAAAAGCAAATAGCAGTCAAATGAACATCAAGAAGAATAAAATGAAATGTGAATGCTCTATCACTTTACTTTTGCAATTCTGGACAAACACCATATTTGTCCACTTTCCACACACACAGCATTCTTGAAAACTCGTGTAACTCTAACTGGTTCCGTGTAAAGTGGCTCCCCTTTCTTGGAGATGACCGCCTTCCTTATCCTCACCAAATCTCCAGCTACGACCACAGTGGTTTTCCTAAGTGTCTCTCATTCACTTTTTCCAGCCATTTATCCTTTCGAACACCCATCTTTTTCTTTACGGCATCCACAACCACATCTGTCGCTCTTGCCTTGCCCAACCAAGCTGGAGCCACACAGGTATTCACCTTTCGGCCTCTCATAAGTTCAAATGAACTAATTCCAGTTTCTACTCACGGAGCCATCCTCAATGCATACAACCTGTCTCTCACTGCAACTCTTTTGTCCAAACCACATGCATTGGCTTCACGAATGGCATCCATAATGCATCGATTCACTCTCTCAATCATGCCGTTGACTTGAGGACAATACAAAGGCTTTCTTTTGTGTTTAATTCCACATTTGGGAAGATACTCCATAAATAACTTCCCCACGAATTGTGGACCATTGTCAGTGAGTATACTTCTAGGTAAACCCTCCCTCTCAAACACATCCTCCATGAATTCAATGATACTCCGGCAAGTAACTTTCCTCAAAATCCTAAATTCCGTCCATCTTGAAAACATATCAACCATGACTAAAATGAATCTTCCTCTACCAGCACCCATGTCAACTGGACCTAGCACATCCATGGACAAATCCTGCCACACTCCCTCTGGTATACTTGTTTTTCCCATGGGCTGTGTTACAGCTATCACATTTTTACCTGACTTGATACAATCAATGCACGCACCAACTACCTTCTCAATTTCACAATCAATCCCTGGCCACCAGTAATCAGCTTTAACAACCTCTTTTGTCTTACACACTCCAATATGTCCTTGGTAGGCGCAATTTATTAACTTCTTCCTCAGACTATCTGGAACCACCAATTTATCCCATCTATATAGAAGCTCTCCTTTTACGGACAGTTTGTTTCTCACTTCCCACATTGCCCTTTCTTTGCCAACTAAAAGTCTTTTCTCTGGCCATCCTTCCACCACAAAAGCCATAATACGCTTCCACATTTCATTTGATTTAAGAATTTGAATCCACTCTTGTTTCTGTATTATACCTTCAACGGTTGCAAAAAACGTTTCATTCTCACCACACATATTACTTCTCTGTCATCATCTTTATCTTCCAACTTCACCCTCGAGGCATGTTCGGCCTGTACACTCTCTTTACCAGCGACTACTTCTATCTCAAACTTATGACATTGTAGTCTGGTTACCCAGCCCGCAACTCTTCCTGAAACCTTGTCAAGACCTTTACTTTAAAAGATCGCCTTAAGTGGTCTATGATCTGTTCTCAGGATAAAATCTTGACCCCAAACAACATTTTCATTTTCTCTATCCCCCAATGGCATGCCAATGCTTCCTTTTCCAGTACCGAATAGTTCAATTCTGCTCCCCTCAACATGCGGGATGCATGCATTACAATCATTTCTGTGCCATCCACATCCGGCTGCAACATAACTACTCCTATTCCTGTGTCACTGGCATCAACAGCCAGAATAGTTTTCTTTCTCGTATCAAACATTGATAAAGGTTTAGCCATGTCAATTTTTTTTTTATTTCTTCGAATTCTTTTTGTCATTTGTTACTCCATTCAAATTCAACACCTTTCCTTAACAAAGCTCTTAAATTAATTATGGAGTCAGCAAGTCTGTCCAAAAATCGGTGATAAAACTCAATAGTGCCAAGAAATGATCTCAGTTCAGCCTTATTCACAGGTGTTTGTGTTTTCAAAATTGATTCAACCAAATTTCTTTTCGGTTTTAAACCTTTCTCAGAAATTTCATGACCTAAATAATCCACAGTTTGTGTCATAAAAACACATTTCTCACCCCTCAATGTTATTCCTCTCATTTCTTAAGGACCAGGTTCAATCTTGTCTTCAACTCAGACTCATCCTTCCCACATATCAAAACATCGTCCTGAAAGCACCACACTCCACCAACATCCTTCAACAATCTGTCCATAACCTTCTGGAATACAGACGACGCTGATACCAATCCAAATGGCATGCGCTTGAACTGATAGATTCCCTCATAAGTAATAAAAGCTGTCAATTTTCGTGAGTCTTCATCTAAACTGATTTGATGATACGCACTCGCCATATCAAGTTTAGCAAAGTATTTTGCACTCCCTATCCTACTCAATAACTCTCCCATATTGGGAAGAGGGTGGTGATCCGCTACCACACATCGATTAAGTTCCCTCAAGTCGATGCATACTCTCAAATCCCCATTACTCTTCTTCACCACTACAACGGGGGATATACATTCTACCGCTCTAGCCAGCTCAATGATTCCCTCTTTCTCCAGTTTTATCAACTCATCACGCGCAGCCTTCCGCATAGACAGAGGCAACGGTCTAAGCTTAGAGGCAACGGGACTGCTCCCTCCTTTTATCTCAATCTTGTGAACCATCCCCTTGAGGCATCCCACTTTGTTACAGAATACTTCAGGATATCTAGCTACCATCACACATTTGGCTCTATTGCTGTTAAGCACAAATGGATCACTTACATTGAGAACTTGCTCCTCACTATTGGGATCTAATTTGATATCCAAACCCCTTTGTTCCTTCCAACCCAAAAGAGTTTCACCTCTTTTTGTGACATATATTTTCCCGTGTGTCATCCTACCTTTGAACTTGAATTCCGCTACAAAATAT
Source organism: Ambystoma mexicanum (assembly GCF_040938575.1). Taxonomy (NCBI): domain Eukaryota; kingdom Metazoa; phylum Chordata; class Amphibia; order Caudata; family Ambystomatidae; genus Ambystoma; species Ambystoma mexicanum. The sequence goes on along the minus strand of NC_090935.1, from coordinate 131,046,684 downwards.
CCCAAAATTTCTATTTTATCACCATTGTATCCTCCTGGTGTTTTATCGGAGGGAACTAAACGCCTAATATCACCTCCAATTACATTTTCAAAGACAATTTTGGATACCAACGTAATTTTTTAACATGAATCAGCAAGCATTTTAACTGAATGACCATTTACTTCTATCCATGCTGAGGGATGCTCACATTCATCAGACCCTGAGCACTTTACCATGTGGACTGTAACTATCTCGTTTTCAGAAACATCAGCTTCTTCAGACGACATACCATCATATTCTTCAATTAAAAGTGTTCCCTTCCCACCACCACTTCGATAATTTTTACAGCAATTCTCAAAGTGCCCCCATTTCTTACACAAACTACAATGCACACGTCTTCCAGGGCAAATGGGAGATGTGGATAGGTGTCGTGAACTCCCATAACGAAAACACAATCTATCCTCTCTCTTTACATTAAATTGGGTAGTATCTCTTTGAGAATGTTTGTTGGGTTGCTCACCACCTCCACCTTTGGTTTGGGTATTCTCATGACGTTTATTGGGCTTGGTTTTAAATTTCTTCTTCTCCTTCGAGCAACCACCCTTCTTGTCGCCAACACCCAGTGATGGCTTATTTTCTTCAAGAGACAGTTTCACTACACACTGCAGGGTATGCTCAATTCTCTTCGCTATACTAATAACCTCATCTAAATTGTGATCATCCTTCAACCAAATTTCCTCTCGTATTTTATCATTAGAGCAATGAATCATACATTGATCTCTTATATGTTCTTCCAGTCCACCCCCAAATTTACAATTTAGTGCTAAATGCCTCAAAGCAGTTACATAGTCTTCAACAGATTCTCCCTCATGTTGGCACCTCATGCCAAAGTAATATCGCTCCAATACAGTGCTTGCTTTTGATTCAAAATGCTTATCAAGTTTGATTAACGCTAGATCAAAATCTTTTGTCCACTCTTCCAAATCTAACTCAGCAATATCAGGAAGAGTGCCTCACCTCTGACCTCATAGCCCAAGAAATGCATTAACATAGCTACTTTGCGCTCTACTGACATTCCATTTCCACACGTGGCTTTAACATAATGAAGAAAACCTTTCTTCCAAGGGGCCCACTTGATTTTTGGCGGGCCTGGTGTAGGCATAAACACCTGAGGACCAGGTACCCCAGACAAAGCCATGTCTGTCTTTCGCTCTTAGAAAGTATGAAAAGCAGTAACTTCTATTGGGATTAGAATGCAAGGGAATGCACTCACTGCACCAGCGTCCAAATATTAACTAGGAACTCGTGGAGGTGTGTCAGATGTCACTGAGAGCCCTAACTCTCCCAATTGAGGAAACTTCCCATGACAGATCCTCGGTGGGACTAGTTTTCCCAGTCAAAAGTAGAGTAGTCTTCTCATTTTAAGAACACTTGCTCATCTGAGAAATCACACTTCCTGCAAAATGTTTTAGGAACACTTCCTCATCTGAGAAATCACACTTCCTGCATAAGTAAAGTAGTTTCCCAATTTTAGGAACACTTCCTCATCTGAGAAATCACACTTCCATCCTCAGGGAACGCACACTTCCTCACCTGCGTTGCATCTGAGTATCATTCAACTCGCTCGCCTTCCCACAGAGGACCTGGGCGAGCCTTCGTTATTTTCCTGTATTACACTACTGCCGGCGCCATATCCACGTTCAGGCAGTCAGACTTTTGATACTGGCAACTCCGTTTCGAGCCAAACTTGAGGCTGGCACGGGGCTCCTCCAAGCCCTGTGCGGCAGGGCTCGCCTAATCCCCCTCAGACAAACTTTTCCAGCGTCTGATGGTGTGAGCTAATCCACAAGCTCAGGGGATAGTCCTTCTGTATGCCGGGTCCCGCAGGCCACCCTGGACTGTTCTTCTCCAGCACCTCTTTTGGGCAGTTGGGGGTCTTGGCTTCAGCAGGGATTCATCCTTACCCCATCCTTGTTGCCATTGTAAAGAAGCCACAAGCCAAGGTAAGTAGGAAACAGTTTATTTACTTAGTTTCCAGCAGTAAAGCATAAGACCCCCAACACAGTCAGCATCCATGGTACAACTGAATAAAGCCAAGCATAAACATTGATGACATATCATTCCAGAATGGTATAAACACAAGGGATCCAATCTAGAATCACAGATGCCCTGCCTGTCAGAACACAGAAAAGGCATTTGCACTTAGCAACAACAATAACAATACATAACGCATTAGTCCCTTTATATAACAATATATATCACACTTTGATGAATATAAATAATATCTGAATAGCACACTTATGAATATGAACAGTGATCATCAAGGGGTAATATTACAATATCAACAATCTCTTTAATCAGTTAGGAGTAGGAATAGGAAGGATAAGGTAGCAGAGAATACTTTATATGATTCAAGGAAATGCAATGCTGGGAAAGAATGCAACACAGAAATAAACTTGATATGATTTCAATCAAAAGATAATATGATCACTTTTTCCCCTGTTATTACTCACTCCCCCAAGTATGCAATATGAAGAGGAGGAAATGAGGGCACACAGGTTTCAGGAACATTAATCAACAATGCAGTTCAATCCCAGTTCCCCCAGCAAGCTTAGAGAAAACAGGTATGATTTTAAAACAGGTCAATATGCTTATGAATGTGATTGCAATGAATGTGAAAATATGCTAAAATGATTTTAATTCACTAAAGGAGATTCAGAATTAGTGAGAGTTACTTTGGATTGGTTCAGGTCAACACTAGCGATGATTATGAATGATTATCAGATTAAAAACCAAATCAGCAGTTGAAAACAAGAAACAGCTATTTTGACATGTGGTGAAATGGAGCTAAATTGCAATTTGCAGCAATTTCTCTGCGTGCGGGAAATGTGATTACAGCAAAACCATAAGGAATTGGAATGCCGTTTTGGGTTTGTTGAAAAATTTAGGATCTTAGCTTCGAAATGACAGTTTCCGTTCTAGGACATGCGGTTCAAAAGTTACAGAGGATTTTATGAAGGTAGATTTTTCAGAAACAGAATCAAGATTTCAAAAGAGACAGATGCGCTTTAAAGATTAGAAACAAATATTTATTATCACTAACGAGATATATGGAGCTGCAAACTACACAACAGCCCAGCCACCTATCCAGAGGCGCCAGGTTCTGGTCTCAGCACTGCACTGCAGTCTGCACGGTCTCTTGGACTGGATCTGACGGGTTCTGGATACAGCTCTGCTTTCTGGGTCTGGATCTTGGTTCTAGCACAGGGTTCTTGGCTATAATCGCAAAACAGCACAGCCCGGCTGTTGAATGTGAGAGCCCCTTGGAAGTTTAGGGGTTAGAGTCAGGTCACTAAAGATACTGCAGGCCTGCTGAGAAGGGTTCAGATTTTGGGTTAGGCCTCTTTGCTTCAAGTTCTGGAGTTGGGTTCTAGAGTTGGGTCTGGATATTGTCTGGAGTCTGGATCTTCTTGCAGGGTGCTTCGCCAAGAAATCAGTTGACTAGTGGAAAAGTGCGTGTCTTGTCAGTCCTCAGCAGTCCCTATTTACGTATTTCCAAAGTGGGTGGGGAGGCTGATTCTCTATGCCCAACCCTCTAAGGATCTGATAGGTCATAGGATTCCCTGTCCCCTGATTGGAGAAAGGATCAGCGTGTCATCCTGTGTCATCTTTATGGCTTAGGGGAAAAACCTCCCCTTTGCCTCTGTACAGAGTATCTTATTTTTCATAAAACACATATTTAGAATATACACAACTTGTCAATACTACATAAATCACATGACAGATTAGCTAAGGTACATTTCTGTTCAACTCTCATCTTCCTAAGAGCTTTGGTTCAGAAATGACCACTTTTTGTGCTTTTGGTGGGTTTCTCAATATTAGTTCTGCACCAATTTTTATACATGCTCTGCACCATTTTTTATACATGCATGCAGCCCCCATATGGGCACATTTCTGTAATTTGTCAGGTTCCTGGCATAAACACAGTAGCTACAATATGAATAATTCCGGGGTTTGGTCGCAGAACATCGCACAGTCCAGCTTAGTCTTCAACTGTGAGCGCATTTTTCATTTTAACAATCTCAAAGTTTCACATTTTTGTCAGTTCGGTACAATGTTTTATAAGCATTTTTCAAAAACATACATTTGCTGTGCTTTCTGAATCCACACAATGGTTTGTCTCCACCTCCAAGGTCTGGGCTGACTCAGAGGTCACATGTCTCTCCTTCCTACCAGCAGTTTGCTGTCAGTCACACCCGAATTAGCATTTTCTATTCAGCCCAAGGATTCCTTTGTCTGCACTGAGAGCAACAGGCCAGGGTGCCCCTCCTAGTTCCTATTCACAACAGCCTGTCAATCTCTTAAGGGTAGGGGGAAGTCTCTTTTGTCCAGGGAGAAGGTGTGGAATTCGTTTGAACACAGTGTGGGATACTTTCACTCTTAACCCAATGTCTAAAAATTGTCTTTTCTTATAATATAACTCACATTTTTAACACATACATTAAACAATTTCTTGCTTTAAGCCTTTTCAGAATATGGTTTTAAATTATATCCACCTCTTAGGCTTTTGATAGCAAGTCTTTCTTTGGCATAGTTTGAGTTCCATGTCCAACTTTACCCAAAATGGTTTTAAAACGCTGGCTTCTGGTAGAGGTGAGTAACGGTATTACACCCATTTTTGACATATTTCTTCCAGAAAGCAATCCTCAAAAGTATACTTTGTTCAGATATATATATACTTCTGTGGAACTTATATTTATGTAGATTCTTGCAGGAGAATGATGTTGACCACCCAAAAAGGAGGTTAGATCTTTTTGGGTGGTTTGTAAGCCATGATTTCTACAAATTTGACATCAAATAAAAACGGATTTTTGAAACCAGCTCTGTTTCTTTTGCAATGATGTTGCTATGTGAGCAGCCAAATGATGGGTTTTGGCAGTGGTCTCCTGTGTTATCACTGACATAGGCAAAAGTAGATGGTGTCCTATTTTTCAGGTTTTCACTGCGCAGTTTCTGGTGATTTCTAGCGAGCAGCATGCTTTCCGGCGGCCATTCTGATGTTTCTGCTGCCAGCAATGCACAGTGATGTTGCAGGGCTTGGATCAGTGGGTTAAGACATCCCACACTACCCTCTGCCTCCTCCTCCATTTCCCTCATCGCTAATGGTCTGTCTGCTATCCAGGAGTGGTGTGCTGCCAATGACCTCTGCCTTATGGCCAGTAAGATTGAGATTCTCCTCATCGGCACACCCTCTCTCTCCTTACCTTCAGCTCTCTGGCCAGCCTTCCTTGGCTCTTTTCCTGTTCCCACCAGCAAGGCTAAAAACCTTGGGGTCATCTTCGACTCTACACTCTCCTTCTCTCCTCACATCTCTGACATCTCTAAGAAGTCACACTACCAGCTGCACCTCCTCAGAGGTATACTTCCTTTCCTCTCCTTCCCCCAAAAGCTCACTATCTCCAGAGCTCTGATTCTCTCTAGGCTGGACTATCGCAACAGCCTCTTTCTAAATCTGACTGCTTCTACTCTCCGCCTTCTGCAACATATCCAGAACAGGACCACAAGACTTGTCCTTGGCCTCAAGCCCAGTGATTGTATCTCTCCAGGACTGAAATCTCTGCACTGGATCCCAGTGGCTGTGAGGATTAAGTTCAAAACCCTCTGCATTGTCCACAAGGCCTTCTGAGTCCTGGGGCCTCAATACCTTGAACTCTCTCTCCCTAAACCCCTTCCCTCTCGAGCTCTTCGTTCATCTACCTCAAACTCCCTCAGTTTCAGTCGCTTCTCCAAGCAACGAGTTGGTGGTAGATCTCTTTCTTCCGCTGGTGCCTCCCCCTGGAACAGCCTCCCTGACTCCCTGAAACTTGAGGAGAATCATCTTCGATTCCGGAAGCACCTCAACACCTTTCTCTTTGCTTCTGATTTGTCTCCTCCTCTCCATTGCTGACTTCCTGGCTGACACTGAATTTGCAGTGGTTACCTGGTCACCCTCTGATCTCGGGCCCAGGTCCCATACCCTGCCAGTCGCACTCCTGCACTGCCTTCCTGGGACTGGTTCTGTATCCCTACAGTCCCACCACCAGCATTTGACACCTTATGCCTGCACTTATCCTTGCACTTGCCACCTGTGGGCCGCACTTTAACTTACTATATATATATATATATATATATATATATATATATATATATATATATATATATATATATATATATATATATATATATATATATTTTGTTTGGTTTTTATCCCATGTACTGCACTCTCCTCTTCCCATTCTTCCTCGCACTTCTCCTCCTACCCCTTCCCATGCACTTGCGCAATCTGAATGACACCTGGCCTAGTAGGATTGTTGTCTGTCCATACCTGGTTCCCCTCCCCTGCCTCGTCGCACCTTGAAAAACTTGTTTAGAGGCACGTTATAAATGCCATATCATATCATAATGTAAAAAATGCCCAAACTTATGACTTTGTTTTCTCTTTTCTCTTTCTTTTTGTGACTATCTTAAACCCATACAAACCACCCTGATCCCCATCCCGATTCTGGGTCTGTATCATGTGTTTTTTGAACATATTGTTTCTGTTTCAGTTTTGATTATTTTCACTTAATTTGATGTCATGCTATCTCACCATACAGGCACATGAATCATATTGAATGTTAAAATGTGTTGAATATAAATGTGCTACTATTTTGTTTAAATATTATCCCTGATTTGAGAAAGGCACAGCAAAGTGCCGAAACACGTGTCATCACAAAGGGCAACAAACAATAAATTCTTCAGATAAATACTATATGGGTACTTTGAATCTACTCATACCAATAAGGAGGGGGATAAAAACCCACATCAACCAAATGTGTTTGTGGCACAGTAAAAGGTGGAGGTGAAACACAAATCTGTTCTTATCCTGTAAAAGCGCCTTGCAAGTTTAGCTGTTGGGATCAGAGTTAGTTATATCACTACAAAAACAACTTTGTTGAGGGGACGTTATGGTTAAGTTGCCCTACGAAAAACCTTTGCACTTCACAAAAAGAAAAATGTTCTCCCTCCCCAATGATGTCATCAATGATATTTGTGATGTCATCTTTGATGTCCTGGATGTTAGTCTTAGCAATGCATGTAGATGCTGCAAGTTATGGTTGCTGAGCTTACCATAATGGGGGAATGTGCAGTGTTTTTTGGTTTCACTATGAAGTATAACATCCCTTTAACAAAGTTTTTTTTACTGAATGTACATATATATCTCAGTCTGCCATAACTGGCGAATTTCAGGGGTTTTTCAGTTTTAATTTGAACCATAATAGTGAAGTGCACAGGTTTTTTGTAGGGCAACTTAACCATAACGTCTCCTCAACAAAGTTTTTTTTGTAGTGAATTTTACAGGTTTTTGGAGGGCAACGTAACCATAACGTCCCTTTAACAAAGTTTTTTTAACTGAATGCCATAGGTTTTTAGTAGTGTAAATACATTATAACAGTACTTTAACAAAAATGTTGTACTACATTTATCAGGGTTCTAATAGTAACACATAAGCATACTACTGTAAAGGAACATTAGAAGTAACTGCCCACCTTCCGAAGAATTCCACATTATCATATGCTGGTGCACAGCATGGGGGCGTGTTCGAAAAGTCATACCCACTTCACAATGACATGCGTAACTGGGTGATAGTGCGGAAGTACATTGTATATTCTTGTAGTAACTTGTAACTGGAAAATTTCCGGCACAGAACTCCACAAGGCAAGCATGCAACACAAAATAAGCAAGTGCATACTGACTTATCTGGATCATTAACCCCCATTCCTCCCCAAAGAGTGGGGAATGAATGCCATAAGCAATCGAGATTTTACAGCAGTAACCCGTGCTACCAAGAAAGAGGATTTTTTGTCTTCAACTGGAATGCCTCCGGCGTTCCCGGCTGAAGAAAACAAATCCTTTTTCAAGATGGCCACCATAGAAAGGGAAGACAGTTGTTGGATAGAAACCCTTCTTCGCTTTCCATTGCAGACACAGAAAACAAAAATGAAACTGTGTGACCGTAAAGGCAGCACCACATGTGTGTTCCTTGAGAAATGTATGGTTATGAGCAAGACCTTTACCAGAAAAGCAGTCCCCGGTGGTCATGGCGACCTCAATGCAATGTTTTGTCCCTTCCAATAATGGCCAGTAGCCACATCCCCGACATTGTGGCCACTAACCATACATAGAGGCTACCCTTCAGAGCGGAACCTGTACAGTTGATTTGTTATGTACATGACTACACTTGTTAAATATCAAAACACTATCACATGCACAACATAAACCTTTTCGGGTGTTGTCAATGACCTTTACATACATGTGTTGTACATGTAGTCATTTTTTTCTGTAAAAATGTGCTTAAAAAACGCAAAGGAGTAGTCTACTTACGTTTACATAAAATCTCAAACAAACTCTGTGATAGGAAGCGCAATGACGTTAGAAATACTGGAAGCAACACCATTACCACTCACCTTCCGACACATAATTTCGTAAGTGGCACAGGTCGAAAGGTGTGAAGATATGTGTATTGAGAGGGTGTAACCATGTATTATTTTACAAACATTTCTGTGCACCAAACACTTTCAGTGCACCTTACCTCATTTTCCCGCTTTTAAGAAGATAGTAATCATTCTGAACTAATGTTGGTTAATAGGGCATCTGGGTGACAGAAATTGGTCTGACGGTGACAGAAATTGGCCTGAGGGCACTAAAGCATTTGAGATGGGCCTGACCCTCCCGTAGCCAAAGCAAGTGGTATGCAGTACCTTTCGACATAGCGTTCCTTGGCAGCTTAAACAAATGCATCCATATTGACGTAAGTGCTGTGATGTAGCACCTACAAAAGAACACATTACAACCTGCAAAGTAGCATGCCACATTGTGAAAACAGAGAGTAAATTTGTAAAGAAAACACTAACATTTAAGAATTAGTACAGTAGTTTTATTTCACAATAAACTGAGCGAAATCATCGCCCTAAGCAATTAGTAAAGTAGTTGTGTTTCACAATTAACTGTGCGAAATGATTGCCCTATTCACATTTCCATACAAGTAGTAAGTTTCTGTCTTTGGTCGACAATGAAAATGGTAATGGTCACGTTGGTTTCTTTCACACACAGAAAGTACGCGTTGCCACCACAGTAGTCATTTTCCTCCCACATTGATCTGCAAGACGATGTCAACCGCTATGATCTACACCACCAGAATGGATGGAATGTTACTTCTTATGGTGACAGCAGCGTAAGAACATAGAGGTCCAACACGGTCGTCCCACTGAATTATGACGCACAGACAACCAGTAATGAACAGTTGCAATGGTTAAAAAAGCCTTCACTCGGCAGCTGTAATCTGTGACAATCACAATAGGGAAGGAAGTATCTGAGAGGAAAAACGTAAATAAAACGTTTATCAATATGCAACCTCTGCACAAAACAAAGTTGTGACACATCATTTTATTACTAAATATTAATTTAATTGGGGCAAATGTACTGGCACCCTACAAACAGCGACAATGAGCAATGTCCATAATGGGGAAAAAAATTTCAACGGTTAAAAAAGTATCACTCGCCAGCTGTAATCTGTGACAATCACAATAGGGTAGGAAGTATCTGAGGGGAAAAGCGTAAATAAAATGTATATCAATACGCAACCTCTGCACAAAACAAAGTTGTAACACATACTTTTATTACTAAATATTAATTTAATTTGGGGTAATGTAGTGGCACCCTACAAACGGCGACAATGTGCAATGTCCATAATGGGGAAAAAAAAATTAACGGCACATAGACCTTGTAATTCATTAGGAAAAAATATTTTTTTTCCCCCAAAGTAAAAATGTAATGTCGATTCAGTATATAGGCGGAAAAAATACACTTACATGATGTGGACCGGCTCCATTGCGTTGGCTGCAGTCAGACAGTAGTGTAACAAATATTTCATGGTCGGTGCAAACGTTTTTGAAGCATAACCTTATCAAACTATATGTTTTTCTAACTGTTAATCCCTACATTCTTTCTGCTCTTTCCCTATACCTCAAGGTTAAAAAACAACAGACCCTTATGGCTGTCGACAAATATGCGGCTGTACTGAGCTCGTATTTCAAACAGAAAATGAAGTGGCCTTCACTTCGAATGCAAATACATTCTCATTTTGCAACAACATATCAGCAGCTATTCATGAGAACCGCTACTCGCGTACACGTGCGGAACTGCTGGGTGTACGAAATACAGCAGGTGGCTGCCTCTGATTCCCACCAGTCTGACCGCAGTAATGTTGTTTATGTATTGTAAAATGGACGCAGTAAGTTCATTTCGTACAATGAGTAGCAAGTTTCACTGTACCGTACGACAGTGCTAACAAGAATACTTCAATGTTTCACTTTCTACTACCAAGTCTCATTAACGCTCACCTTTCGAAACAGTATTCTATAAGTGTAACAAGTGCATTGGTGTCTTATTCGTTTAGGTATATTAGCGGCGATGTCCGCGTTCAACAGAAAACAAAGTAAACATGGTGGACGTATCAAAAGATAAAGATGAGCTTCAAGCTGTGCCACAACCAATCGATGAAAGCGCAACATGGTCATGGCCAGCACGCCACGGAATAGCCAATTGCAATCTTCTCCACAGAGCGAACAGGGAAGTGTGACCGTGGAGCAGACATAGATATCACTAATTTGTAGAGACATACTTTTTGATCGTTTTTAAGGGAACTACTGGATGGACTGTCACAAAATTTACAAAGGCACGCTTTCGCAACCAAGCGCCTGCCACTGCCACTAATTTAGTTGAAATCCGTCCAGCGGTTTGGCATGTAGCCGTGCGCAAATTTTTCCCCCATTCATTCTATGGGAAAAAAAGACGTTTTGGGATCCCCCTATAACTTTGCCCCCCCGGACCAAACATCACCAAAATTCAAAGTAGCCCATATACTTTTTTTGGAAAGTTTGGTGAGGATTTGTCCAAGTGCAGTGGAGTTATAAGCCGCCCAAAAAGTGTTCTTCCTATGGATAAAGCAACTTAACCATAACTACACAGCCACTACTGTGGCTGTGTAATGTATATATATATATATATATATATATATATATATATATATATATATATGTACAAAACAGCAAAGTTGCTTATTATGATGGCTTCGTAAGTGAAGACACAAAGAGACCGTGTCCGGTTAGGCAACTTGTTTACTAAGACACAAGTTTCCAGGAGAAAGTTGTCAGGTAAGTACATTAGGGTCTTCAGGAATCGAAAGACAGAGACATCCACCAGCACTGTCTCAGTCCAGAAGCCCACCTCCATCTGCCTCTCAAAGAACACTCGATTACCGCCACTCCCTCAACATTCCAAATCATTCTGTGGGATGTATTGACCCACTCAGCTATACTATGCGGCCTCAATCTGCTATCTATGGTACGAGAAACAGTAAAATGGCAGAAAAACCCTTGTGCGTGCCAAAACCTCCAAAACCGTGTTTTGCAATATACAAAAAGATGGTGCCACAACCTGCCACCTTGGTGCATGGGTGGTGGAATAGAGATCACGCTGCAGAAAAATTTCCAGTCGGCTCCATGACAAGTAAACATAGAGTGCATTGGGAGAAGCAGCGCATTGCAAGTGAAACTCAACAATGTGCCTGTAAATGACATTTACTTTGTTGCTGAAACTTCAAAATGCCTGTTCATAACAATTTCCAACACTCAAAATCTTGCTTGGCACTAAAATTCAATTAATCTAATGAAGCACTGTGAATTTATAAGGTCCTGAAATGTTAAGAGCAAAACACCTTCTCAGCAAATCTGGATTGCCTGTGAATGAAAACTCCTGTGAAAAATATCTTTGTGCAGCCACACTAGGCTACCTATGAGTGACAGCCGCTGTCAAATGGGCTCTCCTGATTAAACTTTAAGGTTGTCTAAAGTAAAGGTCTGCCGGATTAGTAAATATAAAAGGACTGTTGCTGAAAGGAACACACATCTCAGTTGTTTGGATCCCACAGGTTTAAATCCAGAATGTAAATCATATGTTATCTAATGCAACAAGTTTGTTTTATGCTGGATTTCAGGTCAAGAAATTAAGAATTAACCTAGGATGGCTGGGCCTGCAAGGGGTTGAAAAACAGGTTTCCTCCCAAGGGGAGGGCATTGCTCTCAGCAGATGCTCACTGACACATGATAATTGTGGGGTATGCCAGACTTGTGTCAGCTGCCAGGAACTGAACAATGGCAGATTCTCCAGGCCAGGAAATGGACGTGTGAAGAGGTCATAAACTAGGCTTGCAGAAGGAAATCCCAAAGATGGGGGATGCTCCTTGCCTCCAGAGAAAGAGAAACTCTGACCATTTGCTGCTAAAGAATATGTAATTAACATTGCTTAGAGATTCATAACTCGCTATCAGAAGTGGTGAAAAATATAAAACAGGCAGATTTGTTAATCTAATTTTTGGCCCTACATTTGAAAATTTAGTGGAACTGTGTACCATATTCTGAACAGGAATGGCAATATATGTGGTTTATGTGAACTGTATTTATGCTAAATTCACAGCTGTGGGATTTTGATGAACAGATACTCCATAAAATATGTAATCCTTGTATGTGATTTTTGTAGAGGATACAAATGTATAAAAATATATTCAGGACAAAATTCAATTTTGATACTAGTGGCGAGGGGGAGGTTTCTAAGTATTTTAAAAATCAAACCATAAACCTGACATCATCTATCTTTGATCCAATCACCCAGATGCAAGGAGGAGATGAGGCTCTGATACAATCCCATTTCACAGGGGCAAGTTTAGTTAAGCCGGCCCATACACCCATTTGGTGATGTCATTTGACAGGATAAATAGGGACATCTGACAAAACAGACAACTCTCTCTTCTGATTCCAGCGAAGCACTTTGATCCAGCATTCACCATCCAGCCTTCAACATCCTTCTAGATCCAGATGCCAACCACCAGGCCAAGCATTAACTGAACCATTTTCAGCTAGGCCTCAATCCTCAACTAATCCTCACAACTCAGTGAAGTGCTGTGGTGGGGGGATGCATCCTGAAACTATCTGGCTTGCTACCATAAATGCTTGCCTGCTGAACTTGCAATCCCGCTGATCTGAAATATCCAGAGACAAGAAGGGCAGATCTCGTGCAGTTCCGGCGACCAGCCTAGCTGATGTGCCGTCTTTCCCTGATAGACCGACCCAATTGACCAGAACTTTAACGGTCCAAAATCTTAAATCCCATTGGATTGTGAATATTAACAAGATGCTATAGAGCTATTGTATACCTTGCCTTATTTTGTTCCACCCTAATCTCTGAACTATCACTACTTTCATAACCAGTAACAGTGTCAAAATATTTAGTGCTATCCTATCCTGTCTATTTGCTAAAGCGTCAGTTTCATAGTCATTTTTATGTATGTAACTCTAATCCATAAATCCCACTTCCAGTGTTTGGAGTGGCTCCGCCAGGGGAGGCACTGGGCATCTGTTACTGAATTCATGAATCAGTCTCAGAGCCTAAGTTGTCTAGTTTGAATGCTCTAGTCTTGAGTAAAAGCATAACCCATATTTTCTGGTTTTAAACTGAAGTCCTTGTCCAAATTCACGTCTTTATTTTCGAAAAACACCTCTCACTAAAACCTCTATAACTCCCTCAGTTCTAAAGATAGAAACAAAATTTCAACTCCCACTGATACCTAACATCCTTAGCTATCTCAATAACATCAACAGTGTATTTGTCCAGTTTTTCTTCAATATCGCATAGTAAAAGTTTGCCATGAATTTGCAAATTCAGCCAAAGTACACGTGTCTTTTGCCCATTTCAAAGTGCTTTTTCCATCCCATCCTGATCTGAAGTGTATATTGTGGTTCATATTATAGCCCATGCATGTTAGGACCTGATTAGTGTTGCATGCTTTAGAATTTGTCTCCATTTGAGCATTTTGACCATTTTGCAGTATTGCACCAAGCCATTTTCACCTGTCATTTCAAAGTGTCATTTGCCAAAATAAGGTTTTCTCTCTTGTGTGGGAGGGAGGATTGCCTATAACTCTAGACATATTTCATTACCGAAAACCTGCTGATTACTCACATCGGTGTAGGATTGCTCATTTGTATTTAAAAAAAACTTTGCAAGGGGAACATTAACCTAAATGCTATCTGTTTGCAAAACAAGACTGTTCTTTTTCCCTGTGTTTTCTATTTTGCCTCCTTATAAGTGAATTAAATTGCTTGACTTATATTCCTGAATTGTTTTGTCACCCTTTGGGTGATTGCTGCCACATATACCTATCTATAGTAAACCTATGTGTGATTTGAATATTAAATAAATAAATACATATGTACCTTTGCAAACTAGCCTGATTCATGGTTCAGTGTGACCTGGGGGGTATTTTGAGAAGGGTATGATATGAGTGGTATATCATTCATAATATTGAACTTATAGACAAAAATAAACAAGGGTTTCATTTGCACACTACATGCTATGCGAGACTTGGGTGTGTGCCTGATTGAAATTCCTTACAGCTTGGGGGCTTGTGCCAGGATCCTGAATTTGACCTACAACTCGTGACAGTGTAACACAGCATACTAGCCGGCAGGGTACAGACGCCTTGCTTGGTTGGCATACTTTGTTACACTGTACAAGCACCTCTCAAAAGAAATACTTAAAAGAATTGGGCCTGTTTGCAAAAGTAAATTAACCCTTAGATAAGCCATAAGGAAATTGATATTTCTAAGATAGCGACTGTAAAGACGCCGGTGGGGGGTGTCTGTATTTCCTCTCTCTATATGGTAGAGGAGAGGCACAGAGGACCCCAGCCAAGATTCTCTATTATTGGTGGTGGTCGAGCAATCAAGGCCTAGCTTCTCAGCAGGTGATGTGGGCTGGTTCATAAGTACAGTGTAGTCCCCAAGCACACACAAAGGAATGTCCACACACTGTATCGGTTACAACACAGTCTTTATATAATTAATATTCAAAGGTATATACAATATCACGATAACTCACTTTGTACTCCAAAAATCAACAATGGTAAATATGTACAGTTCTAAAGTGGTACCACTAACGTTATCAGATCTAATTAAAGTGCACACGGTCAGAATGACACACAGATCAAAATAAAGAGGAAACCAGCAGTAGAGAGAGGAAGGAAAGCAGGATGGTTGAACAATTGGCAGAATACTGGTCCCGCTACCTAGACACAGTTCTGAGTGGAGATCCCCCCACCGGGGCAACCTGTAAAGCAAAGATGTATCACAAGCCCAGTCCATATATTGTTACCACTAGACTTTCCAATAGTTCTGCAACTCCCAAAGTTCCTTGGTGTTGTAGCGTTCCTCATCAGGGAATCGACGGACCTTCTTGAGTGTCCTCCCTTTCAGCAGGAGTCACGGGTCGTCAAACGTCCGACAGAGAACCGGTTGAGCTACGACGATGAAGTGGCCGTGTTGTTCCTAGCGGTGCTCGTTGACGGGGAATCGTAAACATCCTGCAAGGAAGAGGCGTGCGGCGCACCTCGGTGTCGATAGTTCTGGACCACAAAGAGTCCAGCAAGGGCGTCGAGTCGTTGGCGTCTCTGTGGTCTTTTGGGTGGTGGGAAACCCACCAGAGGATGCTCCTCGGCACGTCGACGGTCAGGCCTTCTCCAGCAGAATACAGCGGCGACGATGCGGACGAGAGCGTCCTTGGATCAATGAAGTTCTTAGGCAAATGGGAGCACGGTGGCTCTGGTCGGCAATGTCGGTCGTCGACAGTGGCGGACAACAGTCCGGGTGCTTCTCTTTGGAGTTCCGCAGCAGTCCCCGTAACGGGTCGGCAGTCTGTCAAAGGTCTGTCTACCAGGGAGCTTAGGCACAGATCAGCTGTGCACGATGGTCCCTCATAGCTCGGGAAGAGGGCGCCTTACCAAGTCCTCTCTGGGTCAGTCCTTGAGGCACAGCAGCTTTCAGATTGCGAAGGAGAGCAACAGCAATTCTTCTCATTCAGCAGGGTCAAGCACAGTTACTCCAGTTACTCGTCGTAGTGGACTTCATCTTCTGAACACGATTCCTAGCAGCGAGAGGTCCCCAGATATACTGTTGATCTCCCCTTCATTCCGCTGGGTCATACTCAAACATCCAATCACGACTAAGGGCATTCATGCAGGCAGGCAGCTAATCAGGCAGACGGTGCATTCAGGCCATTCACTTCTCTCCAGACACTCACAACAAGTTATGTGTATTGGGACAGGTACCGAGCCATTCAACACTTCATACTGCATTTATACCGGTTTCGGGCAGGGCTGTCTCAGTCATTGTGTCAACCACCAGATACTAGACTCCCAGAACATAGAATGCGTATTCGTCACACACTCCATTCACCCAGGTCCCACCCACAGGTGTACCCACAACATACGGTCGTTGAGAAGGCTCCAGCCAGTCTGGTCAGCACTTCCCCACACTACCATATATGGAACTTCTACCCAACAGCCAGTCAGGGGGAAGGGACAGAGTCAGAGCTTCCCGGGACTTTGGGAAGATCAAGGTAACGGGCGTTGGAAGGCAAGAGGCCATGGGTGCCATTTTGTCTCCATCAGGAATCTACTGATTCGAATGACATGGCCTGTGCATCTCAATATGGAGGACGCGCAGGGCACTAGTCATTTCAGCACAGAGCTGCCACCAGCCCCTACCCTGCTCTGTGGGCCACCCACAGGTGCCCAAAAACATACACTAGGGGCACAGGGTTGCACCCCTACTCATGGGTGCCATAAGGGTATCCCATGGGTCTGTTCACCAAACCAAGAGAGAGAGCTGCACTGCCCGGAGTCCTACACGAACACCTGCGCGGAAAACATGACAGAACACGATAAAAAGCAGTAAAGGACAAGGATGCAGAGGCCCTGTCCCTCCGATGCATTTCCAGCATCACAGCGACCCCAGTGGAAATTAATATTGCTTGGGAACCCTTTCTGCACAAAATATTTGTCAGGGGTGAGTGGCCAGAACAGGATGAACAGGTATGTTGCAGGAAATAAAAGAACAAGTCACTGCAATAGACCTGAATACATGGCAGGACAAGGGTCCATTACATCAAGCGCTTAACCAACTGTACATGGCCTCAAAAATAAAAGAGGGACAGTGTAAAATTGCCAAAATAGCGGCCTACCTGTACCTCCATACAGGAGTCATACATGAAAAACATGCAGACAATATAGATTTGGCAAAGAAGGAAGGGGAAACACTGCAGAAAATCCATACTAATCTGGACTCTGTAGAACAAAACCTCCAGAAGAGCCAAGAATCAGGAACAGAGGCTAGGCAGTACATCACCAAACTAAAAGAAGATCTGGCTCTCTTACAGCAAAATAATGCAGAGCAAGAAACCCAGGTACAGACACTGCAAAAAGAATGTCAGGAAAGGGTTGACTCTTTACAACAGAGTCAACAGAATCTGGAGCAGCAATTAACTTTTAACAGAGCCTGCGCAGAGCAGGTAGTTACCCTACAAAACTGCCTAGAATCCTTGAAAGAGGAACATAATAAATTAATTATTAAATACATCTACTCTCAAGAGGAATTTGATGAGGAGCGCCAGAAATCTAGTGCATTTAAAAAACAGCGGGACGACCTGGCTGCACAGAGGGGCACTCTAACTCAGGAGATGGACGCCTTATGCCAGGAAGTCAGCCAATTAAAAACTAAGTTGGAGGAAAGAAAGCTGGCCCTTCAGGAGTTTAGTGAAATTAAAACTGAATATGAAAAGCTACTAGAGCACACCAGGCGGGTGGAGGAGGCTCTGACAAAGAACACTCAGACCAATAAGGACCAAACTCGGGAGGTGAGTCTCCTGCAGCAAAAATGGGCCCAGCATTCCCAATCCAGGCAGTAAGCACAGAGAGACATTGAGAATGACACATTCCACAAACAGATAGCTGTGCAGGAGCAAATCATTGAGACCAGTAAGGCCTTAATAAAGGAGCAAAAGGGTCAGATTTTGGCATGTAACCAGGGAATAAGGGCTGAAAGAGATGAGGTAAGAAGGGAAAGAGAAAGCACTGAGCATAATCCCAGGACCCCTGTCATCAGGGACTTTAATCCCTTCAGTTCCATGGACAATTTCACCCTTATGTCCACTGGCTCATATGAACCAAGGGCCACGGGGTTCGTAGACTTCAGCAGAATGGGAAATATGGGACTGACAGATCAGCGCCTCCCAGAAATGGACAGGCAGGTGTCCCTATACAGATTCCCAAATGTTAGGGCTAGCCTCTCCGATCAGGAAGACTCCAGTGAGGGGAGAATCAGAGAATTGGATCCTCAAAAATATTGCCTACCAGGGGATCAGTCTGTCAAATTTGGTGGGAACTCCAAGAACCTAGACCCACCAAGAGTATCTTAAAAACCTCTACCCAGCTAGGGCAGTGAGGGGGGATACTCATCAAATCCTGGGAGCAAGGGAGAGTCAGAAGACTCTTCTGAGCACCACAAGTCTCAAGAGACTAGACCCCCACATTCTGCAAGCCATTCCCAAGCTTGCAGAATCAGGGAGAGCCTAGAGGATCAGATAGCTGACCTCCTGTAGCCGTGCCTCTAAGTCAGAGGATGAATGGACAAGGGTGACTAACACTAAAAAGGCCAATACAATTAAGAGGGCCCTACTGAAATATCCCCTGAAACAAATCAAGGCCATTAGGAGCATCATAACTCCCTATTATAAAAATGCCAAATATTCAGTTTGGGATCACCTCAAGTTGTATGAGCAAATTATGGATACCTTCCACCTGCAAGATAGCCAGAGTTGCATTCAATATGCCAAGTGGACATTTTCCCCTGAATACTCCAGCTTCTTTGCGGGGCTGGAGGACCAGAACCACTCAAGATGGTCCACCTATAGGGCGGCCATCTTAAAGCATTTTTCCATACACAGGAACCCTCAAGAGGACCGCAAGGCGGCCAACAATCTGCAATGTGGGGAAGACCAGGCCCCACAAGAATTTATACAAGAGTTAAAATGTGCCTTTGCACAGACCACCAGTAGGCTGCGCACAGACAGTAGGGAGTTCATTAATAGCTTCTTTCTTGCACTCCCTAAATACATCATGACCCAGCTGGTGAGGGACTTTCATGAGAAGAGTTCACTAGACTGGGTCATTGCACAGGCAACTCTCATTTATGAAGTACAGAAAACGGTAGAGAACAAAAATACAAATAAAAATCCCAAATTAGCCAACACCATGCTGCTGCTAAGGTGGCGGAGGTGAATGTTGCCCCCATTTTAGATTTGGAGATGGGCTCAACCCCCAAAACAACCCTTCTTTCTTTCCCCACTTTCCTGAGCCCTGACAACCCAATCAGGGAGAGGGGAGGCCAAGGATGGAGGGGTACCAGAACTATCCCAAACAAGGGTATTATGGGAGAAGGGACAGTTAAACTTCCCGTGATCAACCTAGGATGGACCAGAGACTCCCGTACCAGCCAAAGCGGGTGTCCCAACTGGAGCGACAGGTCCCGATCTTGTTACAGGATCTGGGTTGCATGTTGAGGGCTCAGCATAACCCTCAGATGAACATGGCGGCTCAGAACCCCTCAAATCAAGGGTCTGGTACTCCAGAGCAATGACTGGAGAGAACCCCGACAACCCACCGGTTCCCAGCAAGGCGGCACAGGGGGAAGAGTGGTGTAAAGCCTTCGAGGAAGCTTCCTTCCCCACTTGTGAAAAGCCCCTGGAAACCCAGGAAATGGAACAAAAATCTTGTGCCCCCGAAAGTCTGCAATCTAAGGAAGAGAGGGTGGGTATGAGAAATAAAGGGTCTAAAAAGACCAATTTTTTGGAGGAGGTTAGAATCTTCCAATTTGAAGGAGAAGCGTCCTCAGAGGATTCTGGGAAAAGGATCTTCTCCTTCAGGGATGGAGGAACTCCTCCCAAAAATAAGTGGGTCCCAATAGATCCTAATCAAGACTGGGTAGATGTGGGGACTGAGTGGAAACCGCCCATCATTGAACCCCAACATGACAAACCAGAAAATCACCTTGCCCAAACCAATTCTGGTGACTGCCTCCAAAAAGGGGGGGAGACCAGAATCAGAACCAGGAGAGTTCAAAACTTCCCCAAAATCCAACTGTCACCTTTTTCTTACAGGTTCCCAAGCTCCCAAAAAAAATCCTGCCCAAACAACCCCTCTGTCAGAATCAATAGTAAATAAATTCACCCACCAATTGGGCCAAAATGCATATTATCTTTGCCCCCTTGAGGAGAAGGAGGGAAGATTTTATGCCCTGGTCCAAATACAGGGGCAATGTACATTTTTGGCACTGGTGGACACTGGATCCCAAGCCACCCTTCTGTCAAAAAGGGGTTTTGATCAGCTGTATTCAGGAAGGAGGGAGAGATACCAGATCCCTCTCACCCCTCTTCCTGGACAACTTCAGAACTTCGATGGGAAGGAAATTCCTGTCGAGTGACCTGCGGATTTAGACATTGAAATTGGGCGACACAAGGTGAAACACCCGGTCATAGTTGTGACTCCAGAGGGCACACCATGTTTATTAGGGAATGACATCCTGCGTAGAGTTTCTCCCCCATAGATTGTGTAATCCTCTGGACCCAGACTAACCGACCAATAAAATTAAAATATAGTGTCAACCATGTTAGTTTAAATGGCATATGCCACATAGTTGAACAAAATCCTGACCAAATTGAATTCCATTTTAAAAACAACCAAACCCCTGATGAGTCAGTAATTGCAGTAGGACAACAAACTGGTGATGGGAAGTACCCTCTATTCCTGAAAATCTGAAATTATATACAAATTCACAATCAGGAAATCACACTGATACAGTCCTAAATTATGAGAAACCAGCTCAAAGCTTGGCTGACATTCAGAAAATTGGAGAACAGTTGTTCATCCCCATTCAGTTAAATGGGGGAAGGACCCTGTGCTCGCCCGAGTGTGCGTGAACAACAGTAAGAGCTGCATCAGGGAGACCGTGTTCCGAAAACTCCAAAAAGATCCAGCCATTTTCACATTTAAATTGATAGACAAATGGGAAATGGACTTGGAAACACCCAATTCCAAACATCTCCTGCCAGGTGTATGCTCAAAATTTCTATAGGCAACAAGAGCATAGTCCATAATTGTTGGGTCGTGCGAGATGTCCCTGCTGCTTTTTATTTAGGCAGTGACATTCACAATCGCTTTGCCATTAGTTTGGACCTAATAAACTTCAAAGCCTGGTACCGATTAGCGGGTAATCCCATGGACTTTGATGACCCAGAGAAATTGTTTCGGTCAGCTCAATTGCTGCCATATGCAGTTGAAATTCAGATTGGAGAGGAAGGCACCATCACGGAATGGACCCGACAATTCACATTAAAAGTAAAAATTAAAAGAGGACAGAAACTGAAAAATCCTGAAGCATATGTTCACCTCAATGCCCATTTCCAACAGCAAGGGTTGGGGTTAAACCCAACACCACTAGTCAATACAGAACACAACACCATTCCAATAGTGGTGGATAACAGCGACCTTAGGAGTATCACTCTAGGCACAGGCATCATTATTGGACTGGCGGTTGATGACTGACATTTTTCCATAGATTTAGGTAATGAACTGGTAGGACCAATCCCCAATGGCGGTTTTGACAGTGATTGTGACAATGACACAACACCAGACAGGATCTTCACCCGGCATGAGGGGAATTTCCTGGTGTACTCTTCCTGTCCCATCTGAAGCCATCAGTCCAAGTCAATACTTAAACCAGGGACTTCTCCACCCAGCTGGAGGAGGCCGCAGAGATAGCCAATCCAGAAGTCTTTCGGGGCTTCAGGCAGATGGTTGAAGAGAGAGTCAACCTAGCTGATACCTTTGAGACTCTGGAGCAAAAGCAAAAGTTGAAACAAGTTTTCTTAGATTTTCAAGATCTCTTTGCAGTGGACTCATATGAATGTTGTTGCACCGTCATCCACACAACAACAATTCCCACGGACCCTGGCATGACTCAAGTGTTTGTGAAGCAATATTGCTTGCCTCTCGCATCCATGGAGTGCCTTACAGAAATAATTAAGAACCTTGTGTCCCGTGGGATAATTTGTCCAGTCCACGGCACCTTCAATAATCTGGTGCTGGGGATTTTGAAACGAAACGGCCAGTGGAGACTCTGTGCTGACCTAAGGGAGCTAAACAAATGGGTCCACACTTCCCAATGGCCTCTTCCCTACCAAGGGCTGGCCCAGATCCAGGGGTTAAAGGTATAAACAGCCATTGACCTGACCAATGGGTACTGGACTGTACTGTCCTTAGGGAGGACCAATACAAGCTGGCCTTTACCTTCGGGGGACAGCAGTACACTTGGACCTGGACTCCCTTTGGATACATCAACTCTGGCAATTAATTTAATATCTTTTTGCATAAGGCCATGCCCCACTTGGGTGAAAGGGGTAACCTGGCCTATGTAGATGATGTTCTAATCAAAACTCAACTGTGGAGGCACACATAGCAGAGATCCGTTATATTCTGACCCAGTTGAGGGCTGCCGGAGCAAAACTCTCTTTCCAAAAGGCACAGTGGTGCAGGGGCATGAGATAACTCCTGAGGGTCTCTGTCCCCAGGAAAAATAAAATAGAAGCACTCTAGAAACTAAAAGACCCCACAACTCTGCGGGAGCTAAGAAGCCTCCTTGGACTAACCAATTATAGTAGGAAGCTCATTGAGGATTATGCAGAGATCACAAGACCTCTGATCCATCTGTTGAAGGGGGGGAGAATCAAGTGGGAGGGGGGTCCAGAACAAGCCGAGGCAGAAAGACAACTCAAAAGAAGCCTCTCACAAGCGCCTTGTCTAGCTTACCCGGTCAAAAACAAGGAGTTCTTCTTGGAGACAGGGTTTTCAAATACATGCTTGACAGCAGTATTATATCAAAAGCATGACAAGGTCAATAAAGTTTTCTCCTATGAAAGTAAGACTTTATTCTCGGTGGAGGAACACATCATAGTGGAGACTTCACACCAGCCTCTGCAATATCTTCAAAGTGACAGAATCCAGGCCGGAAATGTGAGTAATTCCCGAATTCCTTCCTGGATTCTGTCAATGCAAGGATTTCCTGTGGAGGTCAGATATGGCCAAAACAAGAAGAGTCCCATCATGCTAGTTCTGGCTGACTTTTATGATTGTGCCAGAGAAAACTGTTTTGACGACAAAAGTCTTAAAATCAAGTACAACATGGAGGCATATCTTAATTCCCCATGCAAGATCTATGAAAAAGACAAGTGTGAGGGAATGCCCACTGTCTATGTGGGTGGGTGCTCCTACCATGTTGACAACAACGGGGAAAAGGAACTAGTGGCCGGCGTGGGGAATGCATGGGTGTATGATGCCCCAGAACCCTGCGCGGGGTCCAAAATTGGTCCCCGAAGTAGTATACTGGCAGAGCTGATGGCTGTGCATCAAGCCATCCTCACTGCTGTCCAACACCAACTCCACAACCTGGTCATAATCACTGATTCAGATTATGTACGGAACGGGTTCGTGGAGCACCTGGTGAATGGGAAAACCAGAGGCATGCTATGTGCTAACAATAACCCACTAAAATATGGAAAACTAATACTAAATATTGATGGTCTGGTCACCTCAAATGGGATGACCATCTACTGGAAAAAGATTAAGGGTCAGTCTAAAGTAGTGGGACCAGACAAAACTGGAAATGACCTAGCTGATCAGTTGGCCAAAACCAGAGCCATCGAAGGAGATCTACTTGAGATCGAGTCCCTGTTGGGGGAAATTGAGGTCACTGCTATCACTAGGTCCCAGACAAATGCTCACAATGAACTCTCAACTGCCCAATGGAGTAAGGAGAATGCAGATGCTGTTTTGATTACAGCTCAAAAATGGGATCCAATAATTGGCAAGTTTTATCAACACATTGAGGCCCCTCAGAACTTTCCCCTGACAGATACCGATTGCATTGGGAAAGAGGACCCCATATTGTTGATGAAATGTCCAAGAAATGTTCCGAATCCAAGACGGTTTGTTACTGAGGAGATCCATATCTGGCCATGACCAGTGGGTTGTCCCTACATTATTCCAAAGCCTGATGCTAAGTCACACCCATGATGCGGCCACCGCCGGTCACTGGGGGTTTCATATGACATTAGAAATCTTGCGGGAGGTTGCATACTGGCCACACATGGGGCAGGACCGCGAGCAATACTTGAAGGGGTGTCTTGTGTGTTCACAATTTTAGCCAACATCACTCACACACCATGCCCCCCTCCAAAAGAGGGGGATGACACTGCCATGGTCAGATTTGCAAGTCGATTTTTCGGGCCTGTGATTAGCTGCTCTAGGGGGAACAAGTACATGTTGACCGTAACATCCTTGTTTACTAAATGGGTGGAATGTCTCCCAGCACCAAATTGCAAGGCAGAAACAGCAGCTGCCCTCCCGATGATCAATCAAATCTTCTCACGATTTGGACTACCCCAAATGATTGAGTCAGACTTCACCACTAGCTAGCCACTTCACTAGCAAAGTGATGACAAAGATGTGGGATATCCGGCATATTCGACCCCCACAGGTCACCTATACCTGTTTTTACTTTCATTCCAGACTTGGGTCCATTTACGTCCCACTCCGGCACCGTGAGACTCTGTACCACGTCGGCCCTTAGGAAACTGCAGCCTTCCACCAAGTGCTAACCCAGCACCGGTTATCCCGCACTCCTCGTGGATTTTCTGACAGCACCCACCTGCTCTCTTAGCAGTAGGTAAGCTGTTTTGTAGATACTCCACATGGTGTATCGCCTGGGCATAAGTTTGGCCCGTATTAAATACATTTAGTACTTAAAGAACAACTACCCGAGATCCTAAATAGTTCTATTTTACCCACAGATACCACGGACAGCACCACTACTGGTGCCTTTTCCTGACGAAGGCCAGCACAAAGACGGCTACAACCAAGCCACTTTCTTTGGCCGAAACACACCCTGTGTCACACCCTGTGTCGAACTACGTGTCACAACTGCATCACTACCCTGCACCTGTCAAAATTCAATGATTGTTGTGTGCACTTTCTGTTTTGTGTAACAGCGGGTTCTTATACCCCCTCGATATATGAGGAAACATGTATCTAAATGTAGTGCTGACCTCTATATTCCAGAGGCCTACACCTATTTGTGTCACCACTGCATAACCAACCTTGTTTGTGTCTTTCAACTATCTTTCATGCTTATCGGAAGAAATGTAAAGTAAATTGTGGAGTTACTTACTACTTCCTGTGTGAGTACATAATAAACATTCACACTTAGCACTTCTGTGCCTCTGTTTTGGATCTCCTCATCCTGATTATTTTGTTTATGAAACGTATACCCACCTGGGTAAATCGGGACCTAGCCAGGTGCCCTAAGATTTAAATAAAAAGATGTGGGAGATACTTGGGGTAAAAAGGAAACTACACATTGCCTACCGGCTTTCCTCTAGTGGTGGGGTAGAGGGGTACAATAAAACTATTGAGAGCATATTAAAAAAGTTGTGGCAGATTCTGGGCCAAGTTGGGACATTCGATTACCCATTGTCCTGATGGCCATCAGATCTATCCCTTCTTCTGCAACAAAATTGTCTCTATTTGAGCTGATGACTGGACGAAGGATGGTGCTACCCCAGCATCTGCTCTACAGAACCCAAGAGCAGTCCTTGATAAATGCCTCCACATCTCATGAGTATGTTGAGAATATGAGAAAACACCTTCAACATGCTTTTGCGTATGCTCAGCGGAATCTAAAAAGATCTGCAGACAGAATGAAGACCCACTGAACCCTTAAGACAACTAAAATGGAATATCAAGTAGGAGACCGGGTTGACTTGTACAATTTCCAAAGGAACCAAGCCAAAGAGCGCAAATTCCTCCGAAGTTGGCAGGGTCCTTTTGAAATTGTGGACACAATCTTACCAGTCGCCTACAGAATCTGCATCCCCAAGGGCAGTTTGACAGAGGGGGAGGACAAGTGGGTCCCCATAAACCAGCTAAAGAGTTGCCACCCTAGGCAGAGCTTACCGGAAACCCAGAGGCGGAAAATCCGGACCTCTAGAAAAATTATTAAATAATAATTGATTACACCTTTGAAAATGGGTAAATTATCTCTGAATGTAGGCAGGAATATTGCCAATTGTTAAGGAATGCAAGTATCGTTCCCACTGCTGAGATCCCCCGAAGATGTGTGGGTACAGTAGTGGGAACATTTTCATAACTGTGTTATGTTCTGTTTTCTAGTATTGGCAATAAATCCCAATAATCACCATGGAGGACCACTCGGGGACCGGGAGGAAAAACCCAAGGAATCCAAAGTATCGTCCCATCCCAACCCGAACCGGCGAGGAGAGCGTGACACCTCAATTGCTGACAGGAGAAGCATCTGAATGTCTCCACATGGACAGAAAAGAACATCCCACTCCCCCTCGACTGGAAGTCAAAACAAAGGTGGGAGGGGGAATTTGTGGGATGTATTGACCCACTCTGGTATGCTATGCAGCCTCACTCTGCATTCTATGGTGCAAGAAACAGTAAAATGGCGGAAAAACCCTTGTGCACG
Source organism: Ambystoma mexicanum (assembly GCF_040938575.1). NCBI lineage: Eukaryota > Metazoa > Chordata > Amphibia > Caudata > Ambystomatidae > Ambystoma > Ambystoma mexicanum. Next base: position 131,020,135 of record NC_090935.1, on the reverse strand, counting down.
CCAAAACCTCCAAAACCACATTTTTCAACACACAAATAGATGGCAGCACAACTTGCCAAACTTGGTGCATGTGTGGTGGAACAGAGCACATGCTGCTGAAAAAGTGCCAGTGGGCTCCATGACAAGTAAACATAGAGTGCAGAGGGAGAAGCAATGATTTGCAAGTGAAACTCAGAGATTTGCCTGTAAATGACATCTACTTTGCTGCTGAAACCTCAAAATGCCTGTACATAACAATTTCCAACACTCAAAATCATGCTTGGCGCTAAAATTAATTTAATCTAATGAAGCACCGTGAATTTATAAGGTCCTGAAATGTTAAGAGCAAAACACCTTCTCAGCAAAATTGGATTGCCTGTGCATGAAAACTCCTGTAAAAAAAATCTTTGTGCAGGCACACTGGGCTACCTGTGAGTGACAGCCCCTGTCAAATGAACACAATGCTCAGTTGTTTGGATCCCACAAGTTTAAATCCAGAATGTAAATCATATATATTATCTGATGCAGCAAGTTTGTTTTATGCTGGATTTCAGGTCAAGAAATTAAGAATTAACCTAGGCTGGCTGGGCCTGCAAGGGGTTGAAAAACAGGTTTCCACCCAAGGGGAGGGCATTGCTCTCAGCAGATGCTCACTGACACATGATTATTATGGGGTATGCCACACTTGTGCCTGCTGCCGAGGACTGAACAATGGCAGATTCTCCAGGCCAGGAAAAGGACGTGTGAAGAGGTCATAAACTAGGCTTGCAGAAGGAAATCCCAAAGGTGGGGGCTGCTCCTTGCCTCCAGAGTCAGACAAAAGGCTGACCACTTGCTGCTAAAAAATATGTAATGAACATTTTTTGAGAGATTTATAACTCGCTATCAGAAGTGGTGAAAAATATAAAACGGGCAGATTTGTTAATCTCATTTTTGGCCCTACATTTGAAAATTTGGTGGAACTGTGTAGCATATTCTGAACAGGAATGGCAATATATGCGGTTTTATGGGAAATGTATTTCTACTAGAATTGTTAAACTTTGCACACACATTCCTATGGTAAAAGTGCATATTTGTGGAAATTTGGAGAAATTTTGGAAAATGTTTTCATGGCGAAATGGACAAAATGCTGCAGAAAGGCAAAACAAGGTCTCACAGCTGTAGGATGTTGATGAACAGATACTCCATAAAATATGTAATCCTTGTATGTGATTTTTGTAGAGGTTACAAATGTATTAAAAATGTATATAGGACAAAATTTGATTTTGATACTAGTGGCTAGGGGAGGTTTCTAAGTATTCTAAAAATCAAATCATCAATCTGACATCATCTGTCTTTGATCCAATAACCCGGATGCAAGGTGGAGATTAGGCTATGATCCAATCCCATTTCACAGGGGCAAGTTTAGTTAAGACGGCCCATACACCCATTTGGTGATGTCATTTGACAGGATAAATAGGTACATCTGACAAAACAGACAACTCTCTCTTCTGATTCCAGCGATGCACTTTGATCCAGCATTCAACATCCTTCTAGATCCAGATGCAACCACCAGGCCAAGCAATAGCTGAACCATTTTCAGCTAGACCTCAATCCTCAACTAATCCTCACAACTCAGTGAAGCGCTGTGGTGGGGGGAAGCATCCTGAAACTATCTGGCTTGCTACCATAAATGCTTGCCTGCTGAACTCCCCATCCCACTGATCTGAAAGCTCCAGAGATAAGAAGGGCAGTTCCCGTGCAGTTCCGGCGACCGTCCTAGCTGATGTGTCGTCCTTCCCTAATAGACCGAACCAATTGACCAGAACTTTGACGGTCCAAAAATCTTAAATCCCATTGGACTGTGATTCTTAACAGGACGCTAGAGAGCTATTGTATACCTTGCCTTATCTTGTTCCACCCTAATCTCTGAACTATCACTACTTTCATAACCAGTAACAGTGTCAAAATCTTTAGTGCTATCCTATCCTTCTATTTGCTAAAGCGTCATTTTCATAGTCATTTTTATTTGTGTAACTCTTATCCTTAAATCCCACTTCAAGTGTTTGGACTGGTTCTGCCGGGGAAGGCGCTGGGGAACTGTTACTGAAGTCATGAATCAGTCTCAGAGCTTACTTCATCCCAACCTGGTTGTCTAGAACAACATCAACAGTGTATTTGACCAGTTTTTCTTCAATATTGCATGGTAAACATTTGCCGCAAATTTGCAATTTCAGCCAAAGTACATGTGTCTTTTGCCCATTTCAAAGTGCTTTTTCTATCCCATCCTGATCTGAAGTGTATATTGTGGTTCATATTATAGCCCATGCATGATAGGACCTGATTAGTGTTGCTTTCTTTAGAATTTGCCTCCAAATTAGCATTTTGACCATTTTGCAGTATTTCACCAAGCCATTTTCAGCTGTCATTTCAAAGTGTCATTTGCCAAAATAAGGTTTTCTCTCTTGTGTGGGAGGGAGGATTGCCTATAACTCTAGACATTGTATTTCATTCCCGAAAACCTGCTGATTACATTGGTGTACGATTGCTCATTTGTATTTAAACAAAACTTTGCAGGGAGAACATTAACCTAAACGCTATCTGTGTGCAAAACAAGACTGTTCTTTTTCCCTGTGTTTTCTAGTTTGCGTCCTTATAAGCAAATTAAATTGCTTGACTTATATTTCTATTGTATTGTCACCCTTTGGGTGATTGCTGCCCCATATAACTATCTATAGTAAAACTATGTGTGATTTGAATATTAAATACATAAATAAATATTTACCTTTGCAACCTAGCCTGATTCCTGGTTCAGTGTGACCTGGGGGGCATTTTGAGAAGGGTATGATATGAGTGGTATATCATTCACAATATGGAACTTATAGAATACAGTAAGGTCGGCATCAGCCTATACCTGCAAACTCATCACTGCCTGCAGACTTTTTTTGAACCTCCACAGCTGCACTACCTTGGCAAGAACACTCATTATGTCTAAGATCGACTACTGCAGTGTCCTCTACCTGGGGACTATTCAGTCCAACCTCAACAAACTGCAAACTATACAGAACAATACATTAGGGCGGCTCTCAACATCCCTGGGCGCTCCCATATGTCCAACGTCAGATCCGATCTTCACTGGCTCCCAGTAAAACAAAGAATCACCTTGAAAACACTAGCCTTGACTCATAAATGCCTGAACAACAAAGCCCCACCGTACCTCTCCATTTGTCTCACTCTCCATACCTCCACACGACCCACTAGAACTCCACAAATTCACAGGTTCATTCTGCCCAGATTTAAACTCCAAAAAGCTGGTGGTGTGAGTTTCCCTGTTCTAGCCTCAAAGCTCTGGAACTCCCTGCCTGTTCCCATTAGAACTGAGCCCTCCTTTCAAACCTTCAAGAATAAAACCAAAACCTTGCTGCTCACGCAGAACTCATGAAGCACTTCTTTCAAGGCCTAGCCTACCTCAGGGTCGCCTTGCTTCCTTGTACATGTAGCCTACTTACCTGCTTACTTCATTGATTATGTCCATATACCTTGTACAGCTACCTGCTTATCCACATTGCCTTTGCCTGTACATTTCATGACTCTGTTATGAGAATTCTGCTCCCCTGCTTCTTCCTGTAAACTGGGAGGCTTGAACATCTTGACACTGACCTTTACTGTAATGTACTGTAACTGTGTATTCAAGAATATGCGCCCGGATGCCTTCGGTCCTGGCTGCGCTTTACAAATAAACTAAATACAAATACAAATAGACAAAAATAAATAAGGATTTCATTTGCGGCTTAAATGCTAGGCGAAACTTGGGTGTGTGCTTGATTGAAATCCCTTACAGCTCCAAATCACCTAAGGTCACAGCACAGAGAAACGAGAGAAAGCAAGACATAACAGTGCTCTCAAGACAATGGTAGATGTGAAAAACCAGAAGGTGTTTCACTTCCTAGACCACGGGGATCCCTTACTCAGGTGGCCATCCTCTTGGACCCAGACCCTTGGGGTGGACAAGTGTGGGAGGATCACCTGGGTAAGAGACATGGTATTCCCCCTTTACAAATACCCCTGTCCCATCCTTTTGTATAGGATATTCCAACTTTCCAGATCCCCCCTTTTCTAAACAAACACTAAGCTGCGGAAGGAGTGTGAGGCTGAAAGGAATACCATCCATGCTATACATTAGACATGCCCCACGATTACGATCAGGCAGGGTCAGGCACTTGATCTTAATTACAAACACCTGGTACCTATTAGCTCTACCCAGAGGGTTAAAAGGTGGCCCACTGAGACACACTCTGAGCAAGGAGATGCATGAGAAGGAGCAGAGCGACAGGCCAAGTGACAGAACCAAGGTACGGATAAACCTTGGACACCCCAGCGAAAGATTGTTACCTCCAAAGGGCCTTGAAGGTTGCGCAAGTAAGCCTCGCTGGAGAGAAGACAAACCTCGCTGGAGAGAGACAAACCTCTTACAAGTAACTCTCCTGGTGAACGGCAGAGTTGGGAGGTGCAGCAGCAGTTGTGGGATCAGCCTTGACTTCAGGATCAAAGCCGCAAAAGACGAAAATTAATTAACACAGCCGGTGAGTTGATGAAAACAATGAAAGTCTGGTCTGTGTTAAATGAAACTTGGCGGAAACAGTATCCTATGAATGAAGGTTGCGGGTGTGCTGGTAAGACGCAAGAGAAAGCAACACAGTGTAAAGAACTGCAAATTAAAGATACAAAGTAACAGAGTGGTCCGGTGAAAAAAGATTTCCCAATCGAAAGTCTCTGTGAAATGTCTGATTTGTAATTATATTTGTATTTATTTAGTTTTTATATAGTGCTTTACACCAAAGTGCTGTACAAAAGAACAGAATGGTACATTAAAATGGAGGAAAAATAGAAAATGCAGCAGAGTTCTATGTTTACATTAACCTTCTTAAGCAGTAGAAAGAAGATAAAATCTCAAAGAGACACAGAAAGTATGATAGTGAGTAATGGAGCGAAAAGAGAGTGGGAGAGCATTTTAGTGAAAAGGCGCAAGAAGAGAAAAAGAACCAAAATGAGAATGAGCACAGGGAGGGCGAGGAACAACAAGAAGGGAATGGGAAACAGAGTGAGCGAGAAGGAGTATACAAAGAGGTAAGAGAGGAGAGATATGGGGGTGCAAGGTCATGGAGAGATTTAAAACTAAAAACAGAAAATTACATTTTACACAGTGATGAAAAGAACACCATCCCAGATCAACCAGAGCGGACAAATAGAGTCACGAGGACCAAGGAGACATATAACACAAATAGAGGCATTGAATACAGATTTCAGAGGAGCTAGACGAGATAAATCAAGTCCAAAGAGGCTATAAGAGGAGTAGAAGAGACACGAAAAGATTAAGGCAGACATCCGGATTTGAGTGGCCTTAAAAGTTCCACAGAAGCGGCAGGAAGAGAAAGAAACTGTGATACAATATTTGAATTGTCACTTGGTTTGATCACGGCAAAGAGAAACTTGGATGTGAGAAATGTCTTTGAACTGTTAGGTTTGATCCCGGTAGAGGGAAACCTGGATGTGAGACATATCTTGAAACTGTTAGGTTGGATCCAGGCAGAGGGAAACATGGATGTGAGAGATTTATTTGAACTTTGCAATAAGTACTGTGCTCGAAATTACATTTGCCAAGAGGCCTTGGGGTAGGAGAGAAAAAGTGATCTTTGAGGAAAGAAGGTCGAAGTGGTCATGCTGAGGTAAGAGCAAAAGCCTTGCAGTTTCAAAAGTCAAAATTGAAAGGAGGCTCGTGCCCGATGGAGGGAATCCTATGAAGGTGTGATTGAAGCTTGGGGAAGGGAACCCCCACAAATTGTTATTGAAAGGTTTGAGTCCAGTGAAGGGAAACCTCTACTGAATTGTGGTAACCAGAAGGAAACAAACTATTTTTAACTGTATTATAAACTAAAAGGTGACCTGGACTGGAGTGAAAGAAAGCCGAGGGTCCAGTGCATAAACTACAGACGGTTGCCAGTGAATTCGTCGAAAAAAATTGGTCGACCAGACAAATGGTCGAATCAAATTGGTCGAAAACCATTTCGTCGAATTTTTTTTTTTTCTATTTTAACCCTTTTTTTTTTTTTTTTTTTGGGGGGGTCCCCCCCCCAACCCTCTTTTTTTCTCTAAAAACCCATTTTTTAACAAAACGAAAACCCAAAAATAAATATATAAATAAAAAAAAAATTTCGACGAAATGGTTTTCGACCAAATTGCGTCGACCAAATTGCAGTCGACCAGTTTTTTTTCGACGAGTTGACTGGACACCACTACAGACATTTTGTGGAAGGTCAAGTGGCCTCTGGTCCCCGAAACAAACTGCATCCTTGTGTTTTAGATGTTCTCTTGTTACCACTGACCTTATCTATTCCCTTGTGTCTTTTACTGGGCTCTGTTCAGGGGGCAGGGGTGCTACATGGGTTCTCTGCTATTGGGCGTTTTCTGGAGTGCACTTATATTTCCTTTACCTAGTGATCTAGGGACAGAGATATAATGGACTGCTGTCATTCATTTGTATTTGGTGCTGTCTGAGCTGCACGGCTACTAATCCTGTGTCTACCGTTGGTGTTAGGGAAAACGGACACTGTGTGTGGTTGCCTTGCATCCCATTCTATCTGTGGGTGCAAGCGAAACAAATCAGTCTCGGATATAGTCCTGGCATAAAGTACTGAAGCGCGCAGAACTGAGGACAGCTTACTTGTATTTGATGTTAGAGCCTTAGTAGTCTGTGTAGCCGTTGGTAGTGTATTTGTGGCGTGCCTGTGCATTCGGTCATTAAGGGTTGTGTATTGATCATGCGCATGTAGTGGAAGTGTCCACAGGCTGTGTTGCCTTCTTTTGCGAGAGCGTTGTAGTAGTCAAGGAAACCCAGCCAAACAGTGAGGCTGCTGTCTGAGCATGTTGCAATCCTTCGCCCTGGCGGTAGATGTACGGGTGCTAATGACTATTATAGCAGGTTAACTCATGAGCAAGCGATTGAGAAAAGGAACTGCTCTAATGTTGCTGATGTTTCATATTTTCTGGACTTCCACCCATTTGGAGAATTTCTCAATCGAGAAACAGCTGTACTTTTCTTCTGAGCCATTCCTAACCCGATCCAGACTTCCAAACTCAACTCCTTCCATTGGACTTCTTGAGAAACTCAAAGACCTCATGGGAACATTATGAACCATTGTATTTGCCTCAATAAACGTGCATGGTATACAATTTCTCATAACCCTTTCTATTTTCATGTTCATGTCAGACGACCACAAGTTTTGGAACAGTCTCTCTTCTGGTTTTGGGAACGTCCAGCATCCATCATGACCTTGCTGTATGATTTACCCACTCATTCCCTCCAAGGGTACCATAATTTCGCAGCGCGTAATGTATTTCTAATCAAAATGAAATCTGTCATTGTCCATCCACAGAGTTCCATAATCTGTCAAATTCCAACCCTGTTCTTTTATCAGAAGATCAGGAAACAAACACAACTTTTTATCTTGCACCATGCCATGCTTGTTCTGTGACCACACTCCAGCAAACCTTAATACCGGTTATTCCAGGTTGACAGGGTTCACTTCATCATCACTCCAGTACTGTGTAAGTGACTTCAATCCAGCACTCCAACTAAATCATTGCTTAGTATGGGATGCCCAATGGAAGCCCTTATTTATATATTTCTATGTCAAAGTTCTTTAAATCTGGATGACGAACCCTTATATAAAGCCCCTCTCTTTGGATCTCCCTGACCTCACTGAGCCAAGAAGTAGGTTTGTTTTGCAAATTCAAAGGTTTATTTGAAGAATTGAACCATATATATATCACACTTTTATGAATAAAATAATATCTGAATAGCACACTTATGAATATGAACAGTGAACAGCAATGGGTAATATTACAGTCTCAACAATCTCTTTAATAAGTAAGGAGTAGGAATAGGAAGGATAATGTAGCAGAGAATACTTGGTATGGGTTCAAAGAAATGCAAGGATGGGAAAATGCAACACAGAAATAAACTTGATATGGTTTCAATCAAAAGACAATATGATCACTTTTTCCCCCGTGACTACTCACTCCCCCCCACTATGCAATATGAAGAGGTGGAAATGAGGGCACACAGGTTTCAGGAATATTAATCAACAATGCACTTCAATTCCAGTTCCCCCCAGCAAGCTTAGAGAAAACAGGTATGATTTTAAACAGGCAAAAATCATTTGAATGTGATTGCAATGAAGGTGGAAAATATGCTACAATGATTTTAATTCACTAAAGGAGATTCAGCACTAGTGAGAATCACTTTGGATTGGTTCAGATCAACACTAGCAATGATTCATTAATGATTATCAGATTGAAAACGAATCTCAGCAGTTGCAAACAAGAAACAGCTATTTTGGCATGTGTCGAAATGGAGCTAAATGGCAATTCGTGGCAATTTTTCTGCGTGCGTGAAACGCGATTAAGGAAAAACTATAATGAATTGGAATGTCGGTTCGAAAGTTACAGATGTTTTTGTGAAGGTAGGTTTTTCAGAAATAGAATCAAGATTTCAGAAATGACAGATGCGCTTTAAAGAGTAGGAATAAATATGGACTTATACTAAGGAGCTATGAAGAAGCAAGACACTCAACGGGCAGCCCCCAGAACAGCGGCGCCACCGCTCTGATCTCTGTCCGTCAAAACACTTGTCCCTCTTCAGAAATATCAGTGCAAAGATGATTATTGCTACAATTATCACAGACTTATGTGGAGGAGAGAAAGGTTTAGGATAGACATTAGGTTCTGTAATGCAGTTCTGGACATGGAATAAGATTACTTTAAACTAAGAGATGACTAGGGACAGTTCTAGACTAAATACTCACTCCTAGGCTTTGGAACTGGACAGGTCTCAGGCACTCTGGGTTCTGCTCTCAGCACTGCACGGCAGTCTGGGTGGCCTCTTGGACTGGATCTGACGGGTTCTGGATACAGCTCTGCTTTCTGGGTCTGGACCTTGGTTCTAGCACAGGGTTCTTGGCTAGAACAGCAAACCAGCACAGCCCGGCTGTTGGATGTGAGAGCCCTGGGAAGTTTAGGGGGTAGAATCAGGTTGCTAGATTCTGCAGGCCTTCTGAGAAGGGTTCAGCTTGTGAATTAGGCCTCTCTGCTTCAAAGTTATATAGTTTGGTTCTAGAGTCTGGTCTCTGGATATATCTGGAGTATGGAGTCTTCCTGCAGGGTGCTTTGCCAAGAAATCGGTGAGTAGTGGAAAGGTGTGTGTCCTATCTGTCCTAGCAGTTCTTTTTTTGTATTTCCAAAGTGGGTGACGAGGCTGATTCTCTATGCCCAACCCTCTAAGGATCGGACTGGTCAAAGGATTTCCTGTCCCCTGACTGGAGAAAGGATCAGCGTGTTACCCAGTGTCATGTTTATGGCTTAGGTGAAAACAGTCCCCTTTGTGTCTGTACAGCATATCTGATTTTTCATAAAACACATATTTACAATATACACCACTTGTTAATGCTACCTAAATTTCATGACAGATTGCCTAAGGTACTTTTCTGTCCAACTCTTATCTTCCTAGGAGCTTTGGTTTAGAAATGACCGCTTTTTGCGCTTTTGGTGGGTTTCCCAATATTATTTCTGCCCCCATTTTTAGACATGCATTCATAATCTCTCTGGGCATATTACTGTAATTTCTTATGTTCATAGCAACAACACAGCAGCTACAAGATGAATACATTCCGGGGTTTTGTCTCAGGACATCACACAGCGTCCAGCTTAGTCTTAAATCGTGAGGGAATTTTTCATTTTAAGAACCTCAAAGTTTCCCATTTTTGTCAGCTTGGTACAATTTGTTATACTCATTTTTATAAAACATACATTTGCTTTCAATTCAATTCACATCTCAGTCTGGTCCGCCTCCTAGAGCTGGGCTGACTCAGAGGGTCACATGTCTTGTTTCCTGCCAACACTTTGTTGACAGTTACACCCAAATTTAGCATATTCCTATTCATCCCAAAGAATCCATTGTCTTGAATGAGAGGAACAGGCCAGGGTGCCTCTGCTAGTTCCTGTTCACACCAGCCTGTCAATCTCTTGGCCAAGGGCAGGGGAAGCTTCCTTTGTCCAGGGAAAAGGTGTGAAGGGTTCTCAGGGGAAGCAAGCCTTTTGGAGTTTTAACTGCATCAGGTTACTTTCTGATCAATTGTAACATAGTTCCTTGTGAAAGGAAATAACATTTATAAACTTAAAATAAGCAACATATCTTTAAATCAAGTCTTTTTCAACATGAGATCACTGGGTGGCGCTCCATATGGCATTTCAATGGAATTCTCTTCTTTTGGCATAGTTTGGGTTCAATTGTTCAACTTTACACAAATGGTTTTAAAACGTCGGCTTTCTGGTAGAGGTGAGCAACGGTATTACACCCATTTTTGACAGCTGTCTTTCCATCAAGTATCTTTAAAATAGGATTTTGGTCTGAGAACATATGATTTTTGCTGACATTGTATTGATGTGGATTCTTGCAGTAATAATGTGGAACATCCAACAAAGAGGTTGGATCTTTTAGGTGCTTTGTGAGCCATGATTTCTACAAATTTTACACCAAATAAAAACGGATTTTTGAAACTAGCTCTGTTTCTTTTGCAATGATTTTGCTCTGTGAGGAGCCAAGTGTGGGGTTTTGGCAGCGGTCTCCTGTGTTACCACTGACATAGGCAAAAGTAGATTTTTCAAGTTTTCACTGCACGCTTTCTGGTGATTTCTGACAAGCAGCCTGCTTTCCAGTGGCCATTATGATGTTTCTGCTGCCAGCAATGCACAGTGATGCTGCAGGGCTTGGATGAGTGGGTTGATACATCCCACAACTGTCAACCTACGTTGACCACCAGCAGAAACATGTTTAACCCCCAGCATATATGAAATATTATGTGTCCTGATTGCCTTGCACCCTACTACCACTGCCATTAGTGAGTAAAATGTCATTAGTGAGTAAAATGGTGCATGTGGTTAGTAAGGATTTAAAATTTGGCTTGCCATAATAAGCCTAGTAAATTGACCAATTCATAGCAAGCATTTCCTTTCAATTATGGCAAGAGGACTATTTAGACCAGTTTAGTCATCTGGATGCAAATGTCATAGTCAGTCTTGACAATTCACCAATTGAATGATATGGTTCCAAGGGCCACGTTGCTTGTGTCCATCACTAGAACTCCTCAAGGCAGACATGTTCTCTAACACAGATTTCTCTCATTTACATGTTTACATACATGTGTTGCTCTGCCTAAACTCTTTTCTAATAATGCATTTAGGGCAATGTGTTCCTTAGAACCGATGCAAAACAGTATTCACACTAGGAGACAAATGGCCTAATTCATAGAATGTGGGCCAAAGTGACTGTGCACTGCAAAAATACACTTTGCACCGGGCCTTATTTACAGAGCGGAGAAAAGTGACTTCCCACTGCAAAAGTACTTTTTGCACCATGCTAAATGGGCCTAATTCACATAAAATAGCACTATGTGCCTGATTCACACACAGCCTTATGGCCACACTATTCTCTTGGTGAAAAACATGTACTAAAAGCATATGTGTTTAGCACTTGAGAGATTTTTGCACTAGTGTGTATCCGGTGCAAAAGTGCACTAGCACCAGTATAAAGTTTCTGTTAGTAGGCCCAGGCTTTTAATTCAGTTGCTTATTACCACCAGCGATTACTTGAACTAAGTAACATATTTAGATACTTCTAATGATACATTTGGTTATACTGATGGTAAAATCACATTTACCTAACAGTCTCGGGCACTTACTAAGAATCTATGTGATCACTGCACCACCTGTAACTGCGGTGACAAAAATCTCGACGCCAATTACGGGCCAGCGCAGTGATCAGATAGATCACTTTGCCTACGTCCCCCAGTCCGTATTCCCCTTCCCGACTCATTCATCACCCCACTTACCTTTATGCCGGCACACTTTTGTGTGCGCCGCCTACACCCCACTATACCTGTGACATCAGTTCCTCCCACTAACGTGGGTCGTAGCTGACGCCGCCGGGTGCTTTTCTTTTTTCTTTTTTCTTTTTTTTTTCTTTTTTACTTTCTTGTCCCCCGCTTACCATAATGGTAAGCAGGGGACACTCCCACAACCCCTGACTCCCGTTACTGTGCCCAAGGAGAGCAGGGGATACCCTGTAACCCCCGCTCTATTTGGAAGTAAGTATGTTGTGCTCCCCCCAAAGTGAAAGTGACTACGGGGCGTATTAGTAGAGTCAACCTTTTGGTACGATTCCCTTACTAATCTTCCATCATGCTGGACATCACTACTCCCATGCACCAGTGAATCAGCAGGCTCTAAGGCAAATTTTATGAGCCCCAGATTACAAAAGTAAGGTGTTAAGACAAGGCGCGAGCTATGTACACCTTACATGTACACTCCAGTACATTTTACAGTCATTTGGAGACCAAAATGCAATCAGCTTTTACACCATGCTTTCCATCTCTAACTTCAAAGAGTACATGGTTTAATGCAAGCATGTATTTTAATGCTGGTGTTGGCCCACGTGGAAAATAAATGAACTTAAATGCCACCCTGCGTGGTTGTCATAGGGGGGGCATTCAACAAACACAAGAATGGAATGTTAAGACTGCACGAGTGGAGCGCTGTTGGCGGACAGTTGGAAAAATAGCCCTCTTCATACCAGAGTGTATAGGACAGCATTCTGTCTGCGGTAACAACATCCCATGCTTGGTTGATCCTGCTTAATCATTTTCAGGAGGGGCACCCCTGACCAAAGTTGTATCATGGCCCAGTCTATGCATAGGCATGGCACCCCTTTGCCGGCAGCGACACCACACCGGACTTTATCATTGTGGCCTGGCACAAATGTTGGCCGCTCCCAGTGGGGACAGATAATACTGGTCCATCACTGCCGCCTCCCAGTGGCCATGCTACCCGCTGCTTCACGTGAGAGCTAGGGGAGTGCTTTGTGACTGTTGCTGAGACTGCGCCTGTGAAGGTGAACTGCTCTACATCCACGGGTTGCTGCTGTCAGCGCAGCCATGTGTAAGACTTGACGGGGCCCCACCTGCTGCTGCAATCAATGCTTGGCCGTTCCTTGCATACATGGCCCACCCAGGCCACCATGCCTGGTACCCCCATGCCTGCTGCTATCACACCGGGCCGCACTTGCCATATGCAGCCAGGCTTAACAAGACTTTGGGGCCCCCTACACAATGCTGCTGCTTGCACCATCTATAAACACCTGACAAGATAATCTGAACCACTAAGGACTTTGGTAATGCCCTGGCTAGGCTGTCTCCCAAGTAAGGGTTGTGTGTATATTTTGGTTATCTGAGGTGCACTTTATAAGGACTTTTTTTTAGTAAATTTCAAAGGACAATTTTTTTGTTTTTTTAGTGCAGCCATTTAGGAATAGTTACAGTGTATGTAACCTCCTTTTTAAACAAAAACTAGGAACCTGCAGGTTTACTGGGGTTGAATGAAAAGATCTTGCTTTCTCTCTCTCTCTCTCTCTCTCTCTCTCTCGCTCTCTCTCTCTCTCAGTTACGTTACTCAACCCATAAGAAGAGCACTTTTTAGGAAGCTTATAACTTTGCTCCCAGTTGACAAATCCTCACAAAACTCTGATAAAAAAGTATATGGCCCTGCCAGATTGGTTTTGCAAAGTTCGGTGCGGTTTTGTGCAGCACGGGCAAAGTTATAGGGGGGACCCAAAACATGTGTTTTATCCCTCAAACACAATGGAAAAAAAAATGTGCTCACACCTTCAGCCCAAACCAATGCACTGATTTTCACCAAATTTGCAGCAGGAGTGGTGGCTTGCACCCAAAATTTGGTGTAAATCCATCCAGTGTTTTTTTTATTAAAAAGGCCAAAAAGTAGGTCCCAAAAATGCATGTTATCTGGGTTCGGTCCGCAGACTGACTTCCTTGCTCGGTCACTGGACGGTTCTCCGAGTGGTCCAGAGGGCGGCATAATTTTTGCAGACAACGGATGCACCCGCTGATTGGATTGTGAAAAGCCTGAAGTGCGTCATATTTTTGGAAACGCCCTCCATGCTGGATTTGCAGACACAGGTTGGTGCCCGCAAACACCACAGTGCAAACACATTAAAAAACAAAATATTGCACTTATCAATCTAATCAAACACTCTCTGGGGATGTAAGGGGGATGAGGATGGGATGGGATATGGCCTTAAAAAGGCCAACAATGTGGCTGTTTTCCTTCTCTGATGTCCACAAACAGTCTGGATGTTCGGGGCAGTCCTGTGATGTCCGCGGACATCTGAGATGTTCTTGGGCATCTATGCTTATTTCTGCATTATAGGATTGGTGAAAATCAGTTTTTGCACTGTTTATAACTTTTCAACCACTCAATGAAACTGCATGGAATTTGTGAATTCTATTTTAGACCTGATTTTGAATGGTTTTGCAAAGTGTGATACTGTTTTGTCAAGAGGGAACAAACTTAGAGCGGAGCCCAAAGTATTGTAAAGACTTAAAATTGTAGTGCCATTTGGTGTATCTGCACTCAAGTTTGCAAAAAGATTGTAGATCTTGATATAAATGTTTTGGGAAAGTTTGGTGTGATTTTCTCAAAAGGGGCAAAATTAGAGGGGTCTCAACATTTTTAGATGGCTTATAACTTTGTACCCATTTGACAAATGTGGGAAAAGGCTATCAAAAGGTTATGGAGCCAACCTTGAATGTTTGTGCAAAGTCTGAATGGATTTTGTCAATAGGTTATGTGACTATTGTATGTACGTATATTTTGACACTTTTTTAAAAATAAAACATGGGCGGACTTGCAGCAAACTCATTTAAGTAGCATTGGCAAGGACCTGAAAGCATGGTTTTGCAAATGTGTCTGTTTTATTTTTTTTTAAGTGTCATAATAACGGTACAAAAAATAATGATAAACCTTTGGTAAATTAGGTATAGCCTGTGGTCATCGGCAGTGGCCAGATTGTCCAGGTCATGGCATAAGGCCATTACTCAGACAACCTGGCTACTGGCCATGACCATGAGGGACCAGCAATGGGGATAAAGTGGGCATGGCCACCAGGGACCGGCCATGTGGTAAAGTTTTCTGAAATTGGGATAGGTTTGAAAGGGGAACAAAATTTGCTTGTGGGTACAGGTTGAAGTCCTGGATGGAATTGCAGCAAATATGCATGAGGATGGTCAGCAAGAACTGGAAAGCATGATATTGAAAATGTGTCCTGTGTTTATTTATGTTTTTAGAGTGTAAAATATAAGTACACACCACATTGATATAACATTGGTATCTAGGCAATGGCCTTGGCCATCAGCAAGGAGAAATGTGTACTGTAATTTGCTTATTGGGGCATGTGGCATGGCCGAAGTGATAGGTTTGAAAGGGAACAAATATTCTGCTTGCTGTTACAGCCAGAAGTAGTGGACTAAATGCATGTTTATGGAAATATGTCTTGTGTTTTATTTTTCAAAGGTGTAAGAATGTAAGTTGAAAAACTAGTCATATATAAGCTTGGTGCCTGGGCAGTGGGCCTAGCCATTGGCAAATGTAAATCTGTACTCTGATTAGCTTACTGGGGAATGCGGCATGGCCGAAGCTTATGCCCCATGGATTTGGAGAGTGTGCATGGCTGCAAGCCATGAGTACTTGCAATTGGTTACATTATTAGGGTACAGTGGAAACTGAGGTAGGATGCAGGGTAGGTTCAGTGAAAGTTTCTTTTTGTAACTATGGACGTGGTATCTTTATATACCAGTATTGAACATTTAAAAGGGCTTGAAACAACAGATTTCTTTTTGAAAACAAGATCAATTTTGTTCTTTCAACAAAATTCAATGATTTTAGAAATGTTGCATTTTGCTTTAACCAACAATATCTTTTTGTTCAATAAACAAATTTACATACAAGAACGAGGCACAGCAATGGGGGCCAAGTTTGCACCGTCCTATGCAAACTTATTCATGGGACACTTTGAGATCAACCATGCATGGCAACATACAGCATTTACGAATGGATACATAACCTATTGGGGAAGATATATCGATGATATTCTTATGATATGGAATGGAGATAAAAAATAACTTTTTGACTACATCAGATATTTGAATGCGAATGATTATAATATCAAATTTACTGAAAAAATGAGTTCTGAGAAAATTGAATTTTTGGATCTGCTAATCTATACAGATGGGGAAAAGATCCTAACAGATCTATATATAAAGCCAACTTCAGTAAATAAAGTACTACATGCTGAAAGCAATCACGTGAAGCACATAATCAAAAATATACCATATGGTGAATTTCTGAGAACAAAACGTAACTGCAGTTCAAATGAAAAATACGAAAATCATGTTAAATCGCTCAAAGAAAAATTTATCCAGAGAGGTTACAAAAATCAAGATGTGGACAAAGCTATCTACAAAGCTGAAAAAGTACCTAGAACTGAACTACTAAAGGACAAACCAAGAATGGTGAAGAAAAGTGAAGAAAAGGTAGACTTCATAACGACTTTCAATAGTGAAGCTCACCTTTTGAAAAAATTCCTGACAAAACATTGGAACATTTTGCAAAGCGATGAAATGCTGAAACAGTATATAGAAGCTAAACCCAGGATAATTTATAGAAGGGCACCAACTTTAAAGCAAAACATTAGCCCCAGCCATATGAAAGAAGAAAAAACCGAAGTGCTAAGTCAATTTTTACAAGTACTAGCACCAACAGGAACCCACAAGTGTGGGAGTTGTGGAATCTGTGACCAAATGGAAAATGGTGTAAAAGAGATAAGGTTACCAAATGGAAAAATTCACAAACTAAAGCAATTCATTAATTGTAACACTAAGTATGTGATTTATACAATTACATGTATATGTAATAAGAAATACGTGGGAAGTACTATCAGAGTACTGAAAATCAGATTACAAGAACATATTAGAGCCATTAAAAATAAGGACACAAGATACCCTATGGCAATTCATTTTGATCAAGAACATAAAGCAATGGATATTAAGGGTATCAAGTTTCTGGGTATAGAAAAAATTGAAAGCATGGAGAGAGGAGGCAACAGAGAGCTACAATTAGGGAGAAGAGAAGCGAAATGGATCTGTATTTTGGATACTTGCAATATAGGGCTAAATTCAGACAATGAATTGGTTGTAATGATTTGTTTTTTGAAATTCTGTTTGAAATTTAAAAATTGTTCGGGGGTTGTGAAAATGTTTAACTAACTTTAAAAGAATTGCTGATATAGTGAAAAGTAAAATCGGAACTTACTTTTGGTAAAGTGCCATGATCTTGAATTATTGTCTTTGAAATAAAGTAAAAAACATAGTTTATTCAAACACTAAGATGGTCGCCGACCGTGTAGGAAAAACGCGTGTCATCATTACGCAACGTAACGCATGACGTCATCGCGTTGCGCGGTGTGATGAAGTCACACGTAGCGGGCCCGCAAGTATAAATAAGAGGATTCAAAACACTTTCACAGTAGCATGGACTGAGAAGGATTGAAGGCAATCGTACCGGGATAAATAAGGTGAGGAGAGCAGACTAAGGGATACTGTATGTTACCAAAACCATAGGGATTATTTAATCTTACCCTAAGCTTAAAAACTTTGTTTATTTTACTTCTGGTTTTCACAGAAATCCCATATAATTTTTCTGGAAGATAAGAAAGGATAAATGTTTGCTATAAGTGGGAAAAAAATAACTTTAACAAAAGGATTTAAAAGTTGAGAATATTATCGAATTTGAAAAAATTGGTGAGTATGTTAAATGAATATTTAAATTGGTGGTTTGCCTCTACCACCTAATTTGTTGTATATAAACAATGTATTTGAGTTGATATAGCTAAGCAAAAAAATGTTTTTTCTTGTTTTATATTAGAAAACTCTCCTGATGAACCACGTGCGTTAAACGTGGAGAAACACGTGTTGAGAGACAAAAGGGATATGGTTATTTGAAGAAGAAAGTTTGTTTGAAAGGAAATAAAAAACAAAGATGTGCATAACCAATCAAATATGTATCTTTGTATGATTTAAAGTTCAGAAAAGGAATACCGGAAGCGCACTCCAAGGAACTGTACAGTTAAAAATAATTGTTTGTTTAATATTGCAGCAGCCGCAATATACACTTCAACAGGTGCAGCATCCAGGTAACAAAGAAATCATTCATTACTGCACAGTAAGAAATCGCCAATTATAGGAAATCAAAGCCGCAAAGAACTGCAACATTTATACAAAAATTAGGTTCAGTGAATAATAGGGGTGGTTTGTTTTGTCTGGGATCATGGTGGTGCCTTATGTCGCAGGCATCTGAATGATGATTTTCATTCCCAGCATGCACTGCTGATAACAACTGACATTAGTATGTGTTGCAAAAAATATGTTTCTTAAAAGGAGGTGTATAGTTCTTTTATATATCTGAATAGAGGAATTATTAATAACTTATATACACTGATGTAACACGATTAAACCTTTTCACATATAAAAACCTATTAAATTGACAGAAACATCTTTGTTAAATGGATGCTATGGTTAAGATGCAGCCCACCCTTGTGACTGATCTTCTCCAGTAGTTACCCAGTGGCGTCCCACCTTGGCTAACCTTTGCATTTCCCTTGTTGTTCTCATGAGCACTTGCCCATCTGTTCTGCCCATTCTATGTATGCACCTCTCTCACTGCACAATACATATGTGCATTTATGGGAGCATTGTGTAAAATTGTTTATATAAGTAAGGGAAATGCAGTTGTAAACGATTTGTAAAAGATTGTTAAGTGGCAGTTGGTGTGTGAAAGCTTCATATGGTCACAGGGTTCTTTGTAAAGTTTTTGGAAGTGATTGGTGGATGGATGTGTGACTGTTTGAAAGCAGGCATTGAGGGAGTGTTAGAAATATAAAATTAGAAAGGGTTGAAGGGCTGCCCTTTGCGATGGTGTGTATGTGACATCCAGGTCTTTTAATGATTCATGGCATGGAAAGGGGATTGTGGACACCGTGGCTAGTTATAAAGGTCCATCGATTATAGAATTATTTTCCTGTTCTTTTATATTTTTCTGTAATATACAATTGTACATTAGCACTGTGGGCTGGGGAGGCAGCCAATCAGGTGACTAGGAATGCAGGCTTGAGGCTCCGGTACAAGCCTGCGTTCCAAGCCTCTCCAAGCCATCTTCCTCCTCACTCTCAGTCCCATTTCATATTTTATTTTTCACCCCCACCCACAATACTTACCTTATTTTAGCGGCAGTGAATGCTGCCACTGCATTTGCTCCTTCTGTTGGCCTCCCGCCAGCCGCCATGAAAAGAAAAGGAAGGGGTGCTCCGTATGGCAAGCTGGCACTAAACTCTTCCGGGAAATCCGGAAAATCAGTCAATCAAGAGTTTGTTCAATAATGTTCTTTTTTGTGCAACCATGTCGATTATGTCCATATTTTGCAATTGGACAAGCACATTCCGCTCCACAGACATGAGCAATAGTCTTCGAGGTTGTCCTGGCTGTGGTGGTTTCTTAGGCGAGTTTTAATATTCTTCAATTTCGAAAAAAACCTCTTTCACATGCTACTTGTGTACAAGATAGGTCAAGATGAACTTGTATTCCAAATACAATTGCTGGTAAGCACTACTAATAGGTTTATACTTGTTTCAGAATTGAGTAGGAACATACTGCACAGTATTGCATTGCATTTCTGCACTTAATATTTAGGTTGTTCTCCAAATTTTTCTTGTAGTGCTGGATCTTCACTACGTAGGGCTTCAAAGGTATACTCATCAGTAGTGTCCTCCTCAGTTTAGTCCACTTAGTTGCAAACTCCAAGAGTTCTTCCTTTAACCCCTGTACCATTATGGAGTCATCATGTCTTTCAAGCAAGGAGCAAATATTTCTAAGAGCATTGTCGGGTAGACTTTCAATGAAATATTTGGGATCCAGGCATGCTAGATCTGCAGCAAGAGATGAGTGGGCTTTACAACGACTAGTTAGGCTTTCAATAATGTTGTCTATAATGGCATTATGCACACTAACTGTAAACCGGTCTTTAGCCAAGGTGATTGGCTCATCCCTTGCACTGATTCCAGGCATCTTCTTTTTGTGGGACACTCTCCCCTCTGGAAGTACAGTTTCCACTTCTTTATCATAGCCTCTTCCTCTCAAGCTCATGTTGGCCCATTCTGCAAATGTTTCTGCTGCACAGTACACAAAATCAACATTTCTTGACTCTGTAGTGTCCGAGAGCATTCTTTGTGCCTGGAGGATGTCCATTCCACTTGTCTGAAGGTAATTAGATAATGGGCTTGTTGAATTAAATACTCAGAGATATAACTGGGCTGTGAGCACTATTTGGAATTTGCACAGAGCCTCAGAAAAGTTTAAAGCATGGTAACAGACATTTGAATTGAATTTATCTGTATTTGAGCCAATATTATTGAGTGCTACAACCACATCAATGAACATTGCTTTGTTTGGGTTATTAAAGGAGTCAAAAACTTTCTGTAGTGTTGCATCCTTTTCCCACCACCTTGTTTCTCCTATTATTCGGACTGTGTAGCCTTCCACAGACAGCTCACCCCACACTTCCTTCCTTTTGTAGTACTCTGTGTAAAAAACGGCACAGGAGTTTAACAGGCCAAACAAAGACATGGATTCATTGGATGCTTGTGTCCCTTCTACAAGTACACAATTTAATACATGTGCATAGCACCAGACATGTATTTGACCAGGGGATTCATTACTGAAACAGGATGTGAGACCATTGTACTGGCTCTGCATATTGGATGCACCATCGGTTGAATTTCCAATACCCTTGCGTAGGCAATGACTATTATCTTTAATAACACTCTGCACCAATTCAAACAGCCGCTTTCCAGTAGACAATATACAGTTGGTTACTGCTAGCAGGCATTCATGTACAATATCTGTAGCATATCTGATAATTATAGAGCACTGATCAGTAACACTCACTTCTTGGGTTGAGTCTATCTGATTGGAACATAGTCCTGCTTCCTTTATTTCTTGACTGATTACCATTTTAATCAGTTTGGAAACGGCTTCAATCACATACCCAACTGTAGCCTTTGACATGAAGGTCACAGAAGCACCCCATCCTTGCCCAGTTTTTTGGGGGGGTTTGATTTTATTAGCCTCAATATGTTCCTTTAGAAGTCTGTCATATTTACTTAAGAGCAGAAGGATTTCAAGGAAGTTGCCACGATCCAGCTCTTCATTATCCATCTCAAACATGGGCTCTGATTTCCCACGAAAACTGAGCCCCCTTTTCCCAATGACTTTTGCGACGTCAATGACATGCTCCAATATGCCTCTCCTTTTTCTGATTTTTCTCACTTTGAGCTGAATTCTGTCAGTGAAAGAGTAGACCGCCTGTGTCGACCCCTAAAAAGGTCAACATATATGGATCCGTGCACCTCCGATTACCTTGGCTTGCATCATTTTCTATAATGTGCTGATAAGCATGCCTTCAGTTTTTCATCCCGTTGATGAAAGGACCTGTCTCTTTATCTTTAGTAAAGGCTAAACAAACTGGAAAAAAACGGCCTTTTGTATTTCTGAGTAACTTAAACAATGCCATTTAATCCCATTTTTCCTCCAAAATGCTAATTCTGCTTTAATATATTTATGTTTGGGAGGTTGAATTGGATGGTGCTGAAAGAAATAGGAAAGTTGATCTGGTTTTGGACGTTGAAACTAATAGTGTGCCACCTGTGTATCATCTTTCGGTGGTCTGTACTGCACACCCCAGTTCCCTGATTCTTCAGTATGTAGTAAAATAGATAAAGATTATTCCGAATGACTAGTACCTGGCACTTCCTCTGGGGGGATGATGATGCCTCCAATTATTTCAGACACACTGGCTTCTGCAACTTCCTCCTTGGGGGAATCTTCAATTGTTTGTGACAAACTGGTACCACCAGTGGCTGCCACTTTCTCGAAAGGGATATCCCCAATTCTTTCTGACAGAACTGGTACCACTTGTTTCTGCGTCTTCCTCTGTGGTGTATCTTCGGCAGTTCGTAAGAGAAAGGCACCACTGGCTGCCACTTCCTCTAAAGGGACATCTTCAATGTTTTCTGGCAGACTTGTTTCCGACACTTCCTCTAGGGGGGTACCTTCCATGATTGCTGACATTGTAGTTGCTGCTTCATCCACCCCTGTTGAGATGTCCCCAATAACTGCAGAGTCTCTGGCTTCTTTCACTTCCTCTCTTTTCAAATCTTGAGCTCTTGTCGATGGCTCCAGTGAAGAACCGGGTTTAACACTTGTACCTGAAGAAGATGCCCGTTTCACCCTCCTCCACTTTTCTCCGAGCAATGCCACGTGACATTTTGATGATCTGATCTGTAAAACGATCTTCAATTTTTTTTCCATACTTCCTCTTCAATCTGTTTTTTCTTCTTTTCGCATAGTTTTCCTGCTCCCCCTTTATTTATTTTTGATCAATTTCTCTCCTTAAAAATACAATTACCTTAAATGGGCATCACATTCCTGCCTTTATCACAGTAGAAAGTAACCTGGCTGCCAACATCCAAACCAGCATTTAATTAAGAAGAAACATGTGCTTTCCATTTGAAAAATGTGAGCATTTTCAGATTTGACTGTTCCCCAGCCTCACCATAATGTCACTCCCTAAAAAGAGAACAATATCCAGCTGGGTCTATAACATGCTGAGTCTAATAGTAATCCAGCCCCATGGCATGGTAAATTAAGTGGATGCAAGATTGTTATTTCTCCTGCCCAGTGACCTGAACACTGTATTATGGTCTGACGTCTCAGAAAAAATAGCCAAAAAGGAAAGCTGCATTTTAATGAACTTATGATAAACACAAAGATCCATACAGCAATGCATACATATATAGCAAGCAAATTCCTGCTGCATGCACACAAATGCACACATTTGTGCAGTGGTGTAACTTTGCTGAAAATGTTGGGGGGACATGACATCTGAAGAAAAGGTGCCCCAGCCAAATGAATGGGGACAAAATTGTGTGCCATGAAAGTTGGGGGGACAAACACCCATGTTGCCCCCTAAAATTTGTGTAATAATTCTATCCTCCGCCCTAGTGTGTGCGCTGCTACAGGGCCTTTGAGAGAGGTGTAATACAGGTTTTGCTTTTGCCCTGGCGCAATTTTGCCCGGATGCAAATTCACAATAACAAAACATGGCCAGATTGAAAGAGCAGAGCGACTGATTCTCTAACTCTAATTTGGGTGTGGTGGAATAGGATACTTCTGCTTATAGGCTGGACTGGAGGGTAGGATGGCCGGGCTCCTGGGGTTGGCAGAAGGTGTGCATAATAAAGGCCATCCGTAGTTTTGGTGTATTATACAGGACCACCTTACATTACACTGCATTAAAGATGTACAATTACTAGTGGTTACTTACCCCACAGGGATAGGCTGGCCTGGCTGGCTGTTGGTAGCTCTGCTAATGCCTGGCGAGAGTGCATACTTGAACAGTGAGCTGCCTACAAAAACAAAGTAAAGATGATGAAAACCCAATAAACACAGTATATATCATATAAATACAGTGCAGGGCTTGTAACAAAGATATGATGAGCAGTGAAGCATCCCCAAATAGCTTAGGGCTATATCATAGATAGTCTGTCACAAAAAAAGGAGTAGAGCATCCAGGACCATAAAAGCTGTATACACATTGAGCTAAAAAACAACAGAGGATGATTTGTAACATGTTGATGTATTTCATGTTTTATTTGTAGGATGCAAATTGCTCAAGAATTTCCAGATAGTAACCTGCTAGTGCAGGGAACTGGGATTGCAGTAAATTGAATATAAACTTTCAAATAGACAGCAATGGTTTGTAAAAAAAAACAGAAAAAAAACAATGTGTGTGTGTGTGTGTGTGTGTGAGAGAGAGATAGAAGAAACAATTGGGGCACACAATTTACTTGATGCATGAGCGCCTTACAAATGCACAATAAATAAATAAATACATAGATAAATAAATAAATAAATGGAATGAGAGCGGAAGAGAGAGGCGTAGAGAGTGGGACAGAAAGAGAGACAGGGAGAGAAAGATGGTAGTAGTGGGAAAGAGAAAGATAGGTGAGAGGGAGAAATAGAGGCAGGTGGTAGAGAAAGAGAGGAGGTGGATCCGTACGCGGGGAATTGTTCTGGTGAAATCCACATGCTCATTAGGTAAATAAAACTCTTTTCAAGAACCCATGCATTGCAAGACACAAGCTCCGATTTCCAGTACAGCAATCATCAGGTTGGCTCATTTATTGGAAATTGTACCGGCCTTAACAATCTGCCCTTGCATTACCACCGTAACAAATGTCCATGCTGCCTCTTGTCCCAGTTCTGCCTCCCCCATGTCACTCTTCTTGTCCAAGTATTGCTGAAAGCTGCTAATCCCTGCTCGAATTCCACCCGGTGGCTGCCATTGTACTGCCCCTTATGAAATTGACTGGAAACTTGTTCCACTAACACACATGCATAACAAATACAGGCTAGTACTTCTATGAATGCAAGTATGTTCGTAGGCAGTAACAAACTAACATGCTATTGCCAACTGTGTATGTTCCAACTTAACTGTAAAGTACGTATCCTTCTACGTGGAGTCCTATGAAGGCACTAGCAAGGGAACAAGGACGTTTCACACAGTTTCTGGCTTGAATGATGATGCTCTTTCGCCCAATCATGTAAAAGCAAGCATGCAACAAACTTTTCTCACAGCACAATACTCACTGCTCCTGTGCAGTGTCCTCCAAGGCTGAACCAAAAATGCAAAATGCTGGGGTGGGCCAGTTTTTTTGGTTAAAGTGGGCCAATATGGCCCAGTAACAATTTTATATGTTACTTCACTATGCAGCTAGTAGTTGAGAGCATAGTTGTTGAATCAATATTCTTTAAATTGCAGAATTTCCATTACTTTTTATTTAAAAAAAAACCCTTGGGTATTATTTGAACACTCCATCACAATCACAAGGAATGAATTGCTATTGTAACTGAGCCACTTTTCCGTTGGTGACCGAGACAATTGTATGCCCTGCCAGGCCAACCCAGTCCGACTCTAGACCCCCTGTCCCCGTGTAGACTAGTCATAGTTTGTGTGACAAATCCTCAATCACCCCCACTTACTTGCTGGCGGTGTGACACAGTGTCACAGATTGTAGAGTCATCGACGTCTCGTCGACGAGGAGCGTGCCACTGCCAAGCCAGCCCAGTGGTGGACTGTGGCGAGTAAGTGGCAGCAAAGACTAAAGAAACAAGAAAGAATAGAGAGAGGGAGTGAGGGAAAAAAGAAGTCCTGAAAGAGAAGGGAGGGAAAAGTGAAAGAGAGGAATAGAGCGGAAGCGAGAGAGCACGAGACAGCAAGAAAGAGTGAGAAATAAGGAGAGATAAAGAGAAAAGGAGAGAAAGAAGAAGAGAGTAAGGGAATAAGGAGAGAAACTGAAAGAGGAAGAGCGGAAGAGATTGAGAAAGAGAGAAAGTAGGGGAGAGAAAATGAGAGGGAGAGAAAAAGAGAAAGTGAGAGTGAGAGAAAAAGGGTTGGGGAAAAAGTAGATGGGAAGGAAGTAAAGACAGGGTGTGAAGGAAAAAGCGAGAAGGAAAAGAAGTAAATGGAAGACGGTGGCTGGGGCAGACCTGAGCTCGGTTTGTGGTGCAGCCTCGAGAGGCTTGGAAATGTTTGTTCAGTCAGTGCAACAGAAATTCTAGGACTGGCACACAGCTCCGATGGCGTTTATAAACAATTCTTACATAGTCGAGAAGATGACAAAAATCATCATCACATTATCACTTCAGAATGGAGGCAATGCTAAGGTGTTTTATGTCTGGCTCGAGGCGTCTGACCATGTGGACATTAGTCAGGTTATGATTATCTCGCCTGCATGAAGCTTGCCTGCCCTGTCAATAAGCTGTCAGTCAGCCAGAGGTACCGAGAGGGGCAGTGCATTGTGTTAATGTGCCCGGCCCCGTGCCACTGGCAATGTGAAAGATAAAGACTCACACCTGTTATTTGCAGTGCCAAAACACGGTGCCAGTAAGCACTGTGTAGAAAACGAGTTATTAGCACAGCTTCGAGGCTGTTGCGAGCTAGTGCTACGTTCAAGATGAAAAATCAGGAGATGGGCCTGATGCCCAGTGGTAGCTCTTCTGGGCTAGGGCAACCCGCACCTGTGCCGTGCGACATGGGTTCGGTCGACTCCAGAGGCGTTGCTAGTGGGGTCTGTGGGGGCTATAGCCTCGGGTCTTTTGGTTGTAGCCCCGGATAGAAGGTCAGGGGTTACAACCAAAAAGGCTAGCTAGCCCCCAGCCCCGACAGTCCCAAAATTAGCATAGCCCCGGCAGGGACGTCATTTCACCAAAATGCCAGGGGTAGCGGAAGTGACATCACACGACCCTTGACCCCTGATGACATCACATGAAGTGATGTCATTTGACCCCACCCCGAATTGATATCGCGGAAAGCGATACAACACGACCTTTCGCCCGTTGACAAAACAGGAAGTGCCATAACATAGCATTGTACACTACAAAAAATATGGTTACTATAACACTATAATGTGATGTACATTTCATACAAGAATGGATCACCATATGTATTGTTAAGATCAGTGTGTATAGGCCCATATTACCAAATTACTGTAATGCAAGCAGACGTCCATGACCAAATGATAGAAAAAATACAGACCCAATATCACCCAACCTATTGGTACTCATTTATCAACCTCAGAAGGATGAAAGGCTGAGTTGAGGCATTTAAGAACAGACTAAATCAGTGACTCACCCCCTGAAGGGTGCCTGAAATAAACCTTTAATGAGTCTAGCAATTACTGTATAGATTTCCAGAAAATACACATTATTTTGTATTCTTATTCTTTCTTACTTAGGGGCAGTGCTGAAAGTGTTAAACTTGTGGCACTCCTGTTCTTATTTTTCTTCTTTTTTGTAAGGGGCCTGAACAAGAAAGCCAGCCACTCCAGAAGTAAAGAGACACCATTTTTTTTTTCATTTTTTTAGAGGTCGCAATCGAGTCCACAGAGGTCGCAAGTGAGACATCAGAGGTCGCAGTTACGACCTCTGGCAACCCCTAAATGACATCCCTGAGCCCCGGATCCTTACCAGACCTAGCAACACCCCTCAGCCCTCATGCCGTTTGATGTGGGTTTCATTGACTCCATTTGAGACAGACTCAGTTCTTCAACTTCCCGGGTAATGGCAATGCTGAATATTACAGAGATATTAGAAACTGCAAGAATGCGGTAATGGTATGAGGCCAGGGTTCAAGTTCTAGAAAATAGTGGGGGGACTCTGACATCTGCAACAGGAAGTGACGTCACAGGAGGTGAGCATTTCCTAAAGTGAAATATGCAAATGTCATTCAATTAAAGTGACCCGGACAAATACGCATTTGCCAACAGAAGATATTTTCCTGCAACAACATAGCTAGCTAAGTATAAAAGGTACCTAAAAATCTGTAACAAAACATGTCCTGTATATCAGAATGTGAATATGAGGTTTTTCTGTCCATCATGGTAAGACATTTGGTATCATGTATTAATATTGCCACATATATGGTCGTCGGGAAAATGTTGTGGCGATATTATTTGGGTGACCATATATGTAGCGATAGGGGCAACAAAAAAAAAATTTAAAAAATAAAAATTAAAAATAAAATTGAGTGTTGCGTGGGTGTCCCCCGCATGTTCCATGCAATAATGTCTCCATTATTACATGGAACCAGACATTTATGTGATAACTGAGTGTCTGGTATGACAGCCACTGTGAACTGGTTCGAATCCCGACCACAACATTGTTTACTTTAAATGGGTGCACAAATGATTACCTTTTGAAAAATCCTTTAAAAACACATTGCGGATGGCAGAACGCTCTAGAAAAAGTGGGCAACGAATTCCACCCCCGTGTTCCCACAACATGTGCCCTGTATGAAGTGCTGTTTAAATCAGCAAATTATTATTAAAACTCTTGGTTTTTGGGAGAGTGAAAGATTGGGAATGTCAGAAAACATATCAGTGATACAATCAGGAAAGGTGGCGTTCGGCAAGACTTTAGCATTGATAACTGCAGTGGCGCAGAAACTAGAAAACTAGAAAAGGTGTTTTAATTTAAAACAGATATACTGACTTTATGAACTAATATTGTATCTCTAAACATGTAATATGTTCCCATCTCTCAAGGGTTTTAATGCCCCTGTCTAATTTTCATTATATATCAGAGCCTGAGCAGTCTATTGGGAGATCCTGGAAGTACAGTCGCAGAGCATGCTGCGCAGAGCACAGTAGGGCTGGCTAGCATGATATGAAAATAAATCTGCCCAATGCATTGTGGGTTCTCGGAGGGCACCAGGAATATGATTGACTGCCCCAGGCTTTATGGATATTCAGAAAGATGCATGCTTGGCTGCCCTGGCATGTGACTCATCCCCAGGCCTTCTGGCCTTTCAGAAAGATGTTTGATATGTGAATGATTCTTCACTGCTGGTTAGTTCTTACCTGTCCAAATGATGAGGAGCCAGCCAGCAACAGGTCAAAGTGGTGAGGTGGTACAATTCACACAGGAGTGTGAGTGCAGCCTGACTGGCGCCAGCCAGATCATCGCCGGCAGATCGGGTGCCAGGCCTGAGGCCACTGGTCCTGCGAGCGTGGCGGCGGCAATCACGGCCCCTCTTGTCTTCTACTATGCTGCAGCATGCATGAGCAAATGAATCAAAGCAAGGTAACAACATGTGTGTGCTACCTTACTTTGGTGAATGCTGCCTGCTGCCATCCAATCCGCTGCGGCGAGCTGGCTGGGGCCGTGGGAAGCCAGAAATTAACTTAAGTTACTTAAAGTAACGTAAGTTACAAACAATATATTTTACTCCAACAAACTGCCACAGAGGTGGCTTGTTCTAAAACCGGCCCTCAGGTCCTCAAGGTATAGGCCCTGTCCAACCATGCAGGTGGACATGGAAAGATGTTGTGCACATATTACATCGAAGGCAGGGGACAGTGTTTCTCATGATCCTTGATTACAGCTTCAAAACCACTTTGAAATTTCTCACGCTGCACAGTGGTGTTTTGCAGTATATACAGAGTACTGTTGTCTTCTAAAGATATGGATCAACAGCCTCTTTTATCCCTTGCAAGTAGCTGGTGGGATTTTGTTTCCCACAGAAGTAGGCTGTGTGGTTACAGTATTGCTTGAGGAAGATGAGGTGAAGAGGATGCCTCCTACTTGCTAAGACAGGAACAACCTTTCTGAGAGCATAGCAGTGGTTGGATTTGGTGTGGTGGCACATCAATGTGGTCCTGTAGGAGTACTGAAACTCTCATAATCAGGGGAGTACAATCATTATTGATATTGAGTAATTCATACTTCATGAATCTGAATTATTAATCGTATCTGTATGAATTACTTAGTATCAAGACTTGTAGAGAATTGATTGATCTATTTATTTATTAGTGTTTGAATTTCTTAATAGAAAATAATGATTGTACGCCCCTGATGAAGAGTTTCTCGAAATGCTTTCGGCCAAATGAACAATACATTTTGTTTGAATTAGTCATTGAATTTTGATCTATAAATATCTTGAAATACTACTGAGGACATTCATTTGTTCATAAGAGTAAAAAGAAATAACACAACCAAATGTTATTAATCTTCATTAATAGGCAATGTATGTCCTCTATAGAAGAGACAATTCGTTTTCTTAACAGTTTAGCTTATTCTTGAGCCCTAGATAGTGTGCAGGGGATGGGAGTTCCGTAACCCGTAGGAGTACTGTCCAGGTAGTCCTCGACTGAGTACACTCAGTGCATTTCACTTTGGTAGCGTTAGGCTTTGGTACATTCCCAACAATGGTAAAGAACTGCCAGACCCCAGATTCACTCTCGGTGCTAGAGGTAGGCATTTCCTCTACCTCATCTTCTTGGTCATATTCATTGTCTTTGGAAGCACTACACTTTTTTTGTTGTGTAGGTCCTCCAGCTGGTGGTGGTGGCTCTTGGGGAGGAGGGATGGCAATAGCTGATGCCATTTTTATGATAAATAGCAGTTTTGCTAACATGCTTCAAAGTAAGTGCTCTGTGCTAGATTGTTAATGGATAATGAGTAAGAATAGGTGTAGGAGCTATGCAAAGGTACATTTTGAGCTGCAAAGTTCCTAGATCAGCTGACAACGTAGTTCTGAAGTGTTTGCGAAGCACAGATCCTTTTGCGAACTCGTCATCATGCCGCAAGTATGATATTAGTAAATTGTAGAAAATTTGCATGCGCTGGTAAACATCCATGCAAGTCAGTGAAAAAATGTTGTTAAAGGGACATTATAGTTAAGATGCACTAATAAAAACCTATGAAATTCATTGAAAAAAACATTGTTATAGGGACATTATGGTTACAAGTATAACCAAAAAACCTCTGAAATTTTCCAGTTAGGTTAAGCTAAGCAACTGTAACTTGCGCCGCCACTGTTCACTGTGTGGACATCAAAGATGACATCACAGATGTCATTGACACAAAAAAAGATGAAACACTTGATAAAACCAATGTTGCTCAGCTTAAGAACATATCTTGATAACAAATGATAATCAGGTATTTTATGAAAAAAAGACATAATTACAGGTGTTGGTAGTTATAGTATAAAACCCTTTTAATTCAGTGAAAACACTTTAGTTAAGGGACAGTTATGGTGAATAGATTCAGTGTAACAAAAACCTTGAAACTCAGAGAAATACATTTTATTGAATTGCCCTTAAGGTGAAACAATCAGATGAAACAAAACCCTTGAAATTCATTGAAAAAACGTTAGTTCAAGTGATGCTAAGGTGCCAATTTAATGCAACAAACCCCTTACAATTCGGAAGCTATCACACCTTAACTATGAGCCCTGCATTGTGCAGACCCTCAGAACCCTCAGGACATCACACATTACATCACTGATGAAATCACATATGACATCACGTATGGCATCATGAGCTTCTATGATTATTGAAGGTAGTTGCCTGGGTGCACGCGTGTATCATGAGCCACAAAACATGAATATGTTTCAGCCATGCTGGTCAGTTTTGCATTTAAACCCTTGGAGTGTCATTCAGTGCAATATGGATCATCCTTGTGGTTTTGGTAAAATCCTGTCACTGAAGTCATTCTCTATCTTTTAGAAACTTTACACCTCCTGCAGGAAACATTAATGAATTTCTGTAAGATCTGGTGGATCTTACAGAAATCTTTGGAGTGTAGGTTTCTGTTTAACAGCCTGATTTCGTTTGACTGGTATTGGCATGTGAACGCTGAACTAGCATAAGGTCTGGCAGAATCTATGGGCAATAAAGTGACGTTTTGCATAAGAGCAGTGTAATGTGCAGGGGATCACGATTAACAATAGGGCATTTAAAGGACGTTTTGGAGGGTACTGTTGACTCCGCTCAATGGTGTTTTGTCCTGAGAAGTGTTGGGCTTCCTTTTACTTAGTTCTTTCTTGAAGGCCAATCATCTTTTGGCGAAGAGTAGAGCAACAGGGTGGAAGTAGTGGACATGTGCACATGTGCAGGACATGAACATAATTTCATGCAACTTGTTCTCTTTTGAGGTGG
The DNA here is from genome assembly GCF_040938575.1 of Ambystoma mexicanum. Classification (NCBI taxonomy): domain Eukaryota; kingdom Metazoa; phylum Chordata; class Amphibia; order Caudata; family Ambystomatidae; genus Ambystoma; species Ambystoma mexicanum. Next base: position 130,988,604 of record NC_090935.1, on the reverse strand, counting down.
ACAGCTTCTGGCCTAGTTACGGTTTGGTTATGATGTGTGATGTGTGCATGTGCCATAAACTAGGATTTGGGGGCTGAATAAGACTGGGTACTTTGCAATGTAGGTAAAAAACACTTCTGTCGAAAATAGAACTGTTAGCCATAGGGAGTCTATTCAGAGTAACTGGACTAGTTCTGATGTAAGGAAACCGTTACATGCATTACTGTTCATTGCGATTTGTAATAACACAGGGCTTAACTTCTTTGTGTTGGGACCATCACCGGTCACTGCATTTTGGAAGACGGGGTCTGTGGCATTACCAGGCCCCAACACACCGCCGCACAAACAATTATACCATATGAGTGCAATTGTTAGAAGAGTAAAATGCACATCTCGATCCCTGAATACTTCCATCGGCCCCACAGTTCCAATGTTCAATGACGTGCAGGTGCATGTATTTATATGAGGAAATGACCAAGTTGGCAGATAAGAGCATCTGGCTTGACAGGCTTCCAGCCTTAGTACATTCCAAAGCTTTTAAGTTGACGGAAATCAATCACCTCACATGAAGACCGCCTGATTAATAAAAGCTGCCATCTTAGGCGGATGACCAGAATGCATTGTGTAGCTTTCAGCGGCAGACACTTCAACATGTCCCAGGGCTTTCACGTGATCTGTGAGGCTGTCGTCAATCTCTCTTGCCTTCCGAACTCAATCCGCAGAGGGGGTAAAGGGCATGTCCGGGTGTTGCAAGGATGGCATGCATTTGGGGTGCACTGTACACTCTTCGTCATGCCCCACTTCCTGTATGATATCAGTGGATTGACATGAAGAACAGTCGATTAAAGAGGAACTTTCATGGGGAGCAATGTTTCTATTTTAGGGCGAACCCTGTGAGTGTGGCTGTTTCATCCGCTCACCTTTTAAATGCATTTGAGACAAGTATTGGATAAGATCGCTGTGGCTATTGGATTAGATGCTTATGTATGCCTCCTATTTATTTATTTATTTATTTATTTTTATTTGTCCATGGTTTAAAAAGAAACCTTTACAAACATCAGTAGAAATAAACAAACACGTTTGTTTAACAAAATAAATACGAATTGCCATGTCATAACACTGGCGTATGCTTTCAAAGCGTAAGAGATATATAAAACAGAATAAAACAGAATACGTTTATCATCATAATACAACTTTGTTTATCTGTGCCATCTGGTATCCATTTGAACACATTAAATTAGTACACCTTTAAAACAATTGCATAGACAAAACCATGATACGATTATAGATGACAGCGGGTAAAAAGAAAATTGAACAGATTTTACCAATAGCAGATTTTAGCAATAGGCCACTTTGCATTTAGAATCATTTGTGTTGAACCTGATTCATTTTCAACAGCAGTTCTTCGAGTTTGAACACTTGTCTCCAGAATGCCAATGAGAAACGTGCACAGTCCCCTCTCAGCAAACTTTCCCAGAAGGACTGTCGGGCGACCAACGTGCGGTCGAGATAAAAATAACCCATCATGCTCTATGCCTCCTATTTAAAGACAACCCTCCCTTGGTGACCATATGACGATATATTATGTGGGCCTGAATTATGTCAGACATCTCTAAAGAATTGTACATCATGTCTGTCACACATGGCATTTGGATGGAAGTACCACGTTGCATCCTGTGATCTCTGATCTGTGCCCTGGACTATACGTGTACCAATATCTTTGGAGTAAGCTACAGTATGGGACTGGTCTCAGACTTCCCCAGCTCAGCTGTGGACAAGCTCACTAGCTTTGCCATCACAGGCGCCCTTTAGCTCCACGAGTGTCTATGACTAATGAAGGTTGCTCACTAAAGACTGGTGATCAGGTGCACCTTTTAGTGGACTGTCGCGCTAGAATCATGAGCCACAATGCCTGCATATCTTTTAGCCATCCTTGTCGATTTTAAACGCTTGCAGTTTCATTCAGTGCAGTGAGCATCGGCGGTTTTGGTAAAATCGTGTGACCCAAGCCATCCTCTTTTTGTTTTTCTGTTATCAAACTTTTTATTAAACATTTAAAGAGACAAATAACACTTCCAACAGTACATACAGAACAAAACAACTGTCACATCACAAGCCCCCTCTTGATTTTTCCACCTCCCTCCCTGCCACCCCCGAGCTTCACGGGATCCTTCCCCCCGCCTTCCACTACCACCCGTGCCGGTGCCCCATCCTCCATCATTCCATCTCCCGTTATCCCGTCCCCTACAATCTACCTACCATCTGGATGGGTACCCCCCTCCCCCGCACCCCATTTCCTCTTGTGTTTGTTTGGGCAGCCCCTGCACTTGTATACTAGCTCTTAATGGTGTCCATCCCTCTCTGCCAGGCCGCTATGGAGCGGCACTCTGGTTTAATCTAATCTACCGCTATGCCCTCTCTTTGCTATGTACATGCTATGTTTAAAAACATCCTCGGGCTTTTTGAAACCTCAGACATCATACTGGAAGTTTTAAAAACATGAATCCATGTACTCTCTAGTGGATCTTACAGACATAATGTTTGCATAAAATAGTCTTGTATTTACATCTTCTGTTTTGCAGACTAGGAATGTAATATGCATGGGTTCAGGATTAAGAATAAGATGTTTAAAGCTCTTTGGGGGGCCGGGGGGTGAGTTGTCGATGGTGTTTGGATGTGAACATTGTTGGGCTTAATTTGACTCTGTTCTTTCTTTTCTTGAAGGCCATACGATATTTGGAGAAGAGGAGAGCAATAGGATGGAAGTGGTAGATTTGTGTAAATTTGCATGACCTGTACACAATTGTAGGTGTGAGTTTGGTGTTCTATGTAAGCCTATGCGCTTGGTTTATTAAATCTAATAGGGTTGGTTATTCAATAAATGAGTGTAAACTTGTTAGTTATTCACAGTATTTCGTAGTTTATTCAGATTGCCAGTACGTACAAACTCTGCAAGGAGGCACGAGCATGTGTTTTGCCCTTACTCTGGCTTTTTTCAAGGCACAAGTAAAGCAGTTCATACAACAGCTATATGTTAATTTCTAACATACGTCTTTTGACATAATGTCCGCCTTATCTAAATCACATTCATATTGGATAAACGCTTCTCTCTATGTTTTTGGTAGTTTTTGGGATGTTGAGTGGACGAGTGTCCTGTGGTTCTTGTATGTAAGATAAGGATGTCCCGATCGCGGGTTGAAGAAATTGGCTGTAGTCCATTGCTTTTAGCGTTTTGTGGTGTTCAGTTTCCTCTGCGGTTGTTTCAGTTGAAAACCTAAGTACTGATACTTGGTTGATTTGATTTCTTGTCCTGGAAGTACCTTGTTACCATGGTATGAACTGCTTTACTTGTGCCTTGAAAAAACCTGAAGGGGAGGGAGAGACCTCCAGGGATGTCTAAGGGAACCCTATTAGCAAGGAAGTATTATTGGAAATCTTTGGAAAGAAGACTAGAATTAAAGTTAATGTCATTTATGTCTGAGGAAAGCTGCTAGTGACTTCAACATTACTAAGATGTTCATTCCAGCATCTCATTCTCTAGTTCAAGGTCACCCAACCATGGGGCATAGGTAAAGAAATGTAAACATACTATAAGCATGAAAGGCGGAAAGAGTGAGACACATTGATAGGGAGAGAGTGAGATTGAGGGAGAGCAAAAACGGGAGAGATATAGAAAGAGACAGTGAGAGGGAGAAAAAAAGAGAGACCGGGAGACATAGAGGAACCTAAGTGGCTGGATAGCAAATTAGCATACCATTTCCAATGTCCCGCTGCTTACTGGTTTTTTGGGGGACAAAGCACAATAAGGGGCACAGAAGAGTAGAAGAGTTAACTCTTATAAAGTTATCCTTTATTTGGTTTTTGTTCACCATCATTAGAGCATATTTTCTGTTCATTCTTTGTGCCAAGTACCCTAAAATTCAAAATAAAGTCAATTTCCTGGACTCAAGCTAATGTATGTGATGCTGTTTCCCAATGTCTTCCTTCTGTATTCAGGTCATTACCCATTCAGGGGAGGGCACTTCTGTTCCAGACGAAAGGGGGAGACCTTAGTGAGACAGATAGAGAGACATACACACAGAAATGACAATGAATGCACGGATAAAGAGAAGGCATTATAGGGAGATACTGACAGAAAGAGGATGACCGTGAGTTTGAGAAAAAGGGAGAAAAGAGCTAGGCATAGAGAGAGAGAGAGAGACATCGAGAGGTAGAGTGAAAGAGAAACACAGAGAGAGAGGAAGAGAGAAACAGAGAGCTAGAGAGACAGAGATATCTTAGTGGCTGGACAGCAAACTACATGCCATGTTCAATGCCCCTGAGCTCATTGGTGCTTTCAATGCCTCACTACTTTAGACGGTCAACTTTGGGGCCGCTTCTGCTAAAGAAGAAAGAGTGAAGGTTTAGCAAGATGGAAAGCAAGATGGAGGGGAGAGAGAGCAAGTGTCACACAGAAAGGACAAAGGAGAGAAAGGAGAGAGAGAGAGAGAGACATAGAGAAATGAGGGGTTACTGGGTGTCTGTTAGTGAGCATTAGATTGCATGGTTGTGTAAGAGGATTCAATTCAGCACTACAGCCAAGTCAACGCCTAGTCTAGAATACTGAATGAAAACCCTTATTGATATATCTTTATGTCCAGTTCATGCGTTCTGGATGACTACCCCTATATAACACCCCTCTCTTTGAATCCCCCTGACCCCACTGAGCCAAGAAGTAGTTCTGTTTTGCACGTTAAAAGGTTTATTTGATAATTTAACCAATAGATATATATATCACACTTTATAATAATTTAATAATTGGATATCACACTGAATCTGAGCAGTAATCAATAATGGATAGTCTGGCACTAGCACACTTGTGAATAGGAACAGAAGAATAAGGTGGTAGAGAATGCTTTATATAAGTTCAGATGGATGTAATGTTGAATGAAAATGCAATACAGAAAATACTCAATATGATTTCAACAAAACAATGTAATCACTTTTCTCTGGCAATCACCTCCCCCCTTTAGGCAATGCAAGGAAATGGAAGGAAAGCACACAGTTCTCAGAAATGCAATCAAATGTAATTCAGTTCACCCCAGCAAGCTTAGACTACAGATCGGAGTTTTAAACACAGGCCCAAAATGCTTTTATATGTGCTGGCAATGAAGTGAAAAATATGCTAAAATGCTTTTCATTCCCTCTAGAGGTTTAGGGTGAGTGTTATCAGGTTAATATTAGTCCAGGCTCACTTTAGCAAGGATCTAGGGTGTAACTAGCAGGTTAAACGAATTTTTGGCAACTGAAAGCAAGAAGCTTCCGTTTTCACGCGTTGAGAAATTTGCAAATCGCGGTAAATTCGCGAGTGTGTTTTCCGCGATTGCGGCAAAACTATAGGGGGTAGGAATGCGGTTCTAGGTTCCTAGAAAAGCCACGATTCCCAGCTTTCAGAGGAAAGTTACTGCAAGTCTCACGGAGATATGAGCGATTAAATAAAGGTCGTTTTTTCAGATTTTAAATTTTAAAGTTCAAAAAGACAAGTGCAGCTTGCAACTAGAAAATGACAAGTGACAGCTTTACAAATGACAGGCGACAGTTAGGAGGCAGTTCTACTTAGATTAAATAGATTGAATTATATTTTTTTAACTAAGAGATTGGTTCTGCACAGTTTGCTAGGTACTCACACTATATTCTTGAATTAGAATGGGCCTCGCCACGGATCTGGTCAGGTTTTAGACTGGACTTTGGTCTGTGCACTTCACAGTGATCTGGGTCAGCTCTCTCTGGTTCTGCTAACAGCGGTCTGGTCTGGGTCCCTGAAGGTGGATAGATTGAAGTCTCTATGTTAGCTCTCTGGAAGTTGTTGGAGGTAAAGTATGGATTTTCCCGGCAGAGCTTCCAGCTGCAAATGGATTTGAAGGTCCCTATCTGTCCTGTCTGTCTGCTTTTATGTGTTTTGAAAATGGGTGTGTGTGCAGCATCACTAGGCTCTAACCCTCTCCACTTGTCATTGGCCCAATTCTCCCCTCTCCCATGATTGGGGAAGGAACTGTGAGTCAGAGTGATGCTGTAGGTTTTATGGGTCAGAGGATCCTCCCCTGTCAAATTGCACACAATCTATATTTGATAAAAAAAAACATATTTGCACAGGTACACATTTGTTTAAAATTACATGCACCCATCACATATCACAGGAGGTATACCCTGTCCAAATCTGCTCTTCCTGGGGGCTTGCATTCAGAAATGGCAACATTTGCACTTTTTAACTGGTTTCGCAATATCGGACATTACCCCAAATTTACACACATGTGCGCAAGGAGTATGGACATTAGTTGATGAAGTGTCAGATTTTTCACATGCACACATTTTGAGTAATATCCTCTTTTCCGCTAAAACCCCCCTGAACATACCACCGGGTCCTAACACGTCTTAAAATGTGGGCAGAAAAATCACAAGAATTATGGTGTCATTTACATAATTTTCACAAGTCCGTACTATGAGTTATTCATCTTTTTAGAGTTATGTTCTGGCCCCAAAGGGGTGTGGTTTCATCCCAGCACAAGGTTGAATTTCTGGTTATTCCAGTTCTGCCAAGCCAGCTTGCTCTCACAGGCAGTGCTCCTCCCCTGTCCTTCCAGGAGCAAGCTCCATTTACGACTCCCGCCAATAAAACATTTGCCTGAGTCAGGACAGGGCTTTGTTCAGAGCTCCTGTATTCTGTGGGGGCTCCCCTTAATTCAATTATCAGAGAGATGGCATATCCTTAGTGTGGCCAGCAAAAGGCAGATAGGCCTGGGAACACAGCTGTGACTCAAGTTTCACTCCTGATGGGAGGTAGTTGCCAGGCAAAATTGGAATCTCTTTAAGCCAGTTTTTAGCTACATGTCATTTCTGTTTCCCAGTTTTCTGCATTCAAATAAAACTAAACATTTTTACATATGCAGCTAGAATGCTGATTCTAAGTTTAAAACTATGACATTTAAACAATTGAAACCTATGTGACACTCAAAAGTAGGTCACTAAGTCAATTTAAACATTTAGATTTTTAGTGTCTTTCAGTCCAAATTTACTTAAACTGCTGAAATCCACAGCTCAGCCAGTCTTGTTATAAACCTTCAAGTCACTTCAGAATATAACTTTACATTGTATCCACCTCTCAGTAAGTATTTCTTTGGCATGTTTTGGGTTCATTTATTCAGTTTTCTACAAAAAGTAAAATCTGGTGTTGTTTTAAAACGCCGGCTTTCTGATAGTGGTGAGTACTGGTACTGCACCCCTTTTTGGGATTTAAGAAAATGAATTCCCAACAGTTATGGGTTTGCTTTTGGCAATCAGCATTGCCATTCCCAATGGTTTCAGACTACTGTGTGGGTAGTCCACTGGTGGTTTTAGGCAGTGTCCTTCTGTGCCCATAACATCGGCAAAATGGGTGGCAGCCTATTCTTCATGCACTTCCCTGTGCATTTTCTGGGAAGCTCTGGCCATCATGATGTTTTCCATGTCAGTACTGCACAGTTTTGAGGTAGGGCTCGGATGCATGGGTAAATACATCCCACAGTTGTTTGGATGATGGGGTGGAGGTGATTAGTGGGTTGTGAATGTGGTTGTGCAGGTTTGAAGAGAATGGATATTAGGTGTTGGGTAGGTGCTGCACACATGGTTATGGTGGGGATTGGATGGGTAAGTGAAATGCGCTTTGAAGATCATGCTCTTGGTGTGAATCAGAAAGCAATGCACAATATGATATAAGTCCCAGTAGCATAATGCAAGATAACACACTATAATCCAATGAATTGGATTAACTGAAAAGGAATTTTCGCGAGAGTGTTGCGTGTAGAACTGGGATGCATGGATCAACACTAATGGCATCCTACGCAAATACCAAACGGGGTATAGAAATAAATCCCATACGTCGCATAGCATTCTTGATGTTGGCATCCTCAGTCGGATATTCCTCGATACGAAGGCAACCTGCTGTCTATGGTGCTTTCATAGATTTCAGTTCCGCATTCGACACTGTCCCACGGAATAAACTGTGGAAGGAACTTGTGGTCTGGAATTTTCCTATGGCGTTGCTTAGGATGATAATGCTGCTCCACTCTGAAACCAGTGTCCAAGTACGCGTAAATGGTAGAGGCCAATTGTCTGCTTCTATCCCCACTGGTCGAGGCGTAAAGCAAGGATGTATAGTTGCTGCCACCTTATTTAATTTATACTTAGCAGATTTGCTATCCTCATTTGTTAACACTAATATATGTCCTGTAAAAGTTGGTTCTCATCGCCTCAGCTGGTTAGCCTATCCTGAAGACTTATTGCTTTTGGATTATACACCGAAAGGACTTCAGTCTTTGATTGATGGACTTGGTGTTTTTGTAAAAGAAAATGGCCTGAAAGTAAACATTGATAAAAGCAAGGTTATGGTGTTTGGTGGACCAGCAAAGTCAAAGGTGAGAACTAACTGGTACCTTGATGACACAAAAGTGTGAAATCATATAATTATTTAGGTCTCTGTGTGGATGTTGGTTTCAATTGGAAACTACACTGGGATGAAACAAAGCAAATGGGCCTCATTCCGAGATTGGAGGTAGTCATGGTGCTATTTGCGCCATGACTGCCTCCAATAACGGTACCGGCACCAGTATGGTTCAATGGGGACTTACCGGTGTAGTCCAACCTTTGCGGGACCGGTAAGTCCCCATTGAAAAAGCCATTCCCCATTCCCATTGAGCCCCCCATAGGGCTCAATGGGAATGGGAAAAGTGCTAATAACAGTACCGCAAATTGCGGTACCGTTATTAGCTCTGAAGTCCCTTAACGGGTCCCGTCCATAACGCTTGGTCAGACAAGGCGTTAAAGGAGGGACCCGCTAAGGGCCCGCATAGTAGGGCGGTAAGGTATTACCGGCACCGGTCTCCTTACCGGTGCCAGTAATCCCTTACCGCCCTACTCGGAATGAGGCCCAATGTCTGAAATTGGTAGGCGGAATTAGTGCCTTCATTGGGAGGAATGGAGGCTATTCCATCAAGACAATTGTGTTTTTATATACATAAAAAATTGTACCAGTATTAAACTGTGGCATTGACATTTGGGGACATGGTTTTGCGAAGGAGCACATTAAATTTGAGGCAAACATGTTGTGTAAACTGTTTCGTATGCCACAAGCATTACCGATTGAATGTCGCTATCTTGAGTTGAATTTGATTCGGATTGCTTCTACTGTTACATCCAGAAAGTATATACGTTTTGTAAATAAGCAGGCGCTAAATAATGGAACAACTATGGTGACTGTGTCAAGGCATTTTTTAATCTTGAGAATTGTAATCGGATTGGCACTTTTGGAAAATGTATTTATATTTTTAACCAGTGGACAAATGGTTGTGATCTACCCTCTGAACCAATGAATGTTTATAGGATTAAATGTTGGCTGAGGCGGAAGATTAGCAGCTTCAGCCAAGACAATCACATGGTCACATGATCTACTAAGGGTAATGGTGCAATGGTGCATATTTGTTGTACTGAAATGATCGTAGTTGCAATCCAAAATGTATTGCAGCCTTTCCAGACTGTCAGATTATCAGACAGTATTTATGTTTATGTTTATGTTTAAGTATTAATGCCACGATACCATGACCCGAGGGCTTATGAGCTCAACAATACCAACACATAGAAACAGAAAGTCTAACAAGACAGAATCCAGTATGTCCATAAAATAGACTTTTCAGTTTGTCCAGACACCATCTAACAAAAGCGACATTTTTTAAATCTCTTTTTAAAAAAGGTCAACTGACTCTATTTCTCTCAAGTCTGCCGGCAGGGCATTCCAAGCCATAGGAGCAGCATTAAAAAAATATCTGGTCTCAGATTTGTGGTTTTACATTTGGAATATTTGATTGATTTGTGTTATTGGATCTTAAGGTCCTTACGCTATATATGATAGCCAGACGTTCTGTGAGACACAGAGGCATGAGTTCCAGGCGACATTTTTTAGTTATTAGCAGGAGCCTAAACTGAATTCTGGCTCTCACCGGAAGCCAATGCAACGAATGTCTCGCATCAGAGACATGATCTCGCCAATAAAGTCCTGTGGCAACCCTCACCGCAGTATTCTGAATCACCAGAAGGTGATCATAGTCAGATTGTGAACTACCAATCAGCAAGCTGCAGCAATAGTTAAGTTTTGACACAATAATTGGCCAGGCTATTGTCTCGCCATTCTCCTGTGAGATGAAGGGGCTTAGTGATGTCAGTAGTTTAATGTGATAGGCGGATGCTGAAACCATCCCACCTATTTGAGCTCTCATCATTAGGTTCTGATCAAGGATAATACAGAGTGTTTTAACTTTACGTTTTACCTCAATTTTTTAGTCCAATATGGAGAAACTATTGTAGATCGGTCCCAAATTCTGGATTTTCTTTGAAGTACCCACAATCATGAGCTCTGTATGCTCTTTGTTGAGCGCAAAGCCATTTTGAACTATCCACAAGCGGATGATCTCATAGACCTGATTAAATTTACGCTCATCCTCCTCATATGTTCCAGTGAGCATGATGACACATTACATGTCATCCGAATAGTTTGTAAAAGAAATATCATAACTTGTCAACATATTGAAAAAATTGACCATGAACACATTATACAGTGAAGGCGAAGCACATGCCCCCTGTGGGTCACCATACAGTAGAGTAAGGGGATTAGCCTCAGCATCACAGCTCACTACTCTACATTGACTGTTGGTTGAAAAGGAATTTATCCATAGGAGAGCATTGCAAGAAAAATGTGCCTCTTCCCTCAACCTGGTGGACAGTAATGAGTGGTCCACCAGGTCGAAAGTGGCAGACAAGTCCAGAATCATAAGAAGGGAGGTATGGCACTTATCCATAGACTCCAGCAATTTAGCCTTCAAATCAAGGAGGGCTGTTTCCGTCCCATGGAACTGTCTAAACCCGGATTACAAATTATTAAAAATTTGATGTTGATTAAGATGTTCTGAAATGTACCTATAAGCAATGTTATGCACAATTTTCAACAAGAAAGGAATATTTGTGATTGGTCTATAAGTACTCGCTGTCAAAGGACATAACCAGTTTTTTTTAGGAGTGATAAAATCCATGCCTTTTTAAATGTATATGGAACCAGATTTTCGGCAAAGTAGAGATCTACACATCTACAGATTGCCGATAAGAGAGGCAGCGGGCAGGTTTTAATTATCATAGAGGGCCCAGGATCACCATTGCAACTGGAGCCTTTGAGCTTAGTAATGCCCTGCAATAGATCTTGTTCAGGGATAGGGTAGAAACTACATTCAAGTTTAGCAGCTGTTACGTCTAGGCTATGCTGTATCTGCTTACCTACCATAGCGTCATTAATAGTATTATACCAGGTATTATCTTTACAAATAGTTTCTTTCTCCGGCCCTTTTAATATTTCTTGCTTGCACAAGATCTTAAAAAGTTCCATGGTTTCTGAGCCAGCATTGGAAATGCGTTTGTTTATCATTTCCTTTTTTACAGGGATCAGCACAATTTTATAGTGCTTCGCTGCTTGCTTATATCCAACAAGGCAGAGAGCATCTGATTATTCCTCCACACATGAAGCATTTTGGATTGACCTGCTTTCAACTTATAAAGATCTGAGTTAAACCAACTATTGCTTTATGAGTGTTGCAGTCATGTTTTTTTTTTCCTGAGGGGAGCCACAGTGTCTAGCATATCCTGTAGTGTGCTAAGGATTTGATTGGTTGTGGTTTTTGTTTTCTGTTACGACTGAGGCATTGTGGGGAGGTATGCTATCTAGTATGCCTACTGTATATTTGATGACTTGAACATGCAGTTGCCATGGTGTGTATGAGGGGTGGCGTGGGCCACGACTTATCCCAGATCCTCAGCCTCAGCTTGCACGTTGCTAATAGCAAAGCAGCCTCAGCCCTTGCTAAAGAACTCACTGACTTGACTGCGGACCACAACTGTTCCTCATCCATCATGAATATAACAGCTCTCCCTTGGACAGATCATCATGTGTCCTGTTTACCATCCCTAACATCCCTGCTACCAAAACCCTCCTGCACACCCCATCTACTACAGCTAGAAGCTCCAAAAAACTCACCTCAAACAATCTACTTCCCTTTCCTGACATCACCGAGCTCACGCCACCATTTGTCAACAACCCCACTGTTCTGGCTAACATATACGCCCACACCCTTTCCGTAGCCATTGAAACCATAGCTCCTATGGAGAAAAAAAAGAAAAGAAATCCCTGCATACCAATTCCTTGTTTACAGAACAACTAGCAATCCTACGCATAGCCAAACGCAAGGCACTAGCCAGATGGCAATCCTCGCCGAATCAATCCACAATAGCAAACGTCAAAGCATCTCCTCTACTTACAAAAAAGCGATATTCATCGCCAAATCGGAATCATTCAATTTGAGAATCTCCACAGCCAGCTCCAAATCCAAAGAAATATTCTCAATTTCAAAGAGCTTATCAACTCCTCTACCAGTCCTGATGAAATAGTCAAAGACGAAGTCTGGTGACCAAGCATCCAAGCTGCCCTCTTAAAGAAAGTCAAGCGCCTACAGGAAAAGATTTTATCACAGCGCAAGGCACTCCCTAAACAAAGCAACACCCATCATATCCCCCCACCCAGTCACCTACCAGAAACCCTGCTCTTCTCATTCAGAGACGTCACTGAAAAGGAAGTGGCCGACCTCCTCCATCACATCAAACCATTTACATGCAAAGGAGACATCTGCCCACCTTCTGTCATCAAAGAATGCTCGAATGCACTCACCCCTATCATCACAACATTTATCAATGTGTCATTCTCGACATGAATGGTCCCTCCTACCCTCAAAGAAGCCTGGGTGCACCCGCTCATCAAAGAAACACCCCTAGACCCCATATGCCCTAACAACTACTGCCCCATCACCACCGTCCCCTTCCTCCTCAAAATTCTTGACAAAGCTGCCCACATCCAAATCCAACACTACATTGAATCTAACGCCATCCTAGGTAAGAGACAATCAGGCTTTCGCAAAGGGCATGGCACATATTAACTGCCCTCTTAGACTTAGAAAATCCAAATTACCAAAATAATGGACAAGGGAAAACCTGCTCTACTATTTCTTTTAGATCTTTCCGCAGCGTTTGATCTTGTCAACCATGAGATTCTTACCTCACATCTCTCCAACACAGCGCACTTTTCCAATAATGCCACATCCTGGATCACCTCCTTCTTAAAATGAAGGGTCATGAAAGTCTACACAGATTAATCCAATGCAACTCCCACCACCATCCACTGTGGTGTGCTACAGGGCTCCTGCACTGCGCCAACCCTCGACAATCTTTTCACTAAACCACTTTTTGACATGTTGGACTCGCTCGGCATAGCCTACACGAACTATGCCGAAGTCCTACTCCCACTCACTGGGTCTTATGACCAAGACTCAGCTGCCCTCCTTCAAATCGACTCCACTATCCAAACTTGGATGGATGATAATTGCCTGTGCCTAAACAGGGACAAAACGAAGCTCATCCTCCTAGGCCCCAGAAAAATACTTCCAAAACTCAACCAAAAATATAACCACTTCATCATTGACAACACTATCATCCCAGTCTCCACAACAGCCAAGACACTTGGAGTCCACATTGACTTAACCCTCTCAATGACACGTCAGGTCAACGCCATTGCTTCGGCCTCAGCCCACACCACCAAATTAATAAATGCCATAAAACCCTTTCTCACAACCCACAGCAGACTCTCCATCGCCAGAGCCACAATAGGAGCAAAATTGGATTATTGCAATGCCCTTCTGGCAGGCACTTATGAAATAAAAACTAAAAAAAAATCGAAACAGTTCAAAACAATGTGCTTCGAGCATCCCTCTCCATCCCAAAAACAGATCACATCTCTCAAATCAGAAGAGACGCACATTGGCCCCCAGTAAAGGAGAGGATCAACTTCAAGACCCTAACCATTACCCATAAATGCACCAATCTCTCTGCCCCTTCCTACCTATCAGAAACCATTCTCAAGAACACCTTGACTTAACCTAAAAGAAGCCACCATGCAAACCAACTCCTTGTCCCCACTATCAAAAGAGCTAATACTGGCGCCATTGGCTTCCCTTACATTGCTCCCAAACTCTGGAACTCCCTTCCTAATGCTCTCAGAGCTGAACCCTCATTATCCATATTTCGCAAATCACACTGTTTAAATAGCCACCGCCAACCGCTGAGCATCCACTCAGTCACCCTCGTTCCATCCTCACTGCTGACCTTGTTCCTCGTGCTACTACCTTTACAACGGCATCTCTACTGTGTGACCACCTGTGGGAAGGTACCCATGAAATTCCAATCACTATGTAACCACTAAGCAATTCCATGTAATATTTCCAATGTGTTCCAATGTTTTTTTTACATGTAACCACAAAATCCTTCCTTTGTAACCAGTAAGAATTGTGTGTAACAGCGCCACGATGCCTCAGGGCTGTTGTGCGCTTTAAAAATGCGAATAGATAAATAAATAATAAATATTATTGACATAAGAATGCAATTTATGTACCATTCTATATTATATTTGGCTGGCAGAGACAAAGTCAGTCACTGTCTTTTAGAGTCCTTCATTACGTTTCTCACCGGCAGGCAGTTTATAGGGTATTAGCTAAGTTTGCAGAAGGTTTAGACATTCAATCTCAGGGGTCCCACAATTGATTCCCCAGGTCTGCAAGCATGATACATATTAGCAAAAATCAAGAATTTGTCTCCGGGTCCTCAACATGTGACTTTCCTTATATTATTGAATACAAATCAATGACACATCCCTCACCATTTACCATGCTGGCTAGGGCTGATAAGAGTTGCAGTCCAAAACGCCTTGCAAGCCAAATGTTCCAGAACCCTTTGTTATTGTAACAATATGTGCCTTATGCTGCACCACATAAATAGGGCTAAGAAAGCCCCTAATGTGGGATAAAAAGAGACATAAAACAAAATGTGTGCGCCTCCTCCTCAGCTGTGCTGTAATGCAGTGCACAAGAATAATGTGGAATAAGTTGCCAGTGGGTTGTTGTTAAGATGGATTTCTAAACTCTGACCTGGTGGGCAGAAGTTTAGAAGGACACCCACGGTTCAGTGAAACCGAGGAACCTTCTGGACAAGCCAGACCAATCTAGGTAGCTTGGCAGACAGTCAAGACTAAGTCTCAGGAGGGGTGAGAGTGAGAGTGATCGGAAGCCCTCAATGAGCACACACAGAAACAAACCACAGATTACTCTTAGACAAGTGTATATGAAAAATATCTATACATTTATTGTCAGCTGGACCAATCAACACAAGTAACTTTAGTAATACGAAAAAAGTTATCACACAAAATCCTTAAACTACACAATATATATGTACATTACATTTCCTGATGCGATTCAGTAATAAAATACAGCCACAACCTGTGAAGAGAGGATTGAATCAGATCATTAATGGCATTAGGCAATTTGATCCCTAACTTTTAAGTTGACCCCTAAGAAGTGTGGAGCCTTGTGTCCAACAGTACAGTTGTGCGTAAAAACGCACGATCACGCTGTGAATCAAAAAAGCAACTCGTTTTGAACGGCCTGTAGCAAGTCAGGAAGGGGCTTGAGGCAATGAATAATTAGTTCCAATTATTCGGCTAGGCCCTGCCCTTGGCGGCAAAGCAGAGTTCAAATGGTGAGGATAGCAACAAAGTTATAAGCCATCTAAAATTGTTGAGAACTCCCTCTAATGTTGCACCGTTGTGACATAATTCCACCAAATGTTGGAAAAAAATTTATTTCCAGGTCTAAACTCTTTTTTCAAACTTTTCTGCACATTTATCAAATGGCATTACATTTGTAAGCCTTTAAAATAGTTTGGGACTACCCCTCTAACTGTGTTCCCTCTTGACAAAACATCACCACACTTTTCCCAACCATTAAGATTCAGGTCTAGAATAAAATTCCAAAATTTCATGCAGTTTTATTGAGGGACGCTAAAGTTATAGGCCATCCAAAAACTGCATTTCACCAACCCTGTAATGAAGAAATAGGCATTGATGTTGCAAATATCTCACATGAATGGACTGTCCCAGACATCTGGACTGTTCATGGACATCGGAGTTGAAAAGACACCAATTTTGTGGCCTTTTCAAGGCCATATCCCATCCCAAGCTCATCACCCCTCACCTCCCCAGACATCGTTTCATTAGTTTGACAAGTGCAATGTTGTGTTTTTTAACATGTTCTCACTGCAATGTTTGCGGACAATGGGCGCTGTACATGAATCCAACATGGCGAGAGTTTCCAAAAATATGATGCACCTCACACTTTTCACCATCCAATCAGAGGAAATTCCGATGTCCGCGGACATCATGCTCGTCCCTGGACCAATCGGAGGCCCGTCCGCAGACTAAACAGGAAAGTGACTCCGCTGACTGAACCCAGTTATAATATATTCTTTTTCTTACCTACTTTCATTTAAAAGAAACTACTGGATGGATTTACAACAAATTTACAAAAGCATGCTTTTTGGACCAAGCTGCTACTCCTGCCACAAATTTGGTGAAAATCCGTTGAGTGGCTGTAGGCGTGAGCATTTGTTTTCTTTACTTTATGTCTACGGGAAAAACCACACATTTTGAAACTCCCCCTATAACTTTGCTCTCCCTACACAAAACCCCACCAAACTTTGAAGAATCACTTTGACGGGCCTTATACTTGCTTTGCAAAGTTTTGTGAGGATTCGTCCGGGGGGGCAAAGTTATAGGCCGTCCAAAAAGTTCCTATGGGTTGAGCAACTTAACCATAACTACAGGGCCACTATCGCTATATTCAGCGAAAAAACTTTGATAAAGTGATGTTATGGTTATGTGCGATGTTTTGACCCACTTTTGCTCTGCTATGCCACATCACTCTGCTATGATGGTGCCAGAAATAGCAAAATGGCCGCAAAACCCTTGTGCGTGCCAAAATCCCTGAAAATCGTGCTTTTCAACGCAAAAAAGATGGCTGCCCAATCTGCCACGCATGTTGTCAGTGGTGGAACAGAGCTCTCACAACCGGAATGTGTCACTGGGCCCCAAAACAATTGAAAGTGGAGTACAGAAGGAAAAAACAGTGCTTTGCTAAATGAAACCCCAAATCTTGCTTTAAACCATCATTTTCTTGTTGCTGAAACTTCAGAATGCTGGTACAGAACACCTTAAAATATTCAAAATTCCTGCTGGGTGCTACAATTCACTTAGCTTAAGAAATCATTGTGAACCTGCAAGGTCCTGAAAAGACAAAAGCATAAAGAGATTTTCACAGCAAAAGTGGCCTGTCTGTGGATCTGTCAAAAATCTCTGTGCAGCAGAGGGCTGCTGGGATGACAGCTGGCAGTGGCCTGACTGATTAAAATTTAACATGTATAAACTGAAATCAAATGTTTGCAATCTAAGAGGCCTGTTACTGATATTAACCCATATTGTAATTGTTTTGATCCCATGGTTTAAAATCCTGAATGAGAATTCTAGCTGTGATTTCATACAAGTTTGTTTTGTGCTAAGGAAAACGGTCACAGAATTTAACAATTAATTTAAACCTGGCTGAAAGCTGCAGACCTTGAATAACAGGCTTTCTCACAGAAGGAAGGTCTTTCCCCCCAGCATGTAATCACGCAAAGGTGTGAATTACAGGGCAGGAAAGAACCTGGTCTACAGAGGCAAAAGGGAACAATGGCCAGCTCCAGCTCAGGAAATGTGCAGTGCGAAGACAGTCGGAAAGGGCATCTTCCAGGAGCAAACATGGGGGATGGCTCCTGGGCTCCCAGGGAGAGATCAAAGGGGTGGAGCTAAACAACCATTTGTTGCTTAACAAGGGCAAAGGACACATTTTAAAAATACTGATAACTTACTATGTACATTTGTGAAAAATATAAAAAATAACAGCATTTTTAATGTAATTTCTGGATGCACGGGTGAAGAGGCGCCAGAACTGCGTGGCATGTTCTGGACAGATATGGCAAGAAATATGATTTTACGCAAAATGTATTTCCGCTAGAACTGTGAAACTTTATACACTTATGCCCATGTTAAACATGCACTTTTGTAGAAATTTGCTTAGAAATTGGACATTGTGTTCCGAGTGAAAAGGGGAAAAAGTCTGTGAAAAGCAGAGATACGATCCCACAGCTATGGGGTTTTGAGGAGTAGCTGCTAGGTAAAATATGTAATCTGTATATGTGATTTTTAGAGAGGTTGCACATGTGAAAATATGTATTTTGCCAAAAGTAGATTTTGTGTTCCAGGGGCTAGGGGTGGATTCTCAGCCTCATAAAATCACACCATAAAGATGACTCTCTGTTTCTCTCCTCCTATCAATGTAGAGAGTAGACTCTGACCCAACCACCTTTCAAAGGGTCAAGCTTAGGCTAAACTGGCCCACACTCCCCCTTTAGCATAAATAGAGACAGCTCACCACACATAAAGACAGACAGATTCACTCACTATCCTGATGCTGGCGGAGTACCCTGCTGCTGAACTCTACATCTTCCTTGCTCCAGACTCCAGAAACTTGGAAAAGCAAAAGGCCCATTGTATACTTGTACCATTCTTAGCTAGGCCTCAAATTCCAGAACAGAACCCCACAGGCCTAAGGGGAAGCATCATAAAACAGCCGGGCTGTGCTGTTACCGTTTGCCTGCTGAAAATAAATCTCATCAGAACCAAGAAGGGCCGACCCGATCCAGTGCTGTGCCGTGCTGTGACCAGAGTGCATTGCAAATCCAGTCCATTCCTGTGCCATGCTGTGACCAGAGCGCCTTGCTGACGTTGCCCGTCCGATGTGCCCAGCTATCTTTCCTTAGCCAGATCTCATCCCCTGACCAGAATTGACGGTTCCATTTAAAAAATATCCAGTGAGTATAAATAGGAAGAAATTGTGTCACTAGCATATGTACTTTGCATAGTCTTAGCCCTATCTTAGACCCATCCTATGTTGTATTCAGAACCTGTATTGTAGGAGTATCTTTGCATTGTCTGAACCTCTCTCCAAACCATTCTATCTTTTCTCCATAACCAGTATTGTTAAAACTATCTCTGTGCTGATCTTTTTCTCATCTGAAGAGGGCGAGTTCCTTAGCAGGCAGTCACCCTGATCAAGTGCTGTGTTCCTGTGGGGTATTCGTTCTGTTCATAGTCATCCTCTAGTGTCAGAAACCCATTTGTCATTTCAAAAGTGCATTCCTGTTTTCCCTGCTCGCGCCTATCGTGAAAAAACGACCTGTACTAAAATGTCTGTAACTCCCTCAGTTTTTGTGAAAGAAACAAAATATCAACTTTTGCATGTAGCTAGCATCCACACCTATCCATCGCACTGTTCTCCCGTTATCGTGATTATCACGCAGTGAAAAGTTTGCCGCAAAATTTCATTTTGTGAACCTTTTACACGTGTAAAACAGCTTTTGATTGCTTCCGACTTGAATTTTAAGATTTCAAATTTTGCCCAGTTTTTTTCACCTATAAAAAGAGTTCTATATAAACATTTGTTCCACTCCCTCACCCTTTCCAGGCCCTCCATTATCCACAAAATAACCCCAAATATAATTTTCATACTTCTTTTGCTCATTGCGCTGTCCACGGACAAAAGCCATCAACCGGCCATCCAATATGGCGACCATTCCTAAAATGATGACACACCTCACATGTTCAATCATCCAATAAGCTGCCAAAACAGTACTCTTTCTATAAGTTGAGCAACTTAACCAAAGATGTTATTACCATTCATTATATAATAAATATTTCTCATAAACAAATATCACCATTTCCTATTTTGACAGAAATTGCAAACACACTTCAGTAGCTAGAAGAACATTTTCCCAAAGAAGAAATGAGTGAAGATAACATCTCTAATGGTAAACAATACATCTTTCAATATCAACAAATGTTATAATTTACGGAGAGCTCATTGAAATAATAGTTTCTTCTTTTTGTATAACACATAGTTTACATGAAGAAACTACAGCACAGATTTACTATACATAATCCCAACCCCCAACTGTACAGAATGAAATAATGATCTTGTCTTCAAAATTGGATGAATTTAGCAATGAATTTAAAGAACTTTTAAGCTATGCTAATCACTCTCCTACTTGTACCTGTCGCACTTACCCCCAGCACTCACCCCTATCAAATCCACAAAGCATAAATCAAAGACGGTTTGATGAAACTTCTCTCTCTCCCTCTCCAGATTATGACTTTATTGAAATTCCAAACTCTCCCATTTATGGTTCCCATTCTGAAACGCCATCCCTTTCATAAATACATGTATTTGTACTAATATATATATATATCTTGTATATTATTGTGTAATAAATTCTTATTTCTTTTTTAAAACTCCAACCAATAGTCTGCAAACATCTCAACCATTCAGAGGGTGCGTTTGTGCAATTGGGCATTTACAGACATTGTACTCTATATGTGAATTTCTGGACTTGCATGACACATTTTAAATTAGTCCACAGAGAAAGTGCCCATTTGCAGACATCGCCGCACATGATCCCAGCATCTGGACATGGTCATTACTATTACATACCAAAGAGAGAAAGATTTTGCGAAAATACAGCACTTGTAAATGCAAGAGATGAATTATGGGAGATAAACACAGAAATTGATCAATTTAAAACCTCAGCAATGAAAAAGAAATCCAAAAAGCTAGCAAAGGATATAACAGATTTTACATTTGAGATGGTGTTCCTCTACTTGGCAGAACATTCCCTAAAGAATAGTATAGCAGAAGGAGGTCAGTCACAGTACTATACACAGAGAGACCCCGAAGAAGGTGGGTGACATTTTTAGGGTCCTCAAGCTCAGACTCACCAGGAGAAGAACTGTGTGGAGTATACCCAATAAAACTACACTCCAAACAGAGAACCACTCAGGGCTTTTGTAGGCAGAGGGGAACCCAGAGGGCACCAATGGTGTCCCCAACTGACTGAACCATATTGGAGCCAGGGTACCAGGACATACCGAACATGCAGGAGATACAAACATGGAACTTCCAGTTTTTAATCTATCAGGCATTGAGCTGTCGCAAGAGGAACATACAGTACCAGTAAAAAGCTGTCATTAGTTTCAACAAATCCAACAACTTGGTTTCTAGCAGAAACAGAGATTAAGAAGTTCTTTAGAAAAATATGATTGAAGGTATTTTTCAAGAATCAAGGTATTTGTGAATGTTTGGGTGTGTACGCATTTAGAGAACCTGTTGCGTCGTTGTGGTTTAATCCTGCTATTCGGATCAATGGTAATGTGCTTTTTTGGGCGGATTGGTTTTTGGGTGGAGTGCGGTGGGTGGCTGATCTGTTTGAGAATGGTATTTGGAGGTCTGCAAGGGAATTGAAGCGGCACTTTGACATAGAGAATTTTAAGATCTCAGATTATATGAAGCTGAAACGGGCAATTGGGGTTGTGGACTTTGACAGTAAAATTGATCTGTGTATGTTTACTAGGAAACCGATTGGGAGGGAAGGTGGCCTGGCCAGTCGAGTCTATAAAGAGATTGTGTCGCACTACAATGGTAATGACTTGCTGAGAGAGGAGTGGGGTAGGAGAATTGGTTCGGATATTTCTGAGGATTCGTGGCACAGGATGTGTGAAAATGTTAAGTTATGTTCTTTGGGGCTCACAGAGAGGTTGAGACAGATAAAGATTCTTAATCAGGTTTTTTGGACACCGAAGAGAATGGTGAGTAGGGGGATGTCGGAGAGCTTGGATTGTTGGAGGTGTATTCATGTGGCAGGTACGTTGGAGCACATGCTGTGGGACTGCAGGTTGGTGAGATTGTTCTGGGGTGAGGTTGGTCGGGTGTGCGATGTGGTGATTGAGGGTTTACCTGCTTTGGATTTCAAAATGGTGATATTGGGAGGTGATGAGTCTCTGGAGGATCTTACTCAGAATCAGAAGAAGTGGTTGTTCCGAGGGGCAATGATCGGTAAGAAAATTGTTTTGCGGAACTGGAAGTCGGTATTGACTCTGAATATTGAGACGTGGTTGACTGAAATGCATGACTTGGCGGCTATGGAGAGGACACTTTACAGAAGGGAAGGGAAATTGGTTTTATTTGAGAACATTTGGGGTAAATTTCTTCAGCTATACTAGACTTGGTGTTGTACTTATGTAAATAGGGGCTGCGGGGAGGTGACTGGGGATGTGGTGAATTAGGCCGGGGGCTATGTGTGGTTATATGCTTCAATGTAATTAGTTGTTTTTAAAAAAATGTGTTTTGATGGTTTCAAGTACTTTAAATGTCTTATGGAGTGTATTGTAATGTATGTGATTTTATAGTTTTGGAAATAAAGTTTCCAAAAAAAAAAGAATCAAGACAGCATTGCAGACATGGAGAGCAGGGGCTGTGCCAGACATCTAGTTGTACCCCTATGGAAAACCAAATGCCCAAATAGGTGGTCACCTTTTAGAGGTGGGTACTGAAGGAAACCCAGGACCTGAAAACAAAAAAACGAAATATGAGGCATACTCTGATAAACCAAAAAGTGCTAAGCGCTTAAAAAGTTGAGCTCCAATTCAGAGCTAATAATAAAAGGAGGCATTGTGGTCCACACAATGGACCAGTACGTATATATGGTAATGGAACTTCGAGGGCAATTACCAACTGTAAGACGACAGAGACCAGACAACAGCCATCAGACAATACATTCTGGAAATTACAGTTTGGCCTAAGCAGGAAGTGGAAATCTCAAGAAGAATTCGATTTTCTAAACAAAGAGGTGAAAACACAGCTTTTTATTCAATACCCAAGAAACATAAATCCAAGAAAAATAACTGGGTTGCCCCATCATTTCCATATTGGAACCAATCTATACGTGTATTGATTTTCCAAAAGCCAATCATACTTACAGGACACCATGACTACACTCGGCTGTTTTGAGGAAGAACCTCATGATCCCCAAGTGGAATTGCTTCTGACAATGGATATTACAGCTTTGTACACAAGCATTTATTTATTTTTTATTTTATCGTTCATTTAAAGCGTGCTTAATACCAGCGAGTGGTTTCTAAGTGCAGCATCGGGATTCGAACCTGTGTTGCGCTGCTTTGTCTTGCTACCAAGACAAACACATTGCACCTGAGCTCTCCTTCCCCCATTCAACAGCAACAGGCTTTCGAATGTAATAGGCAGTAACTCTCACACACTGAATTACTGCAAAGGGTACCTGTAGAATGTATCATATATCTTCTACATATAGCCTTGACCCAAAATGCCATCAAGTTTTACAAACAAATCTGCGGGACCGCAATGGGATTGATGTTTGCTCTAAGTTTAGCCAGCATTTATATAAGTACAGACAATTGGAAAGCAATCCCTATGTCCAGAACATTTACAAATGGAAAAGATGTATTGACAATGTCATCTTCATTTGGAAAGGCAGTTATGATCAAGTGGAAGATTTCTCCACTGATGAATGTGATCAACATATCAAATGCACAATAAACTTGAACAAATATGAAATCCATTGCCTAGATTTGAACATTCACCATGAAAATTGACAAACTACAATGCACATTGATAAAAAAGGAAGCATACAGAGATGCTCTGCTTCAGTATAAATGCTTTCATCTACTGCCCCTCAAACACAATCTCCTGGTTGGTAAATATCTCAGGTAACAAATAAATTGGTCGTCTCTTAATGATTTTTATGCAGACCTGACAGCTAGACTCACAGCAAGGGGATACCCAAAAAACATTTAAACCCATCCAAGAAAAGAGACAGGTTTACTCTCGGAGAACACTCCTAGTACCCAAGGAAAGACCAGCAATGCAGGACCAACAGAAAATTATATATGTAACTACATTTTGTCACAACAATATTTCCCACTTTAGGGGTCTGATTTAAAAATGCTGTTGCTCCCAGGAGATGTACCACAGAGGATGGCATTGAAGAGGTCGAAGAACCTCAAGGAATACCTCACACCTGCACAATTTCAGAGACAATGGATTACAATGACCTTGTGGAACCTCAGACAAATAATAGGACACCACCCATTTGGGTCGCGCACAGTCTGTGCTTTCACTAGAACAATGACTTCCTTCACAGTGGAAGAGAATGCGCAGGCGCTGAAGACATTTTCGAACTGCAAAACCCCCAATGTGATTTATTGTATTCAAGAAATACAAAGGCCAAAACGTCGAGACCAGTACACTAGAGAATTGTGGAACACTAATCAAAAATACAATGTAGGACCCACACAGATTCACTGGTGACACACTATATAGCACACCAACACACAGTGGACAACATGATCTGGTGGGTCATAGACGGAATAAAAAAACTCTTCAAATAGCGCCAGGACGATTTAACATAAAGAATCTTGGTGGATCCACAAACTTGGATCCCAAATTACAGGACTCTATGAGGAACTCCCTTGAATTCAGTGAATCATACACCATTGACAGGTGCATAATCCATATTAACCCAAGGAATGACACAAACTGCTGTTCGTGGCACACTTTCACAGGTTGCTTACTGTGGGCATAATCCGAATAGGATGTTGGTATAGAAGAGGTTTCATCCAAAATAGCCAACAATTTTATGTTGAACTTATGCAAAAAAATAGATTATGCAAGGACTCTAAGTAAGCAGGCAGGTGGCAGGCTTCATTGTCAAGAACCAACAGCACCCAGAATGGAGGGCCATTTACCCCTCCGGCAGCTCGATCAAACAAGACCTGTAGCCCCAGCTATAGGGCTTCACCACTAGCCTAGCAAAGCTGTGATGCAGAATCCACAAGCCAATGCATGCAAAGCTTACAGAGCGGCTGCCAGAGAATTGTCAAACAGTATATGCGAGATAGGCAAATGCCGCATCACAAAGATGAGCGATAAATGGATGAGTAATTCCGATAGGCAGACATCTATAAGATAGGATCACGATCACCTGCATAGACGCTTAAAACAATATATATACTGGTTTGTTTTTAAAGCGACCACATTCGCACAAGCACACTAAAAAAAGATGAATCAGATCTGATTCAGGAAAGAAGGGAGATAACCTAATCAGACTGCTAGGCAGGTAAACACCGCCTCACAGAGACAAGCAACCAACGAGTACGTAACTGTCACACAAAGACATTTACAAGATAAGATTGTGATCATGTGCAAAGAAACTTACATTAATATACATGAACGTTTCACGGCAACTGTGATCAAGCGAGCATGCCAACAGAAGATGAACCAGTGCCGATTCAGAAAGGAAGGGAGACAGTTTAATCAGACTGCATAGGTCAGTTACAATTGAAATGCTGTGCCTATTGAGTAGATATGGAGTCCCATAACGCAAAACAAGGTCATAACTCTTCCACACATTCATTTCTTATCGGTAAAAATGTTAGTACACAACAATTGAAGGCCACAGTCATCTTGGGATCCGGAAATATAGCTGAGGATTCAGCTCATACTCTCTTGCACTGACACAGGGTTTGGGAAGACAACAAGCCATGTAGGGGAAGACAAATCAATTTATTGCCATATATATGAATCATCTGATAACAAAATTCCATTTGGATTTAGTCACTAACTTTAAGATTCATGGAAACCTTGATTTGACTACAGCAGAAATAAATTCTACAACATCAAGGTAGAAGCAGAGCTAAACAGACACGCCCACCTGGGACCCATGAGAGGAATGCGCAAGAAGGCACAGTGGTGAAAGGTCACTTCATTATGATAACTTCACACCTATGGGTAGGGACACGAGATACCTGACCTTTTTATTCCTAGCTTTATAACTTTTTAAACATGATAGTGATCAATTTTCCCTGAATGTGATTTGTTAGGAATTGTACTTTTTGACCGACAATAAAGGTGAGCAAGGAACAAAAGTTCTAAAAATGCTACCATCAAAGGTTCGAACACCAAAGGTTTGAACCTTCGGGGGTAGCATTACAGGTAAGTTAAAAAAAAAAAGAAGGTGAACAGCGGAGAGAACTGCCAAAACGACTTACTGTGAGCAGGGATTGAAATACCCTGCCACTCAGGATATAGAAAACGGAACCCCATTTCCACATAATTGGAGTCGTAAACCCTGTTTTAATTTAAAATTTATTGTGGGGATTAATAGTGGTTTTCACAGCACGTGGTGTCTTTCTTTTTATGTTTGGCTAGGATGGACATATGATTAAAAATTGAATAGTTATGTTTTCACAATCAAAATATATTTGAAAAAGGGAAAAAAGTGTGTACACTGATTTAAAAATCATAATTGAAAAGGTGCATCATTTAACTGCTGTGCAAAAATAAGAACCATTTACAAATTGGAATATTGGTTGTCCCGTGAAATAATTTTACATTAAATGTACTTAGAAACTGCAATAAGCAGCCTTTGAGCAAAACCATTGGATGTAATTTTGTAATAGCATTTTCTCTAAACCCAAGTACTCAACAGTAGTGGTTTCCCTCTTGTATAGCAAAGGAACGTTCCAAGTGCAGGGCAAATGGGATATACATGCTCGAATAACCTGTTTATCATAAGTACAGTGACAAAGTTTGATTTGGGAGAAAACATTGGGAATAAGCATACATTTTCCTCCACAGTCATAGCATTTATTACATGAGTCTCTCCCGCCCAGTAAATACACAGCTGTCCTCCCTTCACATTTCGGTCCCTACTAGCCCTTCGTCCTAGAAGTGGAGGCCCACCTTAAACTTCCACCCCTTGTTACAACAGGCCGGAAGGGGGACTAAAAGAAATATGCTCTTTACCAATTTATGAGTGATTGAAGCTCTGTCTTCGGTGCTGCACCTGGTATTCACAGCCACCAGCTTCCTGTGGTGTACAGAGAACTGCATAGATTTGATTTTCACTCAAATTCCAGGGCGTATGTATGTGCTGAGTTAGGATACTTATAAAATGTGTTTTTCCTATAGCGCTATAATCTAAAGCACTTTACAAAGGACACATTTACTTACATTACTAGTATTACCAAATCGAAATTGGTACTCATTTATCAACAGTGGAAGGATGAAAGTCTGAGTTGACCTTGCTGGGATTCGAAGCTGCGACCTGGAGAACAAACACAGATCACAGCAACGAGTGCATAACCAGCTTACCAGTTTACTTAATTCTTACACTCTCATCCAAGTAAATGGTCAATTTGTTCACACATCTAACTTACCAATGCCACCTTTTCAAAAGTAACAAGGAACATAGAAGACACTGCTAATCCATAGGTACACTCTCCTGAAACAAATACTCCTTGAGAGTGGGCGACCATTTAACCAGCAACAAAAGAATGACAAACGTTTTAAAAGTGTTAGCATAAGCTTTGTAAATTGTAGTGTGGGCTTGTATCGCATAAGGCAATGCAAGCCATGGAATGTTGGTCAGGTTGGAACCTTGTATTCCCTAAGTGTTCCAGGGACTACCGTTGGGTGTTCAGGATGGGAGATGGGAGATGCTACT
The DNA here is from genome assembly GCF_040938575.1 of Ambystoma mexicanum. NCBI lineage: Eukaryota > Metazoa > Chordata > Amphibia > Caudata > Ambystomatidae > Ambystoma > Ambystoma mexicanum. Next base: position 130,961,178 of record NC_090935.1, on the reverse strand, counting down.
AGAAGGATGCCTATACATATACCATCCTTGATAAAGCCCTTAGAGTTGCGAAACATTCTCATTGTTGTATTGAATATGGTTCTGTAAACTATCAAGAAAGAATAATCTGAAACTAAAGTCTGTTCCTATGTGTCCTCTCAAAGGCTTTATATGTGAGAAATCCATGGTGGATGGGTGCCTTGCCATGCCAATCTATTTCTGAGCATTTGTTAATGATGTTTTCTCAACAAACACACTGACGACTTTTTCCTTGTCAACTGGCACACAGCAAATTCTGCTCCTTCTTTATTTAATGTAATAACTACTCCATAAGAAAGTCTGACAACCCAGCATTTCCATTGTATAGTTTTCCTACCTTATATATCCTGAAGAGGAAAGGTTATGTATGTGGGACTTTGCTACTCCAATCCTCACAAAAGTGATTGAAATGCTTCAGAGGTTGCTTGCTGTCTCCTGCAGGTGAGGAGGTTGGAGAGCAGTTTGGAACACATAGCTTCTGTTTTGACGAGTATAGAATGATTTTCATTTGGTTGCAGCAATTCTTCAACTCTTTAGTTCATCTACTACAGGAATCTGTTTTTGACCTCATGGTAGCAGGTCTGAAACCTACTAGGTACACCCAGCCCTCCATCTTTCCCATGTATGAATAATTAGTACCCTTGAGGGCACCCTATGAGTTGTGTAACAACAAATATCTGTTACCAGCTCCAAGAGACCACCCTCATAGTGGTGAACATGCATCCTGTAAATACATATGCCATTCTATGCTAAAGGTGCCACAACATTAACAATGCTAATCTGTGGTTTGTTTTCTTAATTTTTGTTACCATGTGTATTCTCTTGTGAGTCTTCCTTATTTACGTTTACTTTATTTTTACTGTAAGGTATTTGTATAGCAAAACCATGAACCCATAGGCACCAGGGCACAGACAAAAACATTAAACGAAACAACAAAAAGGCAATAAGATAGTCATTACCTGCAAGCCTCAAGATAGCATGCACTGAGGATTTTAACAAACAACCAAGTTTTCATTTATTTCTTAAAAAGATTCAAGGAAACCTGGCCTCGGAGAACAGAGGGGAGCAAATTCCAAGCTTTTGGGCTGTGATAAAGAAGGCTTCACTTCCTACCTTCTTAGTCCTACATCTGGGGAGGATAGATAATACTGGTTACTAGATCTGATAGTTGTGTTATTCACCTTATTAGAGATAATATCTTGCAGATACAAAGGCATAAGACCAAGTCTGCATTTAAAAGTGATAATCAGAAGTCGGAAAAGGGCCGCTACAGGGAGCCAATGCAAAGATCGTCTGGCTGCTGAGATGTGGTCCCGGCAAGATAATCCAACGACCACCCTGACAGCGTCATTATGAAAAACTTGTATTCTACTGGTATCTGCTTTACTAAGTCTGACCAAAAGACTACTACAATAATCTATTTCTGAACCAATAATAGCTCTGGCAAGAGTCTCTGCATTAGTCTGAGATATAAAAGGTCTAAGATGAACCAGAAGCTTACGATAGTAGGCTGCCGCTGAGACAAGACTCCCAATGTGTGCTTTCAAATTCAACTGCTGGTCAAAAACCACTTCAAGGATTTTAACTTTCTTTTCCGGAATTATTTTTACCTCCTCCAGTTGAAAACAATTATAGGAAGGTCCAAGCTTGCCCATCATTGAGAGTGTGTCCACAATTAGCAACTCTGTTTTGTCGCTGTTTAAAGCAAGATTATTCCGTACCATCCAATTCTCCACAAGAGTATATACTGTATTAAATTGTTCCTCGTCCTGTGAGTGCAAATAATGAGGACAACACACTGAGTGTCGTCTGCATAGTTCGAAAACATGACCCCATCCTTCTCCAGGAATGCAGAAAATGGGGCCATAAAGATGGTTTACAGGCAGGAAGAGATACACGCTCCCTGTGGAACTCCAAAATTAACTAAAACCAGAGAGGCCTCTGCCTCCTCAAAGAAAACCTGACTTACTCTGTTGTCTTGGAAGGAACTAATTAATTGAACCACAATTGGGAAAACATTGGCTACTTCAACCATTCAAGTGACCAGAATGGTGTGGTCAACCAAATTGAATGCGGCCCACAAGTCTAATCATATTAACAAAGATGATAAACCCTTGTCAGTACGCTCCAAGAGCCTCAACTTCAGCTCATGAATTGACGTCTCCGTTCCAAAACCTTGTCTAATTCCTGATTGATAGCGATTAAGGATAGGAAACGTATTTAGATGTTGAGAGATCTGGCTGTATTGGGGGTCGGAATGCCTACTCTCGGTTGAACATATTCTTTAATTGTAAGATCACCTATCACCCTTCTCCTGATACATGAGACTCACACTACATCATACCAATGAAGCCCTACGAGAAAATCAGCCTTTGTGGTTGCTTGGTATCTCATGCTAGGGAGATGTGGTTTTGGAGTTGGGATCTTCCTGGCCCTGATGCGGCAGAGTTGCCAGGAACTACATAAAGTTGGTCTCCTTTTGTAATAATAATAATAATAATAATAATAATAATAATAATAATAATAATAATAATAATTTTGATTGTTGAAGAATCTGGGCCGAGCCAGACTGAATAGCATTTGAACTTGCATATTGTAGGATTGCTCCATGTGTTATAGGTGAGCGCCTAACTCAATGAGCTATAGTCTCAGACTATGGCATATGCATGCAAAAATATGTATGGCAAAGTCATAAAAGTTAGACCTCTTGGTGCAGAATTATTAGATGAAATCATTACCATCACATTTATGTTGTGAAAATCTTTTATTTAAACAATGAGTACAATCATCCTTCCAAAATGTTTATTTCAACAACACCTGGTACCACATTTCAAGTATGGGTCAATGAATATTCTTTTATGCAACATTTGTGATGTCATCTTTGATTTCCTGGGTGTTCATTTTAGCAGTGCATGGTGGTGAATCTCATAGGTTTTTAGCAGTGCACCCTTAATTTGCTACAAGTTCCCTATAGTATACTAACCCCCAATGCAGCAGCTGTAGAGTCCACGGACAGTACGAATGTCCGCTGACATCAGGTAGCATTTACAAAGCCCAGAAGCACAGGGGAGAACAAAGAATTTTCTAACCTTCAACCAAGAAAGACGTATACATAAAACAACATTACATACATTAACTACACCCAAATCAACCTTTTTGAAAATGTACAAATATTTTTTTTCATGCAGCAAACAACATAATGGAATGCACCAAGCATAAACCATAACTGAACACCTCATATTATCACCTCAGTACAATGCTGCATATAAACTCAAATACACCAGGCACTTATTGAAGGACAGGCTCTTACTAAATAGTAAGTACACTGTATTTATTTCTGTTTTATTACTATTTATTGTATAAACATTTCTTATAATCAAAAAGCACTATTTTTTTTTCTCACAGAAATGTCAAGCACATTTGAGTGGTAGGAAGAAAACTTCCAAAAAGAAGAAATGAGTGATGATTACCTCTTTAATGGTATACAATACATCTCTTAATATGAACAAATAATGTAATTTGTACATACCTCAATGACATAATACAAAATAAATGTCTTCTAGTAAACAGTGTTCTCGAAGGAAACAACACACACATTTAATTATGCAGAATCCCAATAGTCAGAACTGACTTTAAGGATCTTTTAAATTATGTCAAAATCTCATGGGGTTAAAAATGTTATATTAATGTCCGTCTCACACCTGTCCTCCTTGTCGCCCGCAATTATCCCAAACAAATTCCCAAAATGTCAATGAAAGACTTTTTGATGAAAGGTCACTCCTTTCCTCCCCTGATCATTATTGTACCGGAATTCCTAATTCTCCCATTTATGTTTCCCATTCCAATACTCCATCCCTTTCTTAAATCATTTTATGTTTTATACTATAAATATCTTGTGCATTGTACTGTCATATTTTTGTATTTTAAAAGCCCAATTAAGAGTCTGCGGACACCGCAACTGTCTGGGGTGTCTGCACTCAAAATGGAGGCGCACCCGGAAAGACACAGTGTCTGGACATGTCAGTTTTTGGCATGATGCACTTTTAATTTGTCTGTGGACAGCGCGCCTGTTCTATGGACACTAATGCGCATGCTCCCTGCGTCTCCTGCCTGATTGAAGTCTGCGGAAGGCGGTTGTCACTGCTAACATCCCCGGACGACATCATGTGACCGCACCCGTGCGGAGTGACATCTGACCTATGCTCGATGGACAGTTTAAAACTGGATTTACCACCAATCTAGAGTGTTTCAAGTGTCAAACATTCTTGGTTGATCTGGCAACTTTTTACAACTTTTTAAGGCCTATTTGTGACTCAGTAGTCTGTGGACAGCATGACTGACCACAGACGGTTCCTCTGAAGGGACTCACCCATTACTTTTCCTGATCCCCAATCTGGCTTTTCAGGAGGGAGCACCAGGACACACCTACTTTGGAGATAACCTACAATCCTGCTTCAATGGCGTCTGCTATGCCATTTCTGCTCCCCAGCCACCACCACCACCCTCACCATCTGGAGTTCCTGGATAAGGGTACGGGCGCGGAGCTACAGATGAGGATCAATAGGAAGATGAAGATGAGGTAGAGGAAGTGCCTGTCTGCAGTATCCAGAGTGAGTCATGGGTGTGTCAGTTTTTCACCACCGTTGAGGGTGTACCAAAGGCTTGGGCAGCCAAGGAGAGATGCACTAAGTGCAAGGTTGTACTCACTCACAGAAATCCTGTGCTGTATTCCAACGCAACCACCTCCATGCAGCACCACACCAGATCCAACCACCAGGATGTTCTGAAAAAGGCTGTTCCTTTTTCAGGGAGAAGTAGGCTAACTTCCTCTACCCCATCTTCCTCAACCGCTCCTGCTAACACACAGGGTACTCCTTTGGGGCAGAGGATCCCACCGGATACCTCGCAGGCCATACGAAACACCCTTACCTTTTGAGGGTCACAGTTTTAGGTTGTACTGTGACTCACCAATCTGAAGGGGGAGCAATTTTGTAGTGCTTTCAAGGCTGTGGTCAAGGAGCAGAAGAAAAACTGCCGTCCACCTTAAATTTAAGGCCTACCCAACATCTTCTTTCTCTTCCCTCCCCCACCTAACCTACCTCTCCTGAAAAAATATTTATAAAAGCCATAAAAAATACCAAATAAAAAAACACACAAAATGGTTCCTTTAGAAGCCATGTTTCACAGTTGAAAGATAGAACTTGAGAAAAAATAAAACACAGGGCTCGTGTCAGCATGCATAGTCCACAGCCAGGGCAGTAGTCCGCAGCCATCTTGAATATTCCAGGCATGTGTGGGTGTTTGAAAATCATTTTTATTGTTTTTTGCACACAAATTGTGGTTATGAAAAGAACCTTTTTTTCTATTTTTGACTTTTAAATATTTGTTTTAATTTTTATTTAATACATTTGTGTTTAATGCAACTTCTAATGAATACTTTAATCCATGTTTTATGTATTTACAGAAACTGCTTCAATGCATTTAGAACATTTTTTTGAAAAATCTGATTGCCCACATCAGTGAGATGTACCCTCACCTCCATCTCTTTGAAAAATGTTAACATTATCAAATGTAATGTTTTCATTATAAAAACATTATAAAACATGTGATACCTACATCTCACATGAAAGCACATACAGCTTTATTCACATTGTGCCTTGCTTTTTCCATTTGTGGACAAAATAAGTTTGAACGCATCCATATTTGTCTCTGAGCAATCCACGAAAAAATAAATGTTGAATGTGGAATCAGTTCCATCAACTTTCGAAATGTATCTTTCATTGCAAACTGTAAAGAAATTCTGATAACATAGCCCAAACTATTCCCTCCACAGTGAACCATATTCTCACAAAACGGGAGGAACTCTGCCCACTTCATTCCTCACACTCCCTCTCCCAGCTCCCTCTCCCCCCAGCTACAGCAGCAGCCACATGCAGCTTCAAGCACTGCCTGGTTTAACGTAAGCCTGGAGGCTACACCTTTCACTATTAGGCACTGCCTACTACCACCATCCCAAAATCCTATATTTTCGTTTTAATTAAGGCACTGTCCAAGCATTGCCTTTGAAAGCATTCTGCCCTCTGCGCTGCCTGAAAGGAAAAACGAAATGAACTTAATCCAAATTCGAATCTGCAAAAACACGAGGTTTTTGCCACTCTTAGATGGCCACCGGCGCTTTATCTGATTGAAATCTACATTGTTCAAAAGGCCAGAAGCCCGCCTTGCCTTGTGATTGGCTGGCCGCATTCCCTTAGCCTATAGGCGAGCACCGGCGGGCGATGCCGGCCCCGACGAAGGCAACCGACAAAGGCTGCATCCTGACTGAGCTTAGTCGTGCTCGAGTGTGCCTATCGTCCTACTTCAACATAATAAGGTGAGATCCCTCTGATTCGCCGCCCGCACCATTGAACTCACTGTCGTCACTCTAGCGATCAACCCTTTGTTGGGGAGAAGCTGGACCCCGACCAGGGCTGTGGGGGTCCAGCAGCTATGGGAGACCCAAACACCTCCCATTTGGCCCACAGGAATGCAACAGAGACCCCAGCAGGCAGCCACATGTTCCAAACTGCGTTTATTCCTGGGCAGCAAAAAAGAAAAAACTCGCAGAGCTTCGTGCACATCGAAAGTCCAGGCGCCGTCTCCCCCGTGGCTGGCTTGCAAGCCAGATTTGTAATCACACTTCAGGCTGACCTCACAGAATTGGATCAGCTCCCAGAAACCTATCTCCTCCTGTTATTGGCTGCTAAGTAATAGGTTACCTATGTAGATCTTATAGAGAGCCTGATAATTGGACATTGGACTTTTGCGTCAGTGGGTTGGTTTAGCTGCGCCCCCCCATTACCTAACTCTGAAATTGTTGCAGTATGAATCTGTTCCCATCAGTTTTTAGCTGAAACAGGTTTTTTTCGCCCCTGGACTCTCAGTGTTCATTGGCCAGAGCTAAGCCATTCTTGTTACAATTATGTTTCAAATGGTGTGCGAGTCTTGCAAAAATGTCTTTCGTTCCCATAGAACGAAAAGAAAAAAAAAACACACTGGGCTCTGCATGCTCTGCCTTGGCTTTACTCGTATTTGTGGAGAATTAAACATTGTTTGTCTGCCAGGGTTTACTGTCGTTCAAAGAAAGCAATCTTATCTCACTCTGTGACATTGGCTGCTCCTGGGTTTGCGAGGAGTATTGATGAAGTCAGCACGGCTGGTGTTCAGTGAGGCAAAATGCACTTGGCTGTGATTTTCCTGAAACATGGCTTTACACTGTGCAATTAGTTCATATTAATTACTATAGGCATCTGCAGCCTTTAAACAGGGGTTTTTGTGATTTGTAGATTATGGTATTGCTGCATTGATTCTAATGTAGCATGGAAGTTGCAATGTTGGTGGAGTGGGTGTCTTTCAGCATGTTTGTCACCCATGGGTGCGCTGGGGCCTGGTTCAAATGATAAGTGCGCTCCTTGTTCTTCCTGCTTTTCTTCTGTATATGCGCCTGGGGTCAGGAGGCAGGGGTTTGATCTCGCTTTTCCCTCTTCAGTCCCCCCTCTGGTCGACATATCTTTGTCAATTCTTTGAAGTGTCCATGATTGTCCACATGGTTGTCGATGAACAGTACATGTAGGAGTGTTCTCCTTCTGCGTTCCACCACACTCACTTCCCTTCGTACTTCCTTGTATTACAGGGAGTGTCCACCTTTATTACTGCTGGAACCATGTTGCACACCGCTATCTTCTCCCTTAGTCCGGCTCTTCCTTTTACCATGTCTCTTGTTTGCATTCCGATCTCTTCTTCTGCTGTTCTCTCACATCTTGCAATGTATCTTGATCTTGCACAACGTTATCACCTTCAATCGACCAGCCAGTCATGATGTCATCCATTACCATGCAAGCACTAGCCAGTTCTTTCCTTTCTCTGTTCAGATGTATTTCTTTGCTGAGCATTCCTTTGTGTGCTGGTACTTTATCCAAAGTTGCTTCTGTCTTGCTTGAGAAGTAATTCCCCCCTCTTTACACTCCTCTGTCTGTTTCTCCTCTTCCGTTATTTTCCATCTTGGGCATCACTAATAAGGGCATGCTGATGTGCACCAACGAACAGTCGCCCCCCAATTCGCTGGCAGTTTCTCTTGAGCTTTAGATACATGTGCACAATAGTTGTCCATAAGCAGTGATGTTCCTGCTCCACATACAATTGTTCTTCAATCAGCTGCTTTATGTAATCATCTTCCATAGGGGATTACCCCCCCTTTTTTTTTTCATCAATCTCAATGTTGCTGTCTTCCCTTGCAATCTTCTTCACACCTTGGGATACATGGGCGTCGTACTCTGCTGTAGTAATTTCTGTTGTAATCAATTCTCTCACAGCATATGTTAAAGAGCAGTCAGGACAGCTCTCTCCATTGGTGTCCCTAACAATTTTGTACATGTGTGCATGTTGTTGGTCACTTCTACTATGTGTGTTATGTGTATGTTTTACTCCCTTTGTGTCTGCCCTTACCTCTCCTTACTTTAGCAGCAGCTTTTCCTCACCCACTGATGCCGTAAGTCTTCCTGCTTAGGTTAGGGAATGTTAGCAGGGGATACAGCGGTAATGCTCACTATTACATATAATTTTCAAATGACCACCCCCATTATTTCGTTCATCATTAATAGTCCCATCATAATAATAAAAGTCCATATTTGCTTGCCCATAACCACTTACGCTGTGGGTCCTTGCAGCTGATGAGATGATAAAGTTGCCCGCCTGAAAATCGCAAGAAAGGCGTTAATACATTAGTACTTGTTAGTAACCTCAAGCTGCGTGAACTAAACAATCACTAAGGGCAGAAATGAAACCTCCCCCTGGACATTTCGTGTTGATGTTTTCTCAATGTCGGTTGGATATTATATGTACTTTATTCAAGTTGGGGAAAAATGTGGGCTTTGTATTCAATGGAAGGAAGGAAATATACTTCAGGGGAATGTGCTCTAAGGGGTCTGATGTTCCTGATATAGTGGGCAATTGAGTGGCAAATGCTTCACGATGGTTCAATGAGTAGGCCTCAGGGTGACTAATGGAAGATAACATTAAGGCAATTTCCTACACAATTTTAACAGTATACATACGCTACAACCTGCATGTGCGAGGAAAAGAGAAATAACAAAATAGTGTTACAGCTGTAGGAGTGTTAACATAACTACTATTAAGCAATCCAAAGAATTAATGTTACAAAAAAATGTCCAACATAGAGTACTTCACAATATTATAGGAAAAGCTAAATAGTGCACCAACGAACAGTCGCCTGCCCAATTCGCTGGCAGTTTCTCTTGAGCTTTGGATACATGTGCACAATAGTTGTCCCTAAGCAATGATGTTCCTGCTCCACATACAATTGTCCTTCAATTAGCTGCTTTATGTAATCATCTTCCATAGGGGATTACCCCCCTTTTTTTTTTCATCAATCTCAAACTTCAGCTGGAGACTAACCCTTGAAGCTATAATTGACAGAGCATTTCTCAATGTGTAACGTACGCCAACAATCCTTTAAATCTTTATGACAATTCCTCAATCACTATGTGAAACTAACAGACAAAAGTACAATTAAAAATGTACAAACCATGGACTCTTCCAGTGCACAGAAGACATTCCTTAGCCTGTATTTTAGGAAACTGCTTGCAAAAGCACCTTCCACCACACCAAAATGTTAGCAACACACCATTCACTATACGGAATCTTGTGCATAGAATATACTATGCAAAAAGTCCTGCTTTAGAACTGCAAAATTTAAATAACATTATCCTACATGGAGCAGCCAAAGAACTCCTTCATAAATAGAGCACATCAAGAGTAAATACTTTGAAACTGAAGTTGATTTAGGACATTCAGTACTTCAGAAAACATTACCGAAAACCTCACTAACAGCAATCTCCTAGCAAACACACACAAAAGAGAAATAGTTAAGTTTCAAAGCACATCTGCTGAAATACCAGACCAAGTATGTGTCTGTTGTCACAGAACATTTTTATAAAAAGAGCACACAAATAGTAGATATGGCCTACAAAATAGAGGACAATGAGGAATCCCAATGGTTCCAATTATCTTTATATCTAACCGCAGAATATGTATACAAAATAACTAACCCCTTAAAAACAAAGCTTGACAATAACCAAATGTGTTCACGTGCTATTACTAATAACTTAGAAACATTCCCACTTCCAAAGGCTCTCCAACAATTTAACTGGTATGAAAGCATTATAATCCAAACAGAACACACATTTCAAGCTATAATATGCCTTTAACCGAAAAAAGGCCACATTACCTCCATATGAGTTACTAAATGGCATCTGTGGCAAAGCAGTATATTTGCCATTAGATCCTAAAGAAAATGTACAAACGCTAGTAGTACAACAACCAAAATATCATTCTTTGATTGTACTAGTTAATGATGCAACAACACAAGACAACAAAAATTGGTAACAACTAGTCAACTTAAACTAAGTTAGACAAGCCCTACAATATCTGAAAGAGAACAATGCATACTACAAAAATATAAACATAGAGGAAAATTTAAGAGAAACCACTCAAATAATTCAAGATTCACCAGAAACTGGCCTATTTCAATGTGTAGATCCTGTTACTGTAGCCAACATTTTAGAGCAGTATCCAATTCACCCACTACACTGCAGAAACACCATTGAAGATGCATTAGAAACATATCAAATGCGTCAGGCCAAAGGATCCCCAGTGAGCATATGGGAAAAAAGTGTAGACGCATTTTCTTTTCCTCTGCTCTTTCCTACAGGAAAAGGTGGAATAATTGATGAAAGGTCTACACAAATTAGTGCATCAGAATATAGTTCCTTATGAATGTATTCTGAAGTCCCTATTCAGACAACATGTAGAATACCTGTTCCACCTCCTGTTCAAAACTATCAACTCTATGTTATGGATTTGCACACAAATTAAAAACAGGCTTTACTTTTGTAAACATCCGCTACCCAACTCCTTCAAAAAATAAAAGAGAAAGATGAAGTTTTGCAGTCAAGTATCACACATCTCTTGGCAAACATGCATAGTTCAAAATAATACTGGATCCAATGTCACTCTGATGTACGCTGTATGCTAAGGAACCTAGGCCCACCCACACAGTTTGTTACTAGGTTGTGCAGAGTATGCATGGGGTGACTTGTTCTACTACATACGCACTGCAAACCCAAATAAGGATGGAATACATATGAAACCATCAGGAGAACTGTTTTCTCTTGACCCTGTCAATGGATCAAGGTACTTTCACCATCGCTTCATTGCCATGCTGCACTTCATCTGCAATAAAACTACTCCTCAGTGTAACATTTCTGGAGAAAAAAATATCAATCCAGAAGAGAACCACGCATCCACATGCTTTTGTGGATAAATAATGCTCCCAACTTTGGCTATCACAGTGATGCCAGTGTTTTACAGTTTACTGAAAATTACATGTGACATCCCTTCAGAAACCACATAGAGTGTCCTACATACACAAATCTTACTCTGCAAAAACATAAATGGGGCATATACTGCTGATGTAGATATAACAACAAAAGGTAAATACTATACCAAGTGTAGTGTTGGCTTCCCTAGACCAGTTTGCAAAAAAGGACAAGTACATAGCATGATGTCTTCCGTAACACACAGTGTAAAAGGCAAATCCCCTAAAAACCTATACAACATCGAAATGGTTGAATCATTCAAGTACATCAATGATTACATTGCAATCATTGCCCTCTTGTGTAATGCAAACATAGACATGCAATACATTGCAGACAGTTCCACTGACATTTCAAGATATGTCTCACCAAAGCTGAAAAAAGACCTCTAGGATGACATATCATAAGACAAAACAGTGTCACAAAAATTATACAGCTTCAGTATATACATGCTGTCCAATAGAGAATGTGCACGCTTGGAAGCTGCATACAATTTAAAAGGTACATCCTTATATGGCAAATCTGAACACATTGGGCCTCATTACGAGGTTGGAGGTAGCCATGGCGCCATTAGCGCCATGGCTGCCTCTAAAATCGTACCGACTCCGGTCTAGTAGATGGAGCAATTACCGGTCCATTCCGAGGTGGGAGGGACCGGTAATTCCTCATTCACCAGAGCCATTCCCCATTCTCATTTGAGCCCCCATGGGAAGGGGGAAGCCGGCAATAATGGTACCGCAAATTGCGGTACCGTTATTGACCCCGGTATCCCTTTGTGGGTCCCGTCCTTAATGCCTGGTAAAACCAGGCGTTAGGGAAGGACCCGCATAGGGAACTCGTAGTAGAGTGCTAAGGGATTACCGGCACCGGTGCCCTTACCGGTGCTGTGAATCCCTTACCGCCCACCTCGTAATGAGGCCCATTGTCTGGCTAAACCTTGGTCCAACATCATCCTAAAAAAGAGTACTAATATCCTACCAAGAGATAGAAACAATAGCCACAAATGATCCCAACAGCCAGGCCATTTTAAAAAAACAATTTAATTGACACATACTACCCAATCTTTTTTCTTTACGAAGATTACTTTGCTTGGTCAGAATTCATCTAATAGGGAGGAGGAACTGATTCCTCGATCCAATGAAGTCCATTTCTAGAGTGACAAGCTTTCAGCTAGTTCAATTGGACCCAAAATTTCTCTGCCTGCTCCCCTTTTGGGATAGATATTTTGTATTCAACACAATAGATCTTTTCAATTAGCTCACATGATCCCTTCCAGCTAGTCAGGAACCTACATTCCTTGGAATGTGTTCTCTTGAAATTATATAGATAAACTATATCACCTAACTCATATTCCTTTTTGGATGTCCGCAGATCACAATATGTTTTAGTACATAGCGCTGATTATCTAGGTTCCTCTGAGCATAGGAAAAGCATGTTGGATGTGCTTTTGCAGGTTGTCCACATATTAATGAGTGATAGAGATGCTCATCAACATATATTCTTATGTTTGGTATAACATATGATGAGGCAAGACGATTGACCTACCAGTCATGAGTTCAAAAGTGTACATTTTAGTTGCAGAACTAGGTGTATACCTCAGAGCCATCAGGACTAGTGGTAATCAAAAGTTCAAACTGGATCCAGAATGCACTACTTACGTTTCAAGAATTCGGCTATAGTGTCATTATATTGCTCTACCCTGTACCCACCCGCTGAATGCCTAGTGCTAGGCAATATGTTCTTTTCTATTAACCATGACATTTTCCCAAATTTCAGTCATTACCTCACTGGTAAAATGACTCTTTGGGAAAGATCAAAATGAGAAAATAAGTGTTTTGTTAGTAACATAGATGCCGTTTTTGCCTTGCAACTTGGAGTGGGAATACCTCAAACCCACTTGGTAATGAGACACGTAATGGTCAACATGTAACAGAGGAACTCCATTGTCTTTTGTAAACCCTGATGACCAGCTGTTACTGCATCTTGGGCATGTTTTAAATGTGTTCTCTGGATCGAGATAGGTACCATGAACTAATCATAACCAAATTGGGATTTCCTAAACAAAAGTCTCTCTAGAATTTTGAACACCCTGTGGAGTTGCATTAATACCCACAGATCTTCCTACCCAAGTAAATCCAGTTCAGATAAGGGAACGTTATCTAGATCTTGCAGATATTTATAGAATTGTCATATAATTGGGTCTTATTTTTGTACAGTAATTAAAACTTGGTCTGAAGTACCTCTAATCCAATGCTGAATAGAAGGCACATTCCCAGCTTGAGTCTGTAATCATGTTACTGCTATTACTTGTATTTCTCAAGGGAGATGTTCCATGTGAATATTTTCATCTTACATTATTCTGGTTTTGGTGGGTTAATCAGCCAAACAATTCCCAGTTTTATAAGGACATTCAAATGTTGATTGACTCTTTATTTTCCTTCCAAATTCGGGTCATGCTGTTTTATGTTACTAAATTGCCTATTGTTTGGATCAACTTCCCATGTTTCAGGTGTTTGATGTTTTCACAAAGTATATATCTGGCTTTCCCAGTTTACATAATGCTGAGCCAATTCATTTCAGGTATAGTCTAAATCAGTTCAGGAATCCAATTTGATAACAGGCTGTGGGATAAGGGGTGTCATTCACCCATGCATTCCCATCGTTAGCTACTAATTCTTTCTCATCATTTTATTTAGCATGATAGAATATTCTTCCATATAAACTATGGGAATTCCTTGACAGTTGTTCTTGTCATATACTTTATGCTGAGAAGCTAGATATGCCTCAATAATATTGGTGGTTTGAAATCTTTATCCTCTGCACAATTGTCTTGGACACAATCATGTAGATAAGTGACTCCTTGTTCCATTGGATTATTCATGTTAATCATAAAGTGAATATAAAAATCCAACACTGCATCAGGCATAACCTATTGTTTAGTGAAGTCTTCTGAAACACACAGGGGGCCGACTAAAATGGCCAGCTGGTAACATCAAATTATGTAATACTCTTGTGTATAGGTACTTGGAAAATTATGTTCCTGATCTTAAAAATTAGAACTCAAAGTATTGTAGTTGGACCTGGTTAATCCTGCATTGCATATATTTATCAAATACATATATTAAGAATAGTAACATCATGATTAACCCGGTCATTCAGGTATAGGTGTATCACTATTTATAATTGCATTGTGAAATCTCTGCCTTTCTTCCTCTATTCAGGATTCTATAACTTAGGTGTTGACTCGTCTGCTTGCTCCCTACTCTGTGTCCTTCCCTAGTGTTCTTCCCTTCCCTCTCCCTCCCACCTTTCTCCTCACCCCTCCTACTCTATATTGCTCTCTGTCTCTCCTATATTTTCTAAATGCTTCTCTATCAACTATCCTGTCCTCCTCACTAAATCTGGTAGGCAGAAGTTTAAAAAGGATATCCTGGTCTCCAACCCAGGCCTCCCTATCGCTGACATCTATATCAGTGCCTCCTCTAGGGAAACTCTCACTGACATCCTCTTTGTCGTTCCCTTGCCAGATCTATGGACCCTGCATATGGTCTCTGTGCTCTCTCCCTTCTCTTCCTCTCCTATTAATGGTGGCACCCGGTGGGATGCCCCCCTGGCCTCCTTCCACTCCTCCAAGGTCATCATTAATGTTTATGGGAATGGCACCCTCCTGGTCCAAGGCCCTCAGGCCAAACTTCACCTCAATTTCCTTTCTTTTCATGCTGTCCCCTTTCCCCTCTCCACTGCTTCCTCACCTCCCCCTGCTACCTACTCCTTGGCTACCTTGCCCTCTCCATCCCTTTCTGCCCCCCCTCAGGCTCCTTCTACACCTCTGCAGGGCATACCTCTGATCTGTACCCCCCTGGGAAGTTTTCAAGGATGGCAACCTTCTCGCATTTCCACTCTTAACTCTCGCTCAACTGTCAAACACTCCACCGACATCTGCCGGCTTCTTGAGGAACTTCACCTCAATGTCATTGGTCTCACCGAGACATGGTTCATGGACAGCTCTGTCACAAGCTTTGACAAGCTCCTCCCGGATGGCTACAAGATCCACTCTGCGCCAAGGTCCAACCGGTCCGGAGGGGGTGTAGCCCTGATTTTCCCCAAGTGGATGCCTGCCGCTGTCATTCCTACGCAGGCCTACTCCTCTTTTGAATACCTCATCTGCAGGCTCTCCCTCTCTCCTAGCCATTCCCTTACAGTGGCTACTATCTATCAGTCACCCGGTCAGATCTCCCCCTTCCCTCTGAGTGGGCAGACCTCTCCTCGTCACTCCTGGTCTCGACCACTGAACTACTCCTTGGAGACTTCAACATCCACCTGGATGCCTCCTGTCCTTCCTCTGGACTCTTTCGAGACCTCTGTGACTCTCTCTCACTCTCCATTCTCCCCTGTGGCCTGACTCACTCTGCAGGGCACACTCTGATCTCATCAGACCTTCCCCTTTCTGCCCCTATCACCACTCCTCTCCTGGAGTGATCACTTTCTCCTTTCATCCCATCTTCCCTCTCACCCCCCAGGCCAAGCCACCTCCATCACTGCCACCCACCTTCTCGGTCATCCGACCCATGAAGCACGTGTCAATTGAGGCTTTCGTCGCCTTCCCCTTTGGCTAACTCTCACCCTTATTTAGCCCTTTCCATGCTCCACTCTGCTATATCTGATACTCTAGATATTCTTGCACCTGTCATGAGAATCCTCCTGAAGCCCAATGCTAAGTGCAACTCCTGGAACGTCTCTGATCTCACCACCCATAAACGCAAGTTCAGGGTGGCCAAGAGGAAATGCCGTGCTCATGTACATCCTCTGACAAACTGGCCTGCCGCCTGCTCCAAAGGCAATACCGGCTCTCAGTCCTCACCAAGAAGAGAGCTCATATCTAAGCCCGCCTCTCTGCAGCATCTAACAACTCAGCTGAACTCTATAAAATCTGCAAGGAACTGGCCAATCCGGCTGCAGTCGCTACCTCTCCTGTCCCTTCCCAGGCCCTCTGCAGGTCACTGGCTTCTCATTTTATCTCATAGACTCAGGACATCCTGACTCTCCTCCTCTCCCCTCCCTTCCCCTACTCCCATCTCTTCCTCTCGCCCTTCTGGTGCCACCTCTCATCCCTCCTTCTCTGCCTTTCCCTGTTCTCCGCTGATGAGGTTTCTAGACAAGTCCGATCTATGAAAGTCTTGTCAAAACAGATCCACCCCTGTTCCTCCAAAACCATCAAGGACCACATCGACTCCCGAGCTCCTGCCTGGCCAACTTCTGCAACTACTCCTTCACCACCGGAGTCTTCCCATCCCCCCTGAAGCACTCCCTTGTGCACCCTATTCTTAAAAAACCCTCTGCTGACCTCTCCTGCCCGGCCAACTATCGCCCAATCTCCATCACTCCCTTCCTGAGAAAACTCCTAGAAAAGCTGGCCATCTCCCAGCTTAATCTCAACACTGAAACAGTTGGTTGTCTTCATGACCATCAGTCTGGCTTCAGAGCTGCCAAAAGCACAAAATCTGCTCCCCTGAACATCCGTGAAGACCTGCTCTCTAACCTTGATTCTAACAACCCCTGTGTCCTCATCTTTCTGGAGCTCTCCTCTCCCTTTGACACGGTCCACCACGTCATCCTGCTCAAATGTCTCTGTGATAACTTGGGTATCACCGGTCAGGCCCTGGCTTTGCTGACCCCTTTCTTCTCTGACTGACCCTCACAGGTCAAACTGGGGTCCTTCCTCGGTGCTACCTTTTACTCTACCTGTGGTGTCCCCCAGGGGTCTAACCTCTCTCCTGGCTCTTCAACCTCTACATGGCACTTCTTGCCCACCGCATTGCCACTCTCTGCCCCAACTTTCAGTGCTATGCAGATGACACTCAGCTCAATTTCAGGCTACCTTCAGCCAACTCTTCTCCTTCCCTCATCACTGACTGTCTGTCTGCTATCCAGGAGTATTGTGCTGCCAATGACCTCTGCCTTAATGCTAGTAAGATTGAGATTCTCCTCATCGGCACACCCACTCACTCCTTTCCTGTCACACTCTGGCCGGCCTTCCTTGGCCCTCCTCCTGCTCCCACCTGTGAGGCTAAACACCTTGTGGTCATCTTCACACTCTCCTTCTCTCCTCACATCTCTGACTTCTCTAAGAAGTCACACTACCAACTCCACCTCCTCAGAGGTCTACTTCCTTTCCTTCCCTTCCCCCAGAAGCTCACTGTCTCCAGAGCGCTTGTTCTCTCTAGGCTGGACTATTGCAACAGTCTCTTTCCAAATCTGCCTGCCTCTACTCTCCGCCCCCTGCAACTCATCCAAAACAGGACTGCGAGACCTGTCCTTGGCCTCAAGCCCAGAGATCGTATCTCCCCAGGACTGAAATCTCTGCACTGGCTCCCAGTGGCTGTAAGGATTATGTTCAAAACCCTTTCCATTGTCCACAAGGCCTTCTGGGGCCTGGGGCCTCAATATCTTCAACTCTCTATTCCTAAATATCTTGCTTCTCGAGCTCTTCGCTCATCTGCCTCCAACTACCTCAGGGTCGTTCGCTTCTCCAAGCAATGAGTTGGTGATAGATCTCTTTCTTCGGCTGGGGCCTCCCTCTGGAACAGCCTCCCTGCCTCCCTGAAACTTGAGGAGAACCATCTCCGGTTCCGGAAGCACCTCAAAACCTTTGTCTTTGCTTCTGCTTTTTCTCCTCTTCTCCCCTGCTGACCTCCTGTTTGAAACAGCAACTGCACTGGTTACCTGGCCACACTCTGATCTCGGGCCCAGGTCCCTCCCACACCAGTCGCACACGCCCGCACTGCCTGCCCGGCAACCCACGCACTCAGAGACTGTTTCTGTATCCCTACTATCACAGTACCAGTACGTGAAACCGAACGTCTGCACTTCCTTGCACGTGCCACCTGCTGGCCATTTTTTTTTACTTGTTATTATTCTAATCCCATGTATTGCACTGTCCCCTCCCCTCCCCCTGCACTTTTCCCCTTTCCCCATCCCACACACTTGCAAGATCTGAATGACACCTGTCCTAGTAGGATCGTTGTCTGTCCTCCCTTTGTTCCCCCTCCCTTGCCTTGTCGTGCCTTGATACACTTGTATATAGGCGCGTTATAAATGCCTTATCATATCATATCATATCATATCATATATAACACCAACTTTGATGTTAACATCACAGAGAGAAGGAAACTATCCAGATCTTCTGAAATCAAGAAAGATATGCATATTGAACTTTTAAGTAAAATGAGAGCAATTACTAATCAAAAACCCAATTTTATTAAATAGGGTTATGTCAGATACACAATACCGACACGATGTTCATTGGGAGACTATGTTTGAGGCTCTACAGCCTAGGAACAACAAGAGTTTCTGGTCTTGTGTCAATAGGCATATGTCAAACAATGCTACTGAGTATAATCCTATATCTGGTTGTACTTGGTTAGAGTAGATTAAGATCTTATAATTCAAAGGTGATTTGTTATATGTAAAAAGGCCTATTGACAGGTTTTGTCTTGTGCTCCAGGGCAACCGACTATTTTAGTTAAAGAGCAACCTGAGTTGTGGGCAGCCATTTTGTACAGGGCATTTATGGACATAGCCAAAATGTGGAATATACCAGTCTTGGAAGAAGGCTACATTGGCTCCCATTTTTTAAAAAAGGCTCTTGAATCAAACATGATAATTATTAGGTCCTTGCTTTATCTCAAGTATCTAAAAAATGTTTGCTACTTGTTTATTATAGAGACTTACAGGTTAATTCATAGAAATTCGTACAAAAGTGGCGCACGCGACTGGCGCACAGCGTGCCCGTGCGAATGTCTGCGCCAACCGCGTGCGCTAAAATCGATTTCCGCGCACAGCGTATTCATGGATTTTCGCATCCAAAACCAGCCGTGGTGCAGCGTGGCGCAGCGACCCTGCAGCAGCGCCGGTTACGCCCCCAACAACGCCCTTGCGCAAGGAAAAACCTTCAAAATCCCCAAATAATCGCAAAGGGCTGCGCTAACCCTGGACCAGTTCACAGGGCTGGCAAACAGCAAACGCCAAGCGGGGAACGTGTATTTCAGTGGTTCGTGGGAAGTTCCACATGCGATTGTCCTGTGTACGTGTGCATCAGGGGTGCGCGGGAAGTATCAAACGCAAAATCAGCAGGGTACGTGTATTTCAGGGGTGCGCGGGAAGTATCACACGCGATTCCAGCAGCGTATGTGTATTTCAAGGGTGCGCGGGAAGTATCACACGCGATTCTAGCAGGGTACGTGTATTACAGGGGTGCGCGTGAAGTTCTGCACGCAATTTCAGCAGGGTACGTGTATTTCAGGGGTGCGCGGGAAGTATAACACGCGATTCCAGCAGGGTACGTGTATTACAGGGGTGCGCGGGAATTTCCACATGCGATTTCGGCAGCGTATGTGTATTTCAGTGGTGCACGGGAATTTCCACACGCGTTTGGCCCTGTGCGAGCAGGGTACGTGTATTTCAGGGGTGCGTGGGAAGTTCCACATGCGATTGGCCCCGTGCGAGCAGGGTACGTGTATTCCAGGGGTGCGCGGTAAGTTCCACACGCGATTTCAGCAGGGTACGTGTATTTCAGGGGTGCGCGGGAAGTTCCGCATGCGATTGGCCCCGTGCGAGCAGGGTACATGTATTTCAGGGGTGCGCGGGAAGTTCCACACGCGATTGGCCCCGTGCGAGCAGGGTACGTGTATTTCAGGGGTGCGCGGGAAGTTCCACATGCGATTTCAGCAGGGTACGTGTATTTCAGGGGTGCGCGGGAAGTTCCACACGCGATTCCATCAGGGTACGTGTATTTCAGGGGTGCGCGGGAAGTTCCACATGCGATTGGCCCCGTGCGAGCAGGGTACGTGTATTCCAGGGGTGCGCGGGAAGTTCCACACGCGATTTCAACAGGGTTCGTGTATTGCAGGGGTGCGCGGGAAATTCCACACGGGATCTCAGCAGGGTACGTGTATTTCAGGGGTGCGCGGGAAGTTCCACACGTGATTTCAGCAGGGTATGTGTATTTCAGGGGTGCGCGGGAAGTTTCACACGCGATTTCAGCAGGGTACGTGTATTTCAGGGGTTCTGGGGAGTACTACACGTGAATTGGCCGTGTGGGTACTCCCAAGGTGTTCGCTCTACAACCTCCACGGCCCCTGCAGGCAGCCCACACCACGGGGGACTACCCCGCACCCCTGCTCATATCCCGCAGGCAGCCCATCCACCATGGGCATGCCCCCCAGCCAACCCACATGTCACCTTGCACTACTGATCAACAATGCATGTCTCCCACCACCCCCACCCCCCAGCAGTGCAGGGGCAGCCTCCAACAGGCCCCCACCCATGTCTACCACCACCCCCACCCCCCAGCCACCAGGGGCAGCCGACATCCAGGCCCCCACTCATGTCTTCCACCACCCCCACCCCCCAGCAGTGCAGGGGCAGCCTCCACCAGGCCCCCACTCATGACCCCCTGCACCACCACCCCCCAGCAGTGCAGGGGCAGCCTCCACCAGGCCCCCACCCATGTCTACCACCACCCCCACCCCCCAGCCACCAGGGGCAGCCTCCACCAGGCCCCCACTCATGTCTCCCACCACCCCCACCCCCCAGCAGTGCAGGGGCAGCCTCCACCAGGCCCCCACCCATGTCTACCACCACCTCCACCCCCCCAGCCACCAGGGGCAGCCTCCACCAGGCCCCCATTCATGTCTGCCACCACCCCCACCCCCCAGCAGTGCAGGGGCAGCCTCCACCAGGCCCCCACTCATGTCTCCCACCACCCCCAGCCCCCAGCAGTGCAAGGGCAGCCTCCACCAGGCCCCAATCCATGTCTACCACCACCCCCACCACCCAGCCACCAGGGGCAGCCTCCACCAGGCCCCCACTCATGTCTCCCACCACCCCCACCCCCCGGCAGTGCAGGGGCAGCCTCCAGCAGGCCCCCACTCATGTCTCCCACCACCCCCACCCCCCAGCAGTGCAGGGGCAGCCTGCACCAGGCCCCCACTCATGTCTACCACCACCCCCACCCCCCAGCCACCAAGGGCAGCCTCCACCAGTCCCCCACCCATGTCTACCACCACCTCCACCCCCCCAGCAACCAGGGGCAGCCTCCACCAGGCCCCCACTCATGTCTCCCACCACCCCCACCACCCAGCAGTGCAGGGGCAGCCTCCACCAGGCCCCCACTCATGTCTCCCACCACCCCCATCCCCCATCAGTGCAGGGGCAGCCTCCACCAGGCCCCCACTCATGTCCCCCTGCACCCCCACCCCCCAGCAGTGCAGGGGCAGCCTCCACCAGGCCCCCACCCATGTCTACCACAGCCCCCACCCCCCAGCCACCAGGGGCAGCCTCCACCAGGCCCCCACTCATGTCAAACTCATGTCTCCCACCAACCTCACCCCCCAGCCACCAGGGGCAGCCTCCACCAGGCCCGCACTCATGTCTCCCACCACCCCCACCCCCCAGCAGTGCAGGGGCAGCCTCCACCCATGTCTCCCACCACCCCCTACCCCCCAGCAGTCAGGGGCACCCTCCACCAGGCCCCCACTCATGTCTATCACCACCCCCACCCCCCAGCTACCAGGGGCAGATTCCACCAGGCCCCCACCCATGTCTCCCACCACCCCCACCCCCCAGTAGTGCAGGGGCAGCCTCCACCAGGCCCCCACTCATGTCCCCCTGCACCCCCACCCCCCAGCTGTGCAGGGGCAGCCTCCACCAGGCCCCCACTCATGTCCAACTCATGTCTCCCACCACCCTCACCCCCCCAGCAGTGCAGGGGCAGCCTCCACCAGGCCCCCACTCATGTCTCCCACCACCCCACCCCCCAGCTGTGCAGGGGCAGCCTCCACCAGGCCCCCACTCATGTCCCCCTGCTCCCCCACCCCCCAGCAGTGCAGGGGCAGCCACCACCAGGCCCCCACTCATGTCTACCACCACCCCCACCCCCCAGCTGTGCAGGGGCAGCCTCCACCAGGCCCCCACTCATGTCCCCCTGCACCCCCACCCCCCAGCAGTGCAGGGGCAGCCTCCACCAGGCCCCCACTCATGTCCAACTCATGTCTCCCACCACCCTCACCCCCCAGCCACCAGGGGCAGCTTCCACCAGGCCCCCACTCATGTCTCCCACCACCCCCACCCCCAGCAGTGCAGGGGCAGCCTCCACCAGGCCCCCACCCATGTCTACCACCACCCCCACCCCCCAGCCACCAGGGGCAGCCTCCACCAGGCCCCCACTCATGTCTCCCACCACCCCCACCCCCGAAGTGCAGGGGCAGCCTCCACCAGGCCCCCACTCATGTCTCCCACCACCCCCAGCCCCCAGCAGTGCAGGGGCAGCCTCCACCAGGCCCCCACTCATGTCCCCCTGCACCCCCACCCCCCAGCAGTGCAGGGGCAGCCTCCACCAGGCCCCGACCCATGTCTACCACCACCCCCACCCCCCCGCCACCAGGGGGAGCCTCCACCAGGCCCCCACTCATTTCTCCCACCACCCCCACCCCCCAGCAGTGCAGGGGCAGCCTCCAGCAGGCCCCCATTCATGTCTCCCACCACCCCCACCCCCCAGCAGTGCAGGGGCAGCCTCCACCAGGCCCCCACTCATGTCTCCCACCACCCCCAGCCCCCAGCAGTGCAAGGGCAGCCTCCACCAGGCCCCAATCCATGTCTACCACCACCCCCACCACCCAGCCACCAGGGGCAGCCTCCACCAGGCCCCCACTCATGTCTCCCACCACCCCCACCCCCCGGCAGTGCAGGGGCAGCCTCCAGCAGGCCCCCACTCATGTCTCCCACCACCCCCACCCCCCAGCAGTGCAGGGGCAGCCTCCACCAGGCCCCCACTCATGTCTACCACCACCCCCACCCCCCAGCCACCAAGGGCAGCCTCCACCAGTCCCCCACCCATGTCTACCACCACCTCCACCCCCCCAGCAACCAGGGGCAGCCTCCACCAGGCCCCCACTCATGTCTCCCACCACCCCCACCACCCAGCAGTGCAGGGGCAGCCTCCACCAGGCCCCCACTCATGTCTCCCACCACCCCCATCCCCCATCAGTGCAGGGGCAGCCTCCACCAGGCCCCCACTCATGTCCCCCTGCACCCCCACCCCCCAGCAGTGCAGGGGCAGCCTCCACCAGGCCCCCACCCATGTCTACCACCGCCCCCACCCCCCAGCCACCAGGGGCAGCCTCCACCAGGCCCCCACTCATGTCAAACTCATGTCTCCCACCACCCTCACCCCCCAGCCACCAGGGGCAGCCTCCACCAGGCCCGCACTCATGTCTCCCACCACCCCCACCCCCCAGCAGTGCAGGGGCAGCCTCCAGCAGGCCTCCACCCATGTCTCCCACCACCCCCTACCCCCCAGCAGTCAGGGGCACCCTCCACCAGGCCCCCACTCATGTCTATCACCACCCCCACCCCCCAGCCACCAGGGGCAGATTCCACCAGGCCCCCACCCATGTCTCCCACCACCCCCACCCCCCAGCAGTGCAGGGGCAGCCTCCACCAGGCCCCCACTCATGTCCCCCTGCACCCCCACCCCCCAGCTGTGCAGGGGCAGCCTCCACCAGGCCCCCACTCATGTCCAACTCATGTCTCCCACCACCCTCACCCCCCCAGCAGTGCAGGGGCAGCCTCCACCAGGCCCCCACTCATGTCTCCCACCACCCCACCCCCCAGCTGTGCAGGGGCAGCCTCCACCAGGCCCCCACTCATGTCCCCCTGCTCCCCCACCCCCCAGCAGTGCAGGGGCAGCCTCCACCAGGCCCCCACTCATGTCTACCACCACCCCCACCCCCCAGCTGTGCAGGGGCAGCCTCCACCAGGCCCCCACTCATGTCCCCCTGCACCCCCACCCCCCAGCAGTGCAGGGGCAGCCTCCACCAGGCCCCCACTCAAGTCCAACTCATGTCTCCCACCACCCTCACCCCCCAGCCACCAGGGGCAGCTTCCACCAGGCCCCCACTCATGTCTCCCGCCACCCCCACCCCCAGCAGTGCAGGGGCAGCCTCCACCAGGCCCCCACCCATGTCTACCACCACCCCCACCCCCCAGCCACCAGGGGCAGCCTCCACCAGGCCCCACTCATGTCTCCCATCACCCCCACCCCCCGAAGTGCAGGGGCAGCCTCCACCAGGCCCCCACTCATGTCTACCACCACCCCCAGCCCCCAGCAGTGCAGGGGCAGCCTCCACCAGGCCCCCACTCATGTCCCCCTGCACCCCCACCCCCCAGCAGTGCAGGGGCAGCCTCCACCAGGCCCCCACCCATGTCTACCACCACCCCCACCCCCCCGCCACCAGGGGGAGCCTCCACCAGGCCCCCACTCATTTCTCCCACCACCCCCACCCCCCAGCAGTGCAGGGGCAGCCTCCAGCAGGCCCCCACTGATGTCTCCCACCACCCCCACCCCCAAGCAGTGCAGGGGCAGCCTCCACCAGGCCCCCACTCATGTCCAACTCATGTCTCTCACCACCCTCACCCCCCAGCCACCAGGGGCAGCCTCCAGCAGGCCCCCACTCATGTCTCCCACCACCCCCACCCCCAGCAGTGCAGGGGCAGCCTCCACCAGGCCCCCACCCATGTCTACCACCACCCCCAGCCCCCAGCCACCAGGGGCAGCCTCCACCAGGCCCCCACTCATGTCCCCTATTACCCACAGCCCCAGCAGTGCAAGGGCAGCCTCCACCAGGCCCCCACCCATGTCTACCACCACCCCCACCCCCCAGCCACCAGGGGCAGCCTCCACCAGGCCCCCACTCATGTCTACTACCACCCCCAGCCCCCAGCAGTGCAGGGGCAGCCTCCACCAGGCCCCCACTCATGTCCCCCTGCACCCCCACCCCCCAGCAGTGCAGGGGCAGCCTCCGCCAGGCCCCCACCCATGTCTACTACCACCCCCACCCCCCCACCACCAGGGGAAGCCTCCACCAGGCCCCCACTCATTTCTCCCACCACCCCCACCCCCCAGCAGTGCAGGGGCAGCCTCCAGCAGGCCCCCACCCATGCCTACCACCACCCCCACCCCCCAGCCACCAGGGGCAGTGTTAGGCGGAAACCTGTGCAGTTCCCTCTGGGACCACTGCAAAAGATTTAGGACTACAGGTGTTTGGCGGTGAACCCACTTGGTAGCAGTCTGTACCACACAGATTCACTTGGTAGCTGTGGCTGAGCAGTCAGACTTCCCTCAAGAAGAGTTGAGCAGTATGTGGAGTATACAAATAGGGCAATTCTTCCCAGCAAGACAAGCAAACATGCAACGAGGCTTAGTGTAAAGATATTAAGGTATTTATTTATAACGAAACATCTATGAAAAACACTATGCCACTTTCACGGCAAACAAATCAAACACAATTACTCTACGAAGAAGAAACGATCAATCCCCCTAGCAATATTTCGACAAGTCTAGGTTCTACCGGCACCACTTATTTACAGACAGAGGTGTATACCTCAACCTAGATGACACTCTAATATTAGTTAGGACGGGAGAGAAAAAGATAGGCAGGTTACGAAATCAACACAGTTCAATACTTCACGGGCAAAATGTACGGTAAGAAGGCAAGAACAACAATAGATCATCAAGTTCAGAGGCCAGGCCCACTCGGAGAGAGGCAAAACGATATGTTCCAAAAAGTCTCTAGTGGAGATGCATTCAAGTCTTCGTAGCAAATTGTTATCGGCAGATTGAACCAGTTCAGAACAATAAATGAGAAAAGCTTGGAGGCGACCCAACGGAAAGGAGAGGATTAAGACACCTCACTCGAACCGATCTAAAGGGAAGCCAGGCGGACACGGTACCTTGTTGTGGAGGGCAGCTGCGGCGGGGGCAGTTGTTCCTGGTGGTGGATGCACGTCGGGTCTTTGCCAAGAGTAGAGAGGTTCTCGTCGTCGAAGAAAAGTGAAGTCCGGTGCACCACTAGGGAAGAGACCAGCCGCGGAGTGCTCCGTCACAAGGCACCACCTTTTGGTCGCGGTACAGGGGTAGTGGCTATCCGGTTGCCGAGGTGCGCTGCACGGGCAATTCGACCACTGCGTCCTGAGGTGAATAAAAAGCAAAGGGGACTGGTTGTTCCCACCAGTCAGGAGAAGAGACTCTCCGGTAGTGAGATCTCCTCTGTCGTCCGGAAGTGGTGAGTCGGCTCAGCAGGGCTCCACCGGAGGTGTCGTCGTTGCAGGTCGGCTCAGCCTTACCCTCGTCGGATTCTTAGGTCCTGAGGCGACTTCTCAAGATCCAGTCCCAAAAGCCCTGCTTTTATGCAGAAAACCCCCATTCATTCAGCCTAGCTGTCAATCAACACATGCTAAGTGGTGAGCGGGAAGGCTCACCACTTGGGCCAATCACTCCAGAGTGCGACCGGAGTTGGCAAGGCAACTCGGTCCAGGGTGCCTAAACCCCCTCCCACACCCCTGTGGTAACCCAGACAGAATGGCACCACTTTGGAGGGTCTCTGTACAGAGCCCGCCAAAAGTGGAACAAAGGGCTCAACCTTTGGTTTAGGAGTCACAGAGACGAACACAGACGCCATTTTAAAAACCGAGTTCTGGCAGAAAATACCATCCGATAAACTTATTTACGATAAGTAGACCGGTGGTACGTTAGAGATTAACGAGGAAAAGTATCAATCTCCAACAATGGGATGAATCCCATAGGGTTATGTTCGGGGTCGAACATAACAAGTAGTTTCCCCTGCCACCAGCCAAAACTCGACGAGGGGGGACGGGACAGTGCCCCCTCGAGTATCAGATCCAGGAGTAATCAAATTACTCCTACTAGTATGTCCACAATAAGATGGTTTCTACTAGTTCTGTTACTAAATTTAGTTCTAGTAAAGCCAATGGTGACTTTACATGCCCGGGGAGACAGTAGTCAGTCCCCGGGTATGGAGTCTACGGTGGAGGTCCGCTAGGACGCCCCAGTGTAACACACATAGAAAAACATATGAGACCCTATGGAGTAAAAGACCCCATAGCCCATAATTCCTTTGACATTCAAAGGAATTACACACATACATGTCCAAGAGTGGGAGGAAAAGAGTCTCACTCTTGGCAGGATGGAAAAAAAAAAACTCCCGAAATCCAGCAAAGCTGCTGGGGGACTCACTAGGTTAGGAAATTCAGCCTAAACAGAGAATTCTCCCTAACAGGCAGCCTCCACCAGGCCCCCACTCATGTCTCCCACCACCCCCACCCCCCCAGCAGTGCAAGGGCAGCCTCCACCAGGCCCCCACTCATGTTCCCCTGCACCCCCACCCCCAGCACTGTGGGGCACCTGCCAGCAGGCCCCCACTCATGTCCAACTCATGTTCCCCTGCACCCCCACCCCCCAGCACCGTGGGGCACCTGCCAGCAGGCCCCCACTCATGTCCAACTCATGTTTCCCTGCACCACCACCCCCCAGCACTGTGGGGCACCTGCCAGCAGGCCCCCACTCATATCCAACTCATGTTCCCCTGCACCCCCACCCCCCAGCACTTTGGGGCACCTGCCAGCAGGCCCCCACTCATATCCAACTCATGTTTCCCTGCACCCCCACCTCCCATCACTGTGGGGCACCTGCCAGCAGGCCCCTACTCATGTCCAACTCATGTTCCCCAGCCAACATGTCATCACAATCTAGATCCCCGGTCCGTATGGTCAGCCTCCAAATGCAAAACACCCACCCGAGTATTGCATCCACCCACTCAGAAATGGCAATAACATGATATAACTGCAATTGCAAGTTTGGAAACGAACACATGTCCCTCACATACACCCAATGGGTGTCAGTGAATCTCAAAACCCATATCATGATATGCATGAAACCAATTAGATGATACTACACATTGAAGTTTGATCAAAAAATATGTATTAAAGAAAACATGAATTGAATCAAAAATAAACTAACAGAAATGGGAATGTAAAAAAAGTAAAAAGAAGCATGTCCATGAAAAAATGCAAAACCAAAAATCAGAATCCAAAGGAATGGTGTCCAAAGTCACAGTCCAGAAAAGAAAATCCAATGGGAAATTATAATTGAAAGCCATTGCTCCATGGGTAAATTGTAAAAAGAAAAGAAAATCCAACAGTGAACTATGTACAGGTGAACAAGCCAGGATCCATTATCCCAACAAAAGAAATGAAACCTATCTAACAACACTACCTAATAAAAAATAACTATATACAAAAATGTGGCCCATTGTCCAAAAGGTCCAAAGAAAATGCAAAAAACAAAGGAAACCTAACATTAACTACATAACTATTTACATGGGTAGCGGGCTAGTCCAACGGCTCACTGGATGTTGTCATGGGCTAGGGCATCATCAAACTCCTGTTCAATGGCTTGGAGGCGGGCATGCTCCCTGGCCCCGAGGTCTCGCAGGGATAAAGCAGTGTCCAGCTCCAACTCCCTGCGAAGACCCTCGAGACACTCAGCCCGCCTCAGCGCCCTCCACATGGAGTTCTCCGCCCTGACCATTGTGAGCCGTTCCTCCTCTGCCCGCTGCCGCTCCGCACCTATCTGCTGTCCCAACTGCTCCCACACGGAAGCCACTCCCATTCCAGGGTTCTCCTGCCCTCCGGCCGATGCCTGCACCCCTGATGTTGATGGCCCAGAGCCATGATGCCTCCCACGTCGAGCCTGCCGCTGCCTCCGACGCAACTGCCTGTGCCAGCACGACGGCATCCAGGCTGATGGTATCCACCGACGCCGTCGTGCACGTGCCCTGCCCGATGATGCCGTCACATCCTCCATCTGCTGGGCTCCAGTTGCTGGTGTGTCCACTCCTGCTGGACCTCCGACTCCCGACTGTGGCAGGGATGGGATCCCCACCGAGCCGGCTGCATTGGTCGGGGCAGGTCCACAGGGGGCCCTGGTGGCATCTGGGCCAGAAGACGGCATGGAGAACGACTGGTGTATAGTCTCCACAGAGGAGGAGAGGGTCGCCATATTGGCCGACACATGTAGGAAACCCCCGACCATGGCCGTTCCCAACTGGGCCACGTCGGCACGGTGCTCTCCGTGATGACTGATGACGTGCATGCTCCTCCCGGGAAGCACGCACCTCATCATTAATTTCACCTGTGCGCAACACGACTCCAATCAGGACCTTCTCCATACGGCCAGGGGTCCCCTCGTACGCAGGTGGAGGGGAGTCAGATGACATGGACATCCCCCCTACCTGCGGACGGGCCTGGGATGGGGCATCCCTGCTGGTGCATGGTGGTGCAGTCACAGTGTCAGGGCCAGTGACATGTACAGGCCCCTCCACGGCGACCTGTGCTGCCTCCTGCCCCTGCCCCTGCACTGCAACACTTGCACCAGCAGGGATGCCCCCACCAGGCCCCATGTGCGCCTCATGAGCGGCCTCCTCCTCCTCTGTGGAAACCACCAACCTGGATGGCTCCACCCCGGCTTCCGCCGTTGCAAGCCCCTGTGGGGGCTCACCCAACCCTTCCGCTGCAGCCGTGGGGGCATCCCCACCGCTTTGCTCCACAGAGCCGTCTCCGCCTTCTTCTTCACGTGGCGCTGTGTAGAGGGAGACATAGAACACAAGCATCAGAGTACTGTACAATGGTCCCCTAGACAGGAAGCAATAGCAGATGAGTGGCACTGTCAAAGATCACTTCCATCATGTCCCTCCACAACACATGGCTCAGTGCAGGTAAAACACATGCGGTAACAGGCATGGCGCATGCTATGGACATTAGCATACATGTCCAAGTGATTCTTGAAACATACACTGTTGTTTTGGAACTCACATGCATCATGTGCCATGCCTATCACATGCACACACTTCACCCTAGTTTCATCCATCTGGCCTCGTACACCACAGACACAGTGGATACAAGGATAACTAGGCTGCATCAGTGAACCTGAACATTGCGACAGACATGTGTCATGCATCCCTGGCATTCACAAGTCACAGACACGCAGGTCAGACACACAGACATGGACAGCATACATGTACATGGCATCAGCACCCATCCCTCACCCATGTCCAGGAACAGAGACTGGCATGCTTTCATGTGGCCATTCCACATAGGGCAACCCATGTTGCATTTGAACACATGCACCAACCATGTGGTTCACATATTACTGGTCTCACATGCATGACGTCCCTGCACACACACATGCATACATGGCCTATGTCACACATACAGGCAAGTATCAGACAACCAACACACTGCGACATGCCCTGTCTCACACAGCAATGCTTGGCCACTTACCGCTCAACTCCAGACGGGTCTGCCTCTCAAGGATCTGGGCATGGAGCGCTGGGCCTACGCGTTCCAGGACCCTCATCTGGATGGTACTCATGCGGCCCCGGCCCCCTCCACGAGGCATCGGGCCTTCAAGAGGGTCCTGGACCTGCAGTCATCCCAGCGCTTCTTGACATGTAGGTAGTCGCGGACTGCCACCCCCTCCGCGTTGATGGCAGTCACGATGTCCGTCCAGATCCGAGTCCATCCTTCCTTGTTGGCGCGCTTACTTCCGAAGAGGGCATCATACTGCCCCAGGACTTGCTCCACCAAGACACCAACTTCGGTGGCAGTGAAGCTGGTGCCCCTCTGCCTCTCTGGCCGGGGGTTGCCAGTGGTGCCAGATGTTGCAGTGCCTGACATGGCAACCCCAGAGGCAGGAGTGGGTGGGCAACTGGGTCCTGGGGCTGGGCTGTGGAGCGATGGTATCCCAGTCGGGAGTCTTCTGTTCCAGCAGGGGTGGACACAGCAAATGGACCCCTGCAGATGGCTGATGTGCAGGCACCAAATGGCAGGGCACGGTGGCAGCAGGCAGGCAGGCAGGCAGCAGCAGATGGCTCGTGGGAGGCTGCTCGGGGCTCTGGGGGGCAGTAATTCAGCCTTTTGGGCAGGAGCGTGGTCTTCCGTGTGCTTACACGTGGCCAGCTTGATACGGAGTGATTTGGCACGTGAAAATCCTGCACGTCTGCATGTAAATCGAGGAAAGGCCCTTAGTGCGTATGCACGTCAGCACGCATATGCAATTTCATTGGACCAAAGGCCCTTAGCGCGTGAGCACGTCTGTGACATGAGGCGCGTGGGTGTTTCCCTCATTACACGTGATAACAGAGCACACGTGGATTTCCACCAATCGCGTGTGGAACTTCCTGCGCACCCCAGAAATACACGTACCCAGGCCAATCGTGTGTACGCTCAATTCCCTCCGATTAAACGCGATGACACTCGGACGTGCAGTTTTACCACATGTGCTTGCATATGCGATTTCATTGGCCCAAAGGCCACCATGCGCAGCTGTGATGTCACGCGCATGGGCGTAGAGAATCGCGCGTGTAAAAATGAAGAGATACACGTCCATGTGCCAAAGCGCGTAATTGGAGGAAATGGCCTCATTGCGTATGCGCATCTGTGACGTGTGTATAAAAGGTACGTGTAGAACGCCATTTCTTTGTACATGCTTTTCGTGGAGAGCGAGTGGGTGAAATCTGTACTTCTTGTCAGTTCACACGCGATTTACTTCACGGTGTTTCCAGTTCGTACTCCCTGTTACCTCTGACAGCTTTTTCTCTTTTCCTCTTTTTCCTGGGCCTGTTTCCTCAAACAGCGTTCCCTACTACCGCTGTCCTATCTCCTCAGACAGCGTACAATTCTTCATTTGGCGGCGGTGTTGCCAAAGCGCACACGCGCATATTTTTCACGCTTTTGTTCCTGGCGGACGGTGAGTCGCGCACGTATTTAACATCTGTGCTTGCCCCGTGTGTCGCGTACCCCTTCAGAGGTCATTCTAGGCTGCATGTGACACGCATACGTTCATTCTTGTGTTCCTGGGTGCGACAGCGTAGTGCAGGTTTATTTTTCCACGCACGTGGTCTAGGAGGGGTTGCGTGCACCTTACTTCGCTTTTTTGGGGTGCCTGTGCGTTGCGTGACCCGTCATCTTTCCCCAGGGGTGACATACAGCCTTGCTAGAGAACTAGAGTACGATTACCATCTGGTACGCAACCCCTTTGACCCCCAATTGACCAGGACAATAGTTCACATCGACTCGCATATGCACAATAACATCAGTGCCATGGCTGGGAGGCGAACAAGCCGTAAGGGTGCCAAAGGTGGCTGAGCCCTAAGTGGTGGCCTTGGTGGATCCGGTAGGGGACGTGGCCGTGACTTGCAGGGTTCCCCTACCCCCCCATGTGTGGAGGAGCAGTCAGGGACACCCATGCCCCCCCCCCCCCCTGGTTGAGGTTACCGTGGCTGACACCATCCATGCTCAGCCCTTGTTGGACCAGCCCACTGTGGAACCAGACCTGGCACAGGGTGACTCCATGGCTGACTTCCAGGTCAGCAGGTCTAGGCCACTTGCGCCAGTGAACGTTGGTGTCATCAGGCCACGTGGATCAGGGGCAGCTAGGTCATCTGCTGCCCCGCGTAGGCAGGCTAGGGAGGCTGCAGGGGCAGCTGCGGCTCCATCCACCCCACCTCTCAAACACCCATCCAGGACAGTGTCGGTCCAAATCCATCATGCTGACATTCCCACTGACACCATCACACTTGAGATAATGCCTGCACCAACTCCCATGCTGAGTGTGCAATCCCACGCTCGGGCCCCTAGTGTCCAGAGCGGTGCAGGACACTCCGGATCCCCACCACCTTCCAAGCGGAAGAGGAAGAGTGCTCGTCCAGTCGAGGCTGATGCCCCAGACACGGCTACACAATCTGGCCCGTCAAGGAAGCCCAGCTTCAATGAGGCCGAACTGAATGCACTTGTAGAGTATGTGTCCGCACATGACCGCAAAATGGTGAGTGTTGCAGGATCCAAGATCACACCTGCACAACGTCAGGCACACTGGCAGACCATTGCGGACATCATAAGTGCCCTTGGAATCGTGAGGCGCACAGCTAATGAATGCTACAAGCGCTGGAATGACCTGAAGTGCAGGGCAAAGAATAAGCTGGCCTCAAGTCATGCCGCAACTCTAGTGACTGGTGGTGGGTCTCCAGCAGACGACATAGAACTCACTCCACATGAGCAGGTTGCTGGGACCTACGTCACGGAGGAACAGATCCAAGGCGTGGGAGAAGTGGCAGATTACGAGGCATTGTCCGGTGAGTGCACATGCATGTGTGTGTCATCCATGTGCATGGTGTGTGTGGGAGGGCTTCTGTTTGGGTGCCAGGGGAGGGTGTGTGTGCCTGAGTGGTTTGGCTCACCCATGTGCCTCTTCCTATACATTCTTGGCAACAGCATTTGGGTATAGCAGCATCCCTTCGGCCAACATTAGACATCCAGCCCAACACCACGCCAGTTGCCCTTGCAGTGTCATCTTACCACAACACTGTTGCTTATTTACCTCTGTTTATTCAGGCAGATTGTTTGCATACCACCACTTTTACTCGGGATTTCTCAGTCCTATTGTCACATGTCTGACATGGCTATGGTACAGTGGACTGGCTCGGTTTCGTGGACATGATTAGTTTGGACATGTCCCTGTGCTATAGGACCATTTTTGACTGGCAGCTGCATGTTAAACATTTGAACCATTACAATGAAAATAATCAATCATATGAACAAACTGGACTGAATGAACAATTAGTGACCTCCTCTCCCTCTTCACTTCATGGCTATGGTACATGCCATCTGTGTGATGGCATGTGTATTTGACCTGCCAATCACTGGCCAATGTGTGATGCCACTGCTAGGCAGCATGCAGTAAATGTGTTCATCTTCCATCTTGGTGTCAACAATGTGTGCCATCTGCTTCCCCATCACACGCAGTGACTGTGCATGCATGGGAGTGTTGTAGTCATGTAGGACATGTGTCAATCAAGTACTGTTTCTGTAGCCTCTCAGCCCTCATTGTGTGCCATAGTGCTAATGCCTGTTTCCATTTGTTTTCTTTTATGTCTTTGCAGGGGAAGACGCACCTGATACTGCTGGGGTTGTGGAGATGGTGCAGACCCAGGAGGGGTCTGAGGGCTGACTGACCACCAGTGAGGGACGTGGTGTGGTGGTGGGTGAGAACCCACAACTGCTGCAGGTCGTGCTCTCAAGGGGTGTCTCTGGCTGCACCTCCCCCGAGCTGTACTCAGGTGTTGATTCGGATGATCAGACCTACGTGCCGTCGCAGGTGAGTGTTCATGGGAGGGATTCTGTTCTTTCCGACCCACCTGCAACAGGGTTAGAACCCTCAATGGGGATGTCAGTGTTGGCAGGTACGCCTTTGGTGGTTACGGATGCAGGGTCACACTCCGCGACATCTGATCCTGTTCCTGGGCTAGCGGATCAGAGGGGGAATGCAGTCCTGCAGCCTCAGGCAGTGCCGGCACAGCAAGGCGCAGTTCGCCTTGCCCCAGACAGGTGTGGTGCCCGCCGACGTGGTGGCCGTACGCCACCTGACAATACCGCATGGGAGCAATCCATTTACGGTATAGCAACCCAACAGGCAGCATCATCAGAGATGATGGCTCAGGCCATGGATAGGGCGGCCACTTCCATTGTCCCCCCCGAAAGGCTGATGGAGCGACTACAGCAGGCAACCGACTCCATCTGCCAGTCACACAGGGAGGACATGTTGGCGTCCGACAGGGACAGGCGGGCGGTATTGGCGACTCTGCAGGAAGCCATCTCCAGAGAGTGCCAGGGCCACAGGGAAGCCCTGAGGCTGGAACTCCTTCACCTCAGGACGACTCTTGTTGAGCTTGAGGCGTCAACAAACCGAAAGACAGAACAGCAGCTGGAGCGTCTCACCCGTACGCTCTCAGCTGAGATGCAGGCAACTAGGGCGGAGGTCCGGGCATCCCGTGAGTTGTTGCATGGGGACCTCTGCACACTTATCCTCCAGAATGAGACCTAACACACCTGCATGCTTGCAGCCATGGAGGAACAGACTAGGGCTTTGCGTGGGCTGCCTCCCATAGTGCCACCACCTCCGGATGCAGCTGCAGAGGGTGAGGATAGCGACAGCAGTGATACTCCCACAATAGGGTAGCCGTGTAGGCCATGAGCCCATGGAGGTGATTTTTTTTCGCAAGATCCACACAGGTGGGTTTTGGTGTGCACCCTGTCCTCAGACCTCCTGGGTGGCCTCCCCACCCCCTCTGGGCCCATTAATGGCCATATTTTTTTTATTTATTTATTTATTTTATTTTATTTTTTTGGGACAGTGTGTTGCCTTGTGTGGCTCCCGTGGGCATACGCTGCATTGTGGCTGGACACATGCAGGCTTGTCATGGATTTGTTTCAGATGCTTGGGTTTTTGTCACACACACCCCTCCTGCTTCCCGTTTCCATGGGCTTGCAAAGGGTATGCCCAAGTGACTTTGACGTACATGGTGACATTGGACTCCCATGAGCTGTGTGGGCAGTCTGTAGTCAATACTGTGTATACATTCATAGTGCATATTGTTGTTGTATTGTACACTGCGTGGTGTATTGATATGTGCCTCTGCATCCATCTCATCCTCCATATTTGCAGGTCCATTCCTCATGTCTTCACAATGCGGTCCACCTTGGAACTGGAGTCCAGGTTGTAAGCAGTGCACGTACACTCTTGCGTGGCTCTAACACTGTATACTTGGAAGTGTTTGGAGGGCTGTCATCATCAGGTGGTGAGGCTAGCTAATTTTTAAGTCTGTAACGTCATGTTTAAGGTAGGTTGGAGGTTGTGTAGGTGATTGGTATTCTTGGTAAGTATTTGGTAATGTGGGTTGTAGGTCCTGCATTACTGTGAGCATTTCATGTGTTAACATGTTTCCATTAGGGACACTGTAGCTGCTGACACTTGGGGCATGTTGTGGGGATTCATTTCTTTCCTCTCCATTGCATGACATGCCATGGTGTGTTGTGTGGCCGTGCCGGGGAGGGGGTGGGTGACATGGCACTGTTTTCATGTAGTATTTTGCAAGTGGGTATTCATTTCTGCAGCATGGAAGTGTCTTTTCATGACACTGCATAGGTGGTATTTGTGTAGGTAGGGATGCACACATTGTGACACTTCCACATGAACAATCTCAGGCTGCTATGGTTCTGACAGTTGACAGTCCCTTTGTTCGTCTTAATTGTCAGGTCGAGTCATCATTGCTTATCAGATGGTATGTGCCAGGCCTGTGTGCACTCCACTGGGGTGTGATTTCTATGTGAAGTAATTAGCCACCAGCTGGCTACGGGCTGCCTCACCCCGTGCCCTCTCCCCTCCCATGCACAGCGGGCGTGCATGTGGTTGAGGATGTGGGGGCACCACCATGTCCACGGCCAGGCCACAGCGTGTTGCAACATTGTGCAGGACACATGCTGCCACTATGATCCTGCACACTACTGGGGGCGCATATAACAGCTGCCCGCCAGAACGGTCAAGGGAGCGAAAGCGTGACTTGAGCACTCTGAATGTGCGCTCCACTATGCCCCGGGTTGCAATATGGGCTGTGTTGTATCTTACCTCTGGAGGCGTGATGGGGTTCCGAATTGGCGTCATCATGTGGGTGCTCAGAGGGTAGGCACTGTCCCCTGGTGAGGAGGTGATGGCTATCATTAGTGGGGTAGTGACATAACTCTGCATCTGACATGCATGCATGTGCAGTGGCATTCATACTCACCAAGCAGCCATGTATCGCCATGCCGCCCAGCTTCTAGGTCACGGCTTAGGGTAGACATTCGGTAAATTAAGCTGTCATGGGTGGACCCTGGATAGTTGGCATATACTGAGGTGATGATTCCCTTAGCATTACATACTACCTGCACGTTGATGGAATGCCAGTGCTTGCGGTTCCTATAGATGTGCTCAGATGCCCTGGGGGGACGTAGTGCCACATGGGTGCAGTCTGTGGCACCTAGCACTTTTGGGAATTGTGCCACACCATAGAAATCGAGGGTGGCAGCCTGCCTTTCTGCAGGTGTCCTGGGCAGGTATATGTGCCTGCGGACTGATGGGCGTGCAGTGATGATGTTCAAGACCTGGTGTAGGCAGCGTGACTGCGTGGCCTGTGACACCCCACCCACTATGGTACTTGTGAGCACAGGGTGGGTGATGTGAGGTCATCCTCCCACTCACTGACCAGGTCCAGTATTATGTGTGGGGGAAACCTGTACCTCCCATACACCTGGTCATCAGGCATCCCAAAAAGGCTGGTTCTGGGAGTGAAAATTCGGGCCCTCACTATCCTCCTCCTCCTCATTTGGTAACCCATGGCCACTGCTAGTAGGAATGGTATATTCATCCTGACGTATGAGCTTGTTTGTTGTTTGCGCGCACTTTTATGCTGCGCGGGTCGACGTACGCCTGCTTCATGCTGGCGTACGTGTCTCAGGATTGGACCATTTTTGCCACGTCGTAGGCGAACGTGTGAATCTTCCTGCCCACCCCAGGAATACACGTAGCACGCACTCACAGGCACAGTCACGGGTAAATATTCCCACACACCCCTTGAATACATGTACCCCACTCTCAAAGGCCCAATCGCGTGTGGAAGTTCACGCGCACTCCGAAGTACACGTACCCAGGCCAATCGCGTGTGGGACTTCCCGTGCACCCCAAAGTACACGTACCCAGGCTAATCGCGTGTGGAAGGTCACGCGCACCCCGAAGTACACGTACCCAGGCTAATCGCGTGTGGAACTTCCCGCGCACCCCGAAGTACACGTACCCAGGCAAATCGCATGGCTGGGGGGTGGGGGTGGTGGTAGACATGAGTGGGTGCCTGGTGGAGGCTGCCCCTGCACTGCTGGGGGGTGGGGGTGGTGGGAGACATGAGTGGGGGCCTGGTGGAGGCTGCCCCTGGTGGATGCTGCCCCTGGTGGCTGGGGGGTGGGGGGGTGGTTCGACATGAGTGGGGGCCGGTGGAGGCTGCCCCTGCACTGCTGGGGGTGGTGGGAGACATGAGTGGAGGCTTGGTGGAGGCTGCCCCTGGTGGCTGGGGGGTGAGGGTGGTGGTA
Source organism: Ambystoma mexicanum (assembly GCF_040938575.1). Taxonomy (NCBI): domain Eukaryota; kingdom Metazoa; phylum Chordata; class Amphibia; order Caudata; family Ambystomatidae; genus Ambystoma; species Ambystoma mexicanum. The sequence continues at coordinate 130,922,857 of NC_090935.1, read as the reverse complement.
GACATGAGTTGGACATGAGTGGGGGCCTGGTGGAGGGTGCCCCTGACTGCTGCGGGGTAGCGGGTGGTGGGAGACATGAGTGGGGGCCTGGTGGAGGCTGCCCCTGGTGGCTGGGGGGTGGCGGTGGGGGTGGTGGTAGACATGAGTGGTGGCCTGGTGGAGGCTGCCCCTGCACTGCTGGGGAATGGGGGTAATAGGGGACATGAGTGGGGGCCTGGTGGAGGCTGCCCCTGCACTGCTGGGGGGTGGGGGTGGTGGGAGACATGAGTGGGGGCCTGGTGGAGGCTGCCCCTGCACTGCTGGGGGGTGGGGGTGGTGGGAGACATGAGCGGGGGCCTGGTGGAGGCTGCCCCTGGTGGCCGGGCAGTGGGGGTGGTGGGAGACATGAGTGGGGGCCCGGTGGAGGGTGCCCCTGACTGCTGGGGGGTAGGGGGTGGTGGGAGACATGAGTGGGGGCCTGGAGGAGGCTGCCCCTGGTGGCTGGGGGGGTGGTGGTAGACATGAGTGGGTGCCTGGTGGAGGCTGCCCCTGCACTGCTGGGGGGTGGGGGTGGTGGGAGACATGAGTGGGGGCCTGCTGGAGGCTGCCCCTGGTGGCTGGGGGGTGGTGGTAGACATGAGTGGGTGCCTGGTGGAGGCTGCCCCTGCACTGCTGGGGGGTGGGGGTGGTGGGAGACATGAGTGGGGGCCTGCTGGAGGCTGCCCCTGGTGGCTGGGGGGTGAGGGTGTTGGGAGACATGAGTGGGGGCCTGGTGGAGGCTGCCCCTGCACTGCTGGGGGCTGGGGGTAATAGGGGACATGAGTGGGGGCCTGGTGGAGGCTGCCCCTGGTGGCTGGAGGGTGGGGGTGGTGGGAGACATATGTTGGTGATCAGTAGTGCAAGGTGACATGTGGGTTGGCTGGTGGGCATGGCCATGTTGGATGGGTTGCCTGTGGGACATGAGCAGGGGTGCAGGGTAGTACCCTGTGGTGTGGGCTGCCTGCAGGGGCCGTGGAGGGTGTAGAGGGAACTCCTGGGGGGACCCACATGGCCAAATCACGTGTAGCATTCCCCGGCACCACCGAAATACACGTACCCTGCAGAAATCGCGTCTGAATCTTCCGCGCACATTGGAATACACGTACCCAGGCCAATCGCGTGTGGAACTTCCCGCGCACCCCGAAGTACACGTACCCAGGCCAATCGTGTGTGGAACTTCCCGCTCACCCTGAAGTACACGTACCCAGGCTAATCGCGTGTGGAACTTCCCACGCACCCCCACCTACCCAGGCCAATCGTGTGTGGAACTTCCCGCTCACCCCGAAGTACACGTACCCAGGCTAATCGGGTGTGGAACTTCCCGCGCACCCAGGAACACGCGCACACGCTATTTTTCACACAGCGGGTGTCTGTGTTTGTCGGTGCCCCTTTGCACCTCATTTGTCCTAGAGGGCCACTGTATGGGTCATTCATCATGGCTGTATATGGTTGCTTTTTGTTAGCGCACATTTTGGCGCACATTTTTTTCAGTCGCAGGGGCGCTACCGTCTGCTTTCTTGTGGCGTACTTGTTTGGCCCTGTGCGCGTCTTTGACCGTGCGCTGGTTTGCCCTATTCGATTCCATGAATACGGGTTGTAGGCGAGCGTGTGGCCGTTCCGGGCACTTGCCTCCTGTACCTCCCCCGTGACGCCCATATTTTCATGCGTTGTTCCCCATTCCGAGTGTTATGCCCCGTGTTCCGCCTACTTTTGTGATGTGCGCCGCGCTATGTGCGATTTCACAGTGGCCGTGGCGCACGCTGTTGGATGACCTGAGTGCCGGCGTGTGCAGCGCACATTTTTAGCGCACATCCAATGTTTTTCTCGCGCACGGACTTCCAGGAATCGCTGTGCGCTGGTTTTCCTGCGATTTTCGCACTTTTCCTGCGATTTTCGCACTTTTCCTGCGATTCGCACGTTTTGGCACCTCTGCGCGGGAATTTTCGGCGCACATTAATTCCATGAATCGACCCCATAACCAATGGGTCAAGGATATTGACATTGTATCCCCCCAAAAAACAGGTTTTAGAAGGGGGATGGGGACACGGTTTTACATATTTTTCCTTCTTCATCTGATGCAATCCTGTTTGGCTAAAAAATAATATAAACGATTTATCTGTTTTATATATTTTACAAAAGCTTTTCACACAATGTCACAGAGCTTTTTATGGGAACAAAATGATGAGACTTGGCTGTGACCGATCCATTCTTCTTATGATGAAACAACTTTACCAAGACACGACTGTGTGTGTGAGATAGGATCCTGGGGGTTTCATTTCTTCTGACATTAGAACAGACTGCGGAGTAAAATAGGGCTGTGTTTTGGCACCCCTGCTTTACAATTTGTGAAAGATATACGCTCTGTTTTGAGGTATGTCGCATTATCCCCACCCCCCCCCCACAGTCCTTTAGGTTGGCTTGCTTATGATGGTGATGATAGAAAGCTTATGGATAGCAGCGCTATTGGTTCACAGAGAAGAATAGCAGCCTTAGAGAAATATTCTATATACAACGGGCTCCTAAGTAATTCTGGAAAAACTAAGATCTTAGTAATTGGAAGAGAGAAGCTGAATCAAAAAGCTGGTGATCTTCCTATGGAGGCCAGCCATAAATATGTATATTTAGGTGTCTCTTTTCATGCTAGATTATGTTCAGATTCCCTCGTTGACTACGTATATTCCAAGACTGTGAAAGAAATACGGGTAATTAAATCTTTTGTGTCATATTAGCTGTATAAATCGTTGCTTGGCTTTCTCTATCGGTTGCAACCCTATTTTGAAAAGGAAATAAAGTGGATACATCAACTCGAGGGACATGTTTGGAAATATTTTTGGGGAATACCACAATTGGTCCCTATAGAAACATTGAAATGTGAACTAGGTTTATCTTCCTTACTAAGTTGATGGAAAATGTAATAGAAGCATCTTTTATCTTAAACTACTTAATATGCACAAGGAAAATACAACGTTGCACACTTGTTTTTCCTTCATGTCTAAGAATGAGATTTAAAAAAAAGAGGGGATCAACAGAGGATGCCCTCCTGTCTACAGAACATTTCTGACCTACCCCCCGCCCCCCTTCAGCTCCTCCAACTTAGGCTCCCTCTCTCTACGTTTCCCTCTCCACTGACATTACATCTGCCTCATGAAATTAGCTGGCACATCGGTGGATCGGTGGAACTCTTTAAGAGCATATTTAAGATCACCTACTATCCTGAAAATAGTTGGCTCTTCCCCATACCACTACCCTTTAACTGACACCCGTCTTCTCCTTCAGATAACATCGTATTTGTTGCATAATAACTTACATATGTAGTAGCCGTAGCAGGCATATCATAGGCTGATCAAGCTCCCTCCCTCTCTGTCGCTTTCTTCCTCTCTCTCAAGTTCTTTTCTGACTTTCTGTCTCCTCATGGGTGAAAGTTGTGTTGTCATGTGTGTGGTGTGTGTGTGTGTGGTGTGTGTGTGTGTGTGTGTGTGTGTTATATCTCCACAGCTGTTGCTGGCAGCAGGGACACTAGAGAAAATCACAGATATCTTAAAATGAGGAGTATTTCTTATAGTTAAAATCAGAATGACAGCATCTTTAAGAATACAAGTGACACCCCCAAAGTGGGTCCATCCTGGAATTCAGAGACATATAATATTACTGAGTGTGCCCTGAAGTAATGTCACCATCACACTGAGGTCTTATTGTCTATAGGGGGAGTCTGTAATCATAAGTGAAGTGCCTAATTGTCAACAATGCTTTTTGATTTCCATGTTCTTTTTACTTCAATGTTGTAATCGCTGTATTGACCCCTATTGTGACTCAACACAACAGTAGGCTTTGTATTGTCCCTACCTAATTGTATTGAATTTTGAGTCTGAAATTACCTCAAACTGTTTGATAACGTCACATATTTGTTTTATGTCTTGAATTGGATAATTCTATATTCATGTGTGCTATCAGACCATTAAGTCTTTACCTTTAAATACATATACTCTGTATCAACTCAACAAGGTGTGTCTTGTACCTCATATAGAACTAACAATTGAGACACAGGTAAAGGAAAAGCAAACCCATTAATTTGTTCTAATATTGATTATACAGGGTCAAAAGCTGCTATAGCTATTTTCTAGTGTTTGTTGATTATTACTGTTTGTGCACACGGTAAAAGATGCCTGCACTCGCACCACTACTCACGATTCAGTGGCCAGCTAGCAACATTAAACATTGCCTTGGTGCTCCCATATGATACAGACCTTTCTTTAAATCCTTCTTTCTAAGAAGAAAGGACATGTTGGAGACATAATGGTGGTTTATATGGATTGTATTAAGATTGTAAACTGGCTAACTGTACAATTTTACAATGCACATTGTAAAGATCACTTCCAGCACATAGTGTAGTCATAATAATACTTTTACACGTGCCTTACTGTCAGGTGTATCGACCCACGTTCAAGTTAATATGCTGCAACATTTGGTGCTGTGGGCTTAGAAAATCCAAGATGGCCGAAAAGCCCACAATTGCATCAGAATCCAGGAAAACCTGCAGTTTTTGCGCACACCAAAATGGTCGCCCGACCCGCCACCCACCAGTGCGAGTGTGATGGGCCAGAAGTGCCATGAGTGAAACGTGGTGCCAAAGGAAAAACAGAAGTGCCTGTTAGCTCAAAAAGCGCTTTGAAATCACCTTCGTTTCTCTGAATGCAAGCTCAAAATGCCTATTTCAAACATTGCAAGATATTCAAAAATCTTACTGAACACCAGCAGACGTCTGGTAGAATGAAGTCTTGTGTGCATACCAAATCTGGAAAGATGAAGAGCCTAAAATAATGTTCATAACAAAACTCGCTGAGCTGTGGATGTCAGCAGCTTAAGTGAAATGGGATTTAAAGCCACTAAAATCGAAATGTTTAAAAAAAATTAGTGACCTACTTTTGAGTGTCACATAGGTTGCAACTGCTTAAATGTCATGGTTTTGAACTTAGAATCAGCGTTCTAGCTGCATGTGTCAAAATTGTAAGTTTGATTTGAATGAAGAAAAATTGGAACAAAAGTGACCTTTGGCTGAAGCCTGGCTTAAAGGGACTGAATTATGCCCGGCAACTACCCGCGACAGGAGTTGAAACTCGCCCAGCAACTGTATTCACAGGCCTGGCCTGCCTTCTGCTGCCCCACCAAAAGGAGATCACACCTCTCTGATTGAATCAGGGGTACCTGGGACTGCAGGGAAACAGAACAATGAACTGCCCTTTGCTCCAAGCAATTGCTAAATCAGGGGGTTGTAAATGGCTTCCTCTTGGAAGGAAATGGGAGGGGCACTTCCTCTGTGAGCCAGCTGAGCTTGGAGGAAGTGGACAAACCAGAAATTCCCCCATGTGCTTTGGGAAACCTCACCCCTCTGGGCCAGAGTAACATTTTAGAAAGATGGATAATTCATAGTACATAATTGTCAAAATTAAATCAATAATATCATTATTCCTGTGATTTTTTCTGTGCACATTTTAAGAGGTGTTAGGTCTCTGTGGTATGTTCTGGGGGGTAGTAGCGGAAAATAGGGTATTACTCCAAATGTCTGTATGTTAAAAATCTGATGCCCATATTCCTTGCGCACATTTGTGTAAATTCTGGAAAAGTTTAGAGATGTGTGTTCTGGATGAAAAGGGCAGAATTCTGTCAGAAGTGAACACAACATCTTACAAAGACAGGGATCGGATGGTTTGGCGCTACAGAAAATATGTTAACCGGACATATAATATTAGAAATATTGTACAGCCGGGTGAGCTGTTTGATTCTGGCTAGAACATTTGCCGGAACCAGAGACCCAGACCAGACCGCAGTGCCAAGAACTTTTGCCAGAACCAGAGATCCAGACCCGCAGAGCAGAGAGAACCGCAGCTAAACCTGTTGACCAGATCTGTGACGAGGCCCATTCCTTCCAAAATGAGGAGTGAGTATCCAGCCAGAGCTGTGCAAAACCAATCTCTTAGTTTAAAATAATCTAATTCAAACCATTTCTACCTATTTAGAACTGCATGGAAATCGTGTGTCCATTCTGTGATTTCAAACCTGCGAAAGTGTCATTTGTCTTTGAATCTTACTTTATTTCTGAGAATCTACCTCCACTAAATTGTCAGTATCTTTTGAACCGCACGTCCTAGGAGCGAGATTTAACTTTAATTGTATAGCTAAGAACCTAAGCTTCCCAACAAGCCTGACTTTCTACTCCTTATAGTTTTTTTCCGTAATCGCGCTCGACGCACTCAGAAAAAGTGCCGCGAATTGCAATTTGACTCAACTTCTTCACCTGTCAAAAATAGCTGTCTTTTGCTTCCATTGCTGAAATTCGTTTTCAACCTAATAATCCCTCATGAATCATTGCTAGTGTTGACCTGAACTAATTCAAAGTAGCTGTCACTTACCTTGAATCTCCTAGAGGGAATTAAAATCATTTTTAGCATATATTCACTTCATTGCAAATCACATTAAAAGTATTTCTGCATGTTTTAAAAGCATACCGGTTGCTCCAAGCTTGCTAGGGGGGAACTAGAATTTGTATTGCATTTGATTGTATTCCTGAAAACTGTATGCTCTCTTTTCCATCTCTTTATATTGCATGGGGGGAGTGAATTGTCAAAAGAAAAAGTGATCATATTATCTCTTGTTGAAACCATATCAGTTTATTTCTGTGCTGCATTCTTTTCCATCATTGCATTTCCTTTAAACCATAAAGTATTCTCAACTACCTTATCCTTTCTATACCTACTCCTAAGTGATTAAAAAAAGTATGCTAGTGAAATATTACCCATTGTTGATCACTGTCATATTCATAAGTGTGCTATCAAATATTAATTTATGTATAAAAGTGTGATATATGTATATTGTTTAATTTTTCAATAAATCTTTTAATTTGCAAAACAAACCTACTTCTTGGCTCAGTGAGGTCAGGGGGATTCAAAGAGAGGGAAGTTATATAAGGGTTTATCATCCAGATTATAACTTGTCATAAACATATATAATAAAGGGCTTCCCTTGGGCATCCCAGACTAGGCATTGACTTAGTTGGAGTGCTGAATTGAAGTCACTTAACATTACTAAGCAAAGCTCATGATCAAAACCAATAATAATTAGCTATATCAGTTTCTGCCAGAAGAAACCTGTTTGAAGATGCACAGTGAGCTCCACTCCTGTTATATTCATTCAAAATACCCTGATAAGAAATAGCAGTGGACACATAGCACCAATGAGGGCCCCTAAATGAGTTGCATGAAGTCAAAGTCAAAAATGTCTTTGATAAAATAGTTGTATGCTTTAATCAAAGTCCACAATGCACACTGCTCTTGGTACACATTTCATTTCTCACAACACTCATCTTAAACTTAAAAGTTTGAAAACATATCTCAGATAGACTCCTTAATACAGGTCTGTGTTGTGAAGATAAAATGCTTGTGACATCTTTCACTTTCTGTGCTCCGACATCTGTTTTGAGGACTGAGTGGGGAAGCCGTACACTGGTATTCTTATATCTATAGCACATAGAACAGTACTTGCATTTTCCGGCTCTGGGCCCATGTTTATGTATTTTACTTGGTCTCCACACCAGTTTCTGTATCATTCCATGTGCTTGGGCTCAATCAGAGATCCAACTCCGACTGTAAGGGCACCCAACACAGGCACAGACTCTCTGTCTGAATTGTCTCCAATTGCTGTCATTTCTGGTTGATGGCATGGGGTATGATTTGTAAATCACGCCCCAAGCCAACAACATTTCTTTCTTCTGACCATAGGTTCAACTATCCTTCCGTAACATACATTAGATGATGTTTTTATAAATTGTTCTATAAAACACAAATTATTTTAAAATAATTGTTAATGTATTCATGAAATATAATACAAATATTAAAGTTAAATTAGGGCAAGGAAAATGATAAACCTCAATAGTCCTTTTTTGTTGTTTCTAAAAGGTTTTCAGGGCAAAAGGACCACAGGACTCACAAAACTGTTTATATAATAAGGACTCTCATTTCAACTGTTTGTTGCCTTTCCTCTGTTTCAATATAGTATAATGGATGGGAATAAATCAGCAGTATCTAATCCAAACGGCAGGGAGTTATGGGAATGAAAGTAAAGGGTCGCCAGGGGTCGCAACTGCGACCTCTGAGGTCTCCCTTGCTACCCCTTTTAAATTGAGGCTCATGGGCTGTGGCCAGCAGAATGTAGCTCTTTGTTTCGGGAGTGGCTGGTTTTCTGATAGATATAGCCTGTAAGAAAGCTCAGTGGGTTGAGCGCTGACTGCTACAATGTGTTTGTGATCTGCAGGTTGCAGGTTCCACTCCCAGCAAGGTCAACTCAGCCTTTCATACTGCTGAGGTTGATAAAAGAGTACCAGCACAGGTTGGGTGATATTGTATGTATATTTGCTCTATTTGAAGCGCTTAAGCGTAAGTGCTATATAATAACACATCATTATCGTTTGGCCTTGGACGTCTGCTTGCATTGACAGTGATTTGGTAATATGGGCCTATACGCAGTGATATTAACGATACATATGGTGATCCATTCTTGTATGAAATGTAGATCACTTTACAGTGATATCGTAACCATATGTTCTGTAGTGTACTTAGAAACAATGCTATGTGATGCCACTTCCTGTTTTGTCGAGGGGTGAAAGGTCGTGTTCCATCGCTTCCTGTGATGTCACGTCAGGGTGGGGTCATCAGAGGTCAAGGGTTGTGTGATGTCACTTCTGCTACCCATGGCATTTTGGTGAAATGGCGTCCCTGCTGACCTGCTTCTGGAACATGAATGATAGGTCCTGGTTAGATAATTTAAAACTCAATAGGACTGTGGAGGAAGCAGGAAGCTCGGCAATCCCACAGACTTCATTAAGATAAATAATTCTCTCCTGTGGAGCCTTACATAAAAATCATATCCTCTACATGTACAAAGCTGGACCAGTTGTCTTTGTCAATGCATGCATTTTTGTTATGTTATTGTGTCTTCATTAAGTGCTGATGATTACACTTTCTGGTAACTTTCATACCGTGCTTTAGCAAATGCTGGTGTCATTTGCAAAACTTTAAAAGTACATGCAATTAGCATCTCGGATGGTGGTACTGCTATTTTCACGGGCGGAGAGTCACTAATGGCCCTGATGCTTTGGTTCTTTCCTGCAGTTTCCTTTGTGTTCCAAACACGCTGCTGGTAATTGCTGCTGCCAGGCCCTCTCCCTGCCTTTCTCTCAGCACTTCCATGGCCCCTCCCTGACGATCACGCCAGCTGCGATAACAGCTGAATGCCACTGGTAACATTTCTGACATGGGGCCGCATCTTCAATAATACGATTTCTGTTCGTAATGGAGGGAGCGCGAGATAGCAGCGATTTCTTCCCAGGCAGAAGGTGTGATCGTTATGTGTCATAGGGACGCCGGAGCTATCGGAGTGAGGCAAATTGCGGGAACATCTCCTGCAGCTGGAAAAAAACCCAGCCATCACCTTTCACTCAAGAGATAGGATGTTTTTGTAAAGAACCTGAAAGGTGACTGCATTCACGTGGCAATGTCAGTAAGATAAACCGAATAGCTAGTAGTCTCCAGGGAAGCACGTATGTGTGAAAACTCTGGAGTATAATGCAGTCAGCTCCGGCAGAGGTGTAATGTTACAGCGATGGTGCAGGAGTATATACCTGTCTGCATACTTCTGTCTTAACAAGGGTCTTTGTCAGAGATGCGCAGGCATATGAAAGGTCTGTTGTTTCTTAATTATTTTACCATTTTCCAGCGTAGCAGCATTCAGCCCAAAACACTGTGGAACTCATTTTGCTCGAGATGTAATGTTGATGAATGACGTAAAAGCCGTACGTATAATTAGAATACATTTGACGTGCTTCATATCATGAGGTTTCTAAACGCAGACCCGGCGATCGTACCTGTGTTGCTCTGCGTCATCTTGCTTCCAAGTCTAGCGCGTTGCCTCTGAGCTATAGTCCCGGGATTTTTACGCCCAGGGCCATCTTAAGCACTTTGGGGACCCTGGGCATAGATATATTTGCCAAACTAAAGAAATGAATTGATCAAGAAGATCTGGTCGTTTCCTTGTCGTAATCACAACCCATGGGTTGATATGCCACCTCGCAGCATTCAAAATAAGCATGTTTACTCCCTTCAGGTCCCCTTACCCTCTTAATTCTTGCTCTAATCAGAATGATAAACAAGTAGCATTTGACGGCCAACATTAGCAGCCTACAAATAGGTTACTTCTGCTCCAGTATAGATACAGGAGACTTTTTATCAGTAGCATGCAAGAAGGTATGCAGCATGTAGTATTAATGCAGGAACATATGCAAAAGGGACATGTAGCTCAGAATAGACCGAGAACTCACATAAACTGCCTCCCAGAAAGCAAAAGTGCTCGGGCATGGATAGAGGAGTCCATTTGGAAGGAAGGAGAACGCTTCCCCGACCGTAGCATGGATAGTGGATGCAGATTAGAAGCTACCAGGAAGGCGTATGTATCCATACAGACTGAGATTAGAAGTGGGACATGGTTTTCAAATTGTGTTGCCATTAGAAATCAAAGGAACAAGTGCCTGTGTTGTGCAAATCTATTATAGTGGACACAACACTATAGCTAGTGACACAATGAGTGAGGCTTTTTTGAAGATCAGACCCTGAGAGGAAATATCTCTGAAGGGCTGACAATTTTGAAAGGTTTAGGGACTGGGAATTTTGAGAGGTTAGGCAATACATGATTACATAAAATACCCACGATCACACAGTAGTTAAGGGTGAAGCTGGGATTTGTGCCAACTGCGCAATTCCTGCATTTGAACACTTTCATTTCCAGTTTTTAACATGATCTAAAATAATTTCAGTTTATAAAACTGACGTAGAAAGTACACAAATCACAATATGAAACATGACAATTATTAAAAGCAAAATATTATAGAAGGCTGTTACGCAAAATGGGAATGAGTATAGCTTAATTTTATCCATCATCAAGGGAAGTATATAAGAACCAGCATATCAACCAATGTGATTTGACAGATTTAGGGCCTGATTCACAGAGCGTTTTCCAATGGGGGTTTTGCCATTATAAAACGCTTCTGTGAATTAGGCCCTTAATCTGGGTTTTCATTTGAATTTTAAAGCTCTAAATATTTCCAAAACATTGGCTTGTGAAATTGTCATTTATAAATATGCAGAAAACCTTTTGACTTTTACAAAAAAGCAAACCTTTTTTTGTGTCATGTGAGCAGTCCTTAAAATATGCTTGCCTGAGGCCGTCAACATCTGGCCTGCTATCTTCTGTCTACCACCCCTTCCACTCAAATGGCCTACATAAGAAGAAAGATCAAGTAATGGGCTAAACAATGCCACCAGCATGTGAGAAGACAAACCTCACAGAAGACAGCACAGTAATGTAAGAGATATTAGATGATTTGACCAGGATCACTGTATCATCTGTTGGCAGAGCCAAGAAACAAGCATTAATGTTGTTGTTCCACAGTCTTGAATTTGGATACTTATTCACCTTTTGGACTAACAATATTTGCTCATCGTTGGAGGTGAATGCCTGGGTTTTACAACACCCCATCTGAACAAACCAATTTCTAGACCTACATCATACGGATGGCATGTCAGTTGTTATAGGAACTCTTATCTGGTGCAGGTACATTGCTGATAATAGCACCTGTTTTTCTACAAAAACAAGTACATATGCAGGCAGGTTTATAAACTTCAGACATTGGTACAGCTCAGCTAACCTTGCTGGATTTTTCTATTCTAATCTTGCATATAAACACATCTCTCAGCAAGGAGTGCTTAACACACTGAGCTAACCTCTGAACCATTGTGGCACTCAATTGATCAATATTCATTTCAACTTTGGCTATTGCACATGATCAACATAATTCACACAGGAAGGAAGCAATGCTATAGGAGCTGTGCTGTAAGGAAGACACAAACTATGTATACCACAGTGAACATCGAAATAATTACATGATGAATTGATGAAGGCAGAAAATACTTGTCAAAACAGGAAGACAACAGATTTAGAGCCTCAGCAGCAAGCAATAAAATATGCTGAGGTGTGCTATTTAAGTCTGATGAACACTAGACTCTTACTTCTTCAGATCAGGCAGCCTTATGGGGGCCCCCTCCAAGCTGGGGAGCTGGGGCAAGTGCCCCTTTAGCCCTCGCATAAAACGTCTCTTTACGCCATACATTTACGTTACGGCTCATTTTCTTTATTTTGTATGGCGGTGAGGAGGGGTGGAACGCAACCTGTGTTTCCGCCACTTCCATACTCTCTGCCATACAAATACTCCAGCATTTGCGCTGGCTTGCATTTTCATGGCGACGCTAAAGCTGGGTACCCCTATGGAGTCCACCTGCTTTTCGCAACTGCGTACTCCATAGGGATCTTTCGTAAACGCCACCAGCCATGCATATATAGCAGGCAGTGTTTACTCTATTTTCAAGGCGGAGTGCCGTTTAAGTTGAGTTGTTAATGTAACACCGCTCCCCGCTGACAAATTACAGGCTCATTCAAAATGGAGCTAATTTTTGAGTTCCTATTAAATACATGGAGGTGACCTCTTTCGTGTACACTTTGCCATATACAGGTCTCCTCTGGGTAATCTTCAACTTTTGCACGACATAGTGAAACAGGGCTGTGGAAAATGGTGGCCTACTCGTTTTTACCTTTAGCAGACAAGGTGGGATTAAATGTACTTAAACATACATACATTACAATATTTTATTATTTAAAGATTTATTTATAGCTGTAATTGCTGGCTGGCTAAATTGCCAGCAATCGTGTTCCACAATATTACAAATTCATGTTACGTACTTATGAATAACATCAGACATTGTAAAAACTACATAACACATCTATATTACTTAACAACAATGATGCAATGAAGAGCAAAGTGAAAATCCATTATCAATTAAAAACAATCTTGAATAGAGTCCCATAATGCAAGAGCGTGGTAAACATTAATATAATCCCTCTTTGAACATCAACTAATGCATAAACTAAACCATTGCCATTGTAGGTAACCTTGAATGCAAAAACCTGGGTGAGACAACTGTTAATATTCCAAGTCTCGTCTACACAGATGAGCTCTTGAAAGGGTGCAGGATAAGACAATCCTCCAATCAATAATTAGGGTGAGTTTTCATCAGGACGAAGTGACAATATCTACAGTTAAAGTGACATATCTTAGTTTCAAAAATTTGTGTAGCAAATTACTGCAATAACATGTTACATCCCCCAATATTTGAGACACTTACTTAATTATCTTAAGTGGGCCTGGCTCGTGTAGGCAACTCTTGCTCAAACAGACCTATCAAACAAGTAATGAAAGGCTTGTAGTCCTACAGTTTCGTAATGCAACACCTATATTAAAACCATATTAAATGTAGCCACTCACTGTGTGCTGTATATCCAACGTCATCTCAATGTGCTTAAGACAGCCGTGACTTGGGTTCACGCGTACCGAGAGTAAATGCTCTATAGATGATTAGGTACGATCTTCATTGCAATGATACATTTTACTGACCTGTGTCAATCCCAGAACCTTTTTGTTTTGCTAGTGGATTATTTTTCCCTATAGCTCAGTGAGTGGGAACTTTTTTCCACACTCAGATAATCTCTTACTCTTTTTTTCTAGGTGTCATTTTTAACACTCTCTGTAGTGCCTTTTTAAGTTCAGTTTTGGCACATCCAGCCTATTGTTGCTGGTTTGCCCTTGGGGCTCCCCTTTTAACTTCTCTGCCTGACCTTGTGAGAACTACAGTTCCCGTCGGTAACAAGGATCTGTGGATCCCTTTTACATTTTATTAGATTAATTCAGCACACCCCACCTTATGTGGAGTGCTGTGGGGATACAATGTATCCCCTCTCTCCTTTTAACTGTAACATTTATTACCTTTAATGGCTGGTGGCACTGAACCTTTTAACTAATTTGGTGCACCCTTACTGCAGGCTGTTTCCACAGCCCTGGAAAAGGCACCCATGGGTGCTCATTTTATGAAAATGGCCCATGGCTTCTTTTTTTCATCATTTCAGTGTTCTTTTTCCTTTCTTTTCCTTCCTCTGACCTCCAGGGTGGGAACATCCTGTGTACCATTGTCTACGGCGGGAATCCTGTGGATTCCCCGACCAGGATCCAGAGTGTCTGTTAAGGGATGAAGCGAGGGAGGAGTCTAAAACTTGACAGCCCTTTGTATTCTGGCCTGATTGCTAGAATCCAGTTCAAATTGGGAGGGTGGCTGTCCTGAAAGGACTGCCAACCCCCAAGTTTGATTGTTGGAAGTCTGTTTGATTGGCTGGGTTCTTGCATAAAAGTCCAATCCTGGAACTGAAGAGGTAGTCGACCACTGGAACCGAATCCAAAGAGGATTATGAAGAAAGCACGGCTGAGCCAATTTTCAGCAACCGGAGAGCCTGCTCTATAACCGTAGTCTGCCGTTACCCTTTTTTCCAATCTACCTGAGGACTCCGAAAATGATGACCCAGAGCCTAGTGAGATCCACCAGACTCAAGAATACCTGCATTTTGAACCATCCCACATTGTGCTGTCCCCTTGTGGGACTGCAATACGCCAATACCCTGGGAGCTCAAGCCATTGTGCGGTGCACATTCTATCAAATTCCGAATATTGCTGAAACTTTGTGGGCATCCTACTGGACCTCCAGAGATGTGAACTGAGTATGATGATTCCCCTCAGCAGAGTAGTGGACCTTGCAAATTAAGAGATTCCGATGAGCGATATTCAGTCTTCTTTTGGCTCCGGAAAAGGGTGCCGAAACCACAGAAACGCATCCAGACATGAAGAAACTCTTGCATGGAGCCTTCCCCATGTATTCTTGTTTCAAAAGTCCTTCCAGGCCCCTGTCTTCAGTCTTCATGACAAGGAATCCATTGACCGGGCTTTTGGCCACAGATCCTGATGTCCTCCTGTTGCAAACTCTTCTTCTGTACTGAGGTACTGCGTTAGCTTGGGTATTACTTACCTTAAGTCTATTTTGATTCCTGTGTAGCTTTGGGGTGTTTTCTGCGAATGTGAGTCCTATCGCCCAGTTCATCTAGTGCCCTGCTGAAATAATCCTAGGATGTCTTCTCTGAAGTCCCTGGACCCTCAATTAACTGCCTTGGGAACTCTGACTTTGCCTGCAACTGAGCCCTAACTCACCCTGCCTACCACTAGCTCCTAGACCACTAGGGTCCCTCTTTTGTATCTGAGAGAATTCATGTCATAGAATTGGGAAGGGCTGGATAATTTAAGGGTTCTGCCTTGAAAAGTAAAACAAGTGTTGACAAGTTTACTTGCTTATAAAATAGTTAGTTGGTAACTATAACTCTGAGCGTGAACTGTTCCAAAAGTTCTTAATTACCTTGAAAGTGTTCTGTCTCTTGTAAAAGTATATGTAAGGTTATTTTACTTACCGTGGAAATGTTCTGCCATTCTGAAGAGTATGTATAGGTTTTACCGACCTGGAATAGATTTGTGCCGTTCTGAATATGTTTAGTCAAAGCCTGTCCTTAGAAATGTTCTTGCCATTTAAATGAAAGTAAAGAATAGCTTAATTTACTCACCTGTGTATTGGGTCCCCCTCTTCCAAAAAGTAATGCCGTTGGTCACTCTGTACTATTCCTGTTAGGATATAAATGTATGAGTGTCCCCCTTGGTTCCCCTGACTTGCTGTTACCCTGTCCAGAATAAGTCTACCTCAAGTTATACTGTTCCTTAAGTTGCTTATAGCTCCATTGAAAAGTATATATGTTTTACCTGTGTGCCAAACTTGAAAAGAGTTCTTTAGGTCTAGCTGACCTTGGTATGCATGACGCAATCCTCAATTAGTGTAAAATGTTGTTACTGATATTAAACTGTGTTCCGCTTAGCTGAAAATCAAGTGTAATTGTATATTACACCCCAAGGTCCAACTCCCCTAGAATAAATGTGTTATCCTGAATCAGATTAATAGGTCTTTACTGTTCCTAGAATAAGAGTTCTCACTATTCAGAAAAGTGTATTGTCCAGTTGATTTATTATGTGATTTCTTGCTGAGCGTCATGGTACAACTGCTAAGGTCCACTACCCTGTATTACAGAAAGTAATCAAAAAAGTAACTAATGGTTTTTACTCCCCAAGAATAGGTGTAACCTATACAGAATGTGTATGAAAAGGCGTGCCTTACCTAGACTCCTGTTCGTTTTCTAAACAAGATCTATGCTTTAGTCTATACTTTGATTTGTGTTGTGGTTTTTATAATGTGTTTATATGATCTGTGATAGTACATATTTCCCTCAAGATTTATCTGGGCCTACTTGTATTGAAATAAACCATTTGTTTTTTTTTACAATCCATTGGGCCTCATTACAAGGTTGGCGCTCCGATAATAACGGTACAAGGTTGATGCTCCGGTAATAACGGTGCTGGTAAGGTAATACTGGCATCCATTACCGGGCTGTTGTATCAAGACCCTAGATGCTGGTACTAACGGCATCGATAGGGACCCACTGTGGCCACGCACCACCATACAGCATGCCGCAAGGAAGAGGACATCACGAGTTGCACGGACATGCACATACCGGCATCCAGATGCTGCTAATACGGGCCACCATGATGCCATCAATAGCGGCATCGCGGATCACCCGTTAATAGGAAACTGCTGTGTTCCCAACTGCCACAGGTGCACACAATCAGCACAAGTGGAGGCAATAGAGCCAGGCCCTGCACGAAAGGAGCACACCCAAACACCACACCCCTTCCAAGACCAAAATGATACCACTAGCACTCGCCATACTGGAGCTGGAGGACATGCCTGCACTGCTACTCCTCGAGCAGGCAGTACAACAGGCAACACAGAGGAGAAGCAAGCAGGAGGAGAAGGAGGGTGAGACTTGGCCAGCAAATCCCGCCAGTGCAGGCAGTTGTTCCCCGCAGACAGCCACCAATTCCACATATAAGGGCCAATCCATTCAATTTAACCCGAGCACACATCCACACATCCCTGGACAGGGACACCATCACCACCATAGTGCAATTAATACATGAAGACTTGGTCAGCCTGATCAACATCTGCACTGCAATCCCCCCTCTGCTGAAGGTGGCATCTGTGCTCCACTCTCTGGCCACAGGCACCTACCAGCACACAGTGGGCCAGCTGCATGGTATCTCACAACCATGTTTCTCTGGTGTGCTAATCCAAGCTGGATGCACTTCTAAAGAACGCAAGGGCCTACATATCCCTACCATGGACACCACAGGAGGCGAATGATACCAAAATAGCATTACATGCACTGGCAGGCATGCCCAATGCACCCAGGTGGAGTTGGTAGTCCCACCTGCCATGGAGGTGATGTACCACAATCGTAAGCTATTCCACTCCATCAACGTGCAGATGGTGTGTGATGCCAGCAAGATGATAACACATTGCTGTGCCAGATACCAATGATCCACGCATGATGCTATGGTACCGCAGAACTCCTCGCAACCCCGCTACATGGAAGGAGATGTCATACGACGTGGCTGGATGCTGGGTGAGTCTGCCCTCTGGGCCATGGGAGAGTGGTGGGAGTGTGTAAATGCATACACAAGGAGACTGCCCTCTGGGCCATGGGAGAGTGTTGGGGGGTGCACTTGCATACACAAGGAGACTGCACTCTGGGCCATGGGAGAGTGTTGGGGCGTGTACATGCATATGCAAGGAGACTGCCCTCTGGGCCATGGGAGTGCCCTCAATGGGGTGTCTGGACACTGTCCATGCTGCCAAAGACCATGCCCGTAATCAACCAAATATGATGCATGACACAGACAATTGAGTCTGAGGCACTCTGGCTGCACACCAATGTGTAAATGTCACACACACAATCAGCACACACCTTTGAACATGTCCACCGGACATCACCTGACCATGCCCTCAGCACCACAATGCACCATCACATGTCGACGAAGCTGAAAACACATGACCGCATTGAAGCACCTCGCAGTACAAGCATCCATGAGTGTGCAGTATCAATTCCACCCTAGGTAATTCCGCTGTCACTGCCCCTCCCCGACAGCAACACTGCATAACACCATTGCAACATGTGCAGATGAAAATAAATGGTAGTACACGTGCAACAAGAATGCATCAAATTGAACCCATCAAGTAGTAAGCAACACCTACATGAGTGCGATAGGCGTGTGAATTGCCCACAGCACATGAGTACCAGCATGCAAGTCCACACCCTGCGTCATCTAAGGTAATCTACCCAACACTGGTGGACACTACCAACATTCACATTGTGCAATTGTGACGAGTATGTAGACGTTGAGGGTCACCTTTATGGTATCTACAATGAACCATATGCATCATAGTCTGAACAAGCAATATCATGTAGTACAGGAGCCTAATACATCAAACATTGACCAACATGCATTTGGAGTCATCCCCTGCCACACAGCCCCCACATGTGTGTACATCATGGACCTTGTCAATCCATCTGGGTGGCTGGTGGTTCCAAGGTCAAGGCCCCTAAATCGTGTACATCACCCAAGACCAGTGCCATGGATCGGCAAGTAGTATACAGGGCTAATAGTTGTGCAGATGTGAAGTCAATAGTTGCCATTGTCGGAATACTGCATGTAAATATGAACGATCACAAATGGAAATAGAGCAGCACCCTTACACATACCTCGTTCTGCTCCCATGCAGGTGATGCTGGCTATCCCCTGAAGGCGTGGCTGCTCACACCTGTCAGGAATCTGCAGAACAGGCACGAAGAGGACTTCAATCGTACTCATACACGCATGTGTGTGGTCATTGAGCAGACCTTTGGCCTGTTGAAGGCACGGTTTTGCTGCCTCAGCAGGTCGGTGGCACCCTTATTTACGGGCATGATAAGGTGGGCTAGATCATCATGGTATGTGCCATGCCACAACATGTGCATCCGGCGGAACGTACCTCTGCCACCTGACATGGACCAGCCACCACCAGGTGAAGTTGAAGAAGAGGAAGGAGTAGATGTTGGACATTGGCCAGGACGCGTTACACTTGAGGGTCTTGGTTTGCGCCAATCGGTCATAGACCAATCATTCTGCTATACTGGGATGCAGAGGGTGCCATGTATCTGGGTGTGGGGGTATATGGGCTCAGTGCACTGTAAAGCAATACATTGACAAACACCGAAGAAGCAATGTCCACTCATGTGAGGTTTTTTAACACAACAGGGGTATTGAACTGATGGTTTTTACAATGTGAATGAACCCTCCAACCCCCTCCACCCTCCCCCTTCCCCCCAACACCCCTCACACACCCCTTAACCCCTCTCCACCTTCCCCCTCCCACCAACACCCCCCCAAAGACCCCCCAAACACCCCCAAACACCCCACACAGCAGGTCGGACCCGGCGGGTGGAACGGCACCCGCGAGCAGAGCTTGTCGGATGCACCGGTACCATTCTGAATGCTGCTGGTGCATCTGACCTCCCCATTCCCATTGAGCCCCAGGGGGCTCAATGGGAATTGGGAGTAAAAGTGTCTGGCCCCAGGCAATGGGGAAAAACCGGGTCCGCCAGGGTTGTAATGACCCTGTATTTCCCCATTGCCAGTGGTCGTAAACATTTTCAAATTTGGCGGCAGCCTGCCGGTTTACCGGCAAGGCTACCGCTAAACTTTTAATGAGGCCCATTGTATTTCCTGCAGGGAGGTTTTGACTATGCAGAAATTCGGCTGTCTCTCAAACCAGCCTTT
Source organism: Ambystoma mexicanum (assembly GCF_040938575.1). NCBI lineage: Eukaryota > Metazoa > Chordata > Amphibia > Caudata > Ambystomatidae > Ambystoma > Ambystoma mexicanum. The sequence goes on along the minus strand of NC_090935.1, from coordinate 130,903,110 downwards.
TTCTTGAAATATGACACCACCTCCAGCAGCATCTGATTCTCATGCTGGGGGAGATGCATTAGTCCCTACTGATTCTACCAGGTTTACACAAATGCAAAAAGCAGGCAAAATCTGTATGGATTAATGGAATAGCCAACTCCCATGAACAATTGTTTTTGGTACACAGTTTATAAAGGCAACATACGTCTACATTTCCTTTCTTTTCTTTTTTTTAAGTGAGGCTCCTGTCTGCAGAATTGGCTGTGTGTCACTCATTATCCTGCGCAGCCTCCATTTTGACCAGTGAGGAGGTTTCCTACTGCTCCTCCCCTGGCACTCATAACTTGAGAGGTGGCTGGTTGATTGTTTTAATTGGAGGGGTTTAAATGATTTCACTGAATATTAGGAGCGAGCTATCAAGGTTAGCACGGGAGCCTGAAGCAACCAAGGATGTTTCGATGTGGGGTTTTCTTCAGAAATGATGTTAAAAATATTGAATTAAAATCGTGCATTTGCAGCACAATATATGTGAAAATGTGGGTAAAAACCCACAAATGGGTTTTGTAGGAGAATGCATAACTCATACACATTGCACAGGAGAATGCCCCAACTAGTTTTCATGATGTACTTGCCAACAATATACCATACATAGCCAGAGGTGCTGCACCAATGTTTGACAATATTAAATGTAAAAACATACTCTTGTTGGCTTTATCAGTACAAAATGCCATTCCACAGTAAAGAAATATGCCGAGGTTGGACCCACCAATGTGGGACACTATTATGTCCCATGTTGGTGCACTGCATCCATCTATTCTGCAGCAGGTAGGGCTCACTGGAGCTTGATGCTTGCAGGGTGCTTTTTATGTGCTCTAAATATCTGTGCACTGCCCTATTTACTACTATTATTACCCATCATGTGATCAGTGTGAGTGGGTATCAGGGGCATTTCTTCTTCGTTGACTGGCCATACTTTATTTACCGAATTCATAATTTCAAAATGGCGGCCTGAAGAATGAGTTGCATAGCCCTACCTGAGGCAGCCTGATGCTGCTCTTGATTGGCCATTTCTACAACTAATTGGTCAAACCGGAAGCTGGCAGGTGAACGCCGGCCCTCCTCCCCAAGACCCACTCCTGAGGCTTCTGTCTGTGTCTAGAAAGAAACAAGGGCAAAAGCCTTCTTTTTTGTTTAAGCGTGACTGGTTCTAAAAGGCAAAGTAGACTAAGAAACAAGAAAGGGGGGAAAACCAGGCTACCCCCTCCCTTAGGTGTGAAAGAGGTGGCAGGACCTATTCAAAAGACTTGTAATTTATTTGAACTAGTTATACAGATTCACACTCAAAATTAAGCATCTAAAACAAAGTTTAATAGAAGGAACATATTAAAAACATTCATCAAGAAAGGGCAGTGCAATTGTTACCCCGAAAAAGAAAACAAATTGACATGTATCTTAACATTGGCCATTTTCTTTTTACATAAACAGAATTAATTTATGTGCAGTACTAGATACGCAACACATTTTCACGCCTAAGGGAGGGGTAGCCTGGTTTTCCCCCCTTTCTTGCTACCTTCCTGTGCCTTTCAGGGCCTGGCTGGACTGTTTCCCACCCCTTCCTCCTTCCTCCGCTGTCTGTGAGCCCTTGCGCCTGGCACACCAGAACTCAAGGCAACCTTCAGGTTTATTGGCAGCTCATACATCTGCAGCCACTTTCATTTGTATGTGCATAGTGTACCTCCCCTTGCCCCCTATCAACCTCTCCTTTCCTTCTATGGGTTCCTTGCACTTATTTGCTCTGCTCGTTTTACCCTACACCTCCTTACCCTCTGTCCTTCTTCATGCATAGCTCTTGCATTATTATAACAAACACCAGTCACGTGCAATATATGCATAATTAGAATGTCAATTTTGTTTAGCTTCTCACCCTCCCAGCGTTAGAGCACTTTGTAACGCTTGTTTAGTGTACAGGTGCTATATAAATGACCAATAAATAAATACATACCTAAATATGTAGGAATGCTCATCATGCTGCATACATCCTTGTTGCCCAGTATATAAAAAAATAAATAAAAAAAACATGCTGGAATAAAGAAACATGACCAGGTTGATGCCAGTCAAAAATGCCATGTCAGTGTGAAGATTTGTCCAGACCGGACGCACCAATGTGGCCCAGTACCATGGGGGAACACTCATCATGCTGCCTTCACTGTTGATGCAAAACTGTTCAGATTGGATCCACCAATGTGGGCCAGTACGATATGGGAGCACTCATTGTGCTGCCATTCATCCTTAATGTCCAGTAAAGAAATCATATGGCCCTGTAAAGGGACATGCCCAGGCTGGACTCACCAATGTGGCAATAGAACTGGCCCACATTGGTTTGTCCAATCTAGGCATTTCATTAGTGTGATATGGCATTTCTTACTGCCCATCAAGGGTAGGCACAGCATAACAAGTGTTCCTAAGTGGTATTTACTCAGCACCACCGGGAACAGTCGGTTTGCTGCCTTTGACCTTGGTGCCCAGAAAAATATACCAGAAGGAAATGCAGAGACGGGACGCACCAATGTGGACCCATGCCCCATAGGTACTCATTAAGCAGCCTTAACCCCTGCCTGGCTTTTTTTTACTGTGCATTAATTTGATGCTAAGTAAAACATAACATGGCACAGTAAAAGCTGCCTTCACTCCCTCCACCCCTTTCCACTCCCACTACCTCCCACCCCACATCAGAGTCCTTCTCCCAGTGCCTGGCACATATGCATCAGCATATACACAGCATCATGCATTCTTCTTGCAGTCTTACTTGATTCACACACACTCAATACGTTTTTTTAAAAAAACTTTTCTTTCTTCTACTTGTCTAAGGTAGCACCAAATTGCCTGCGGGCGCTGCTGGGCTCTATATGTTGAAATGAATAAAAAAATATCATTGATACAGCATTCATTGTTCATTCACTCTCACAATTCACAAATAAACACCATCAGCATTCATACCACATTCATCATTCTTTCTTCATTCATTCTCACATAGACCCACGCTACGCAGCCATACACCATTCTTATGCTCTATCATTCACACATTTATTTATTTTTTATTTGTTTACATTTATTAAGCGCACAACAGCCATTGGGCACCGTGGTACTGTTACAGAAGGCTTGCTTAGTTACATAAGTGCTTGTGAGAACATACATGTTGCCTAACCCCGTGTTAATGGGCGGCTTACTTAGTTACATAAATGCTTGCAAAAACAGACATGTTGCCTAGCCCCATGTTGCAGGGCGTCAGCAGCATACAAATGCATAGAGTCTGTTTAGGCGGCACATACATGTTGACCAGCCCCATGCATCAGGGCAGCAGCGGCATACAGATGCATAGAGTCAGTTTAGGCGGCACATACATGTTGCCCAACCCCATTCCTCAGTGCGGCAGCAGCACACAAATGCATAAAGTCATTTTAAGTGGCACATACATGTTGCCCAACCCATGTTGCAGGGCAGCAGCAGAATATAGATTCAGAGGTCAAATAGGCAGGCATGGTTTTGAGTAGAGGCAAAAGGGAATGGGGGGACACAAGAGAGTAGGATGGGGGCACACACAACATCACAAGCGACCATGGGGAGGGTGGGAGGCACACAACATCACAGGCGACCGAGGGTGGGGGGTGTGAGGCACACAACATCACAAGCGACCATGGGGAGGGTGGGAGGCACACAACATCACAGGCCACCGAGGGTGAGGGGTGTGAGGCACACAACATCACAAGCGACCATGGGGAGGGTGGGAGGCACACAACATCACAGGCGACCGAGGGTGGGGGGTGTGAGGCACACAACATCACAAGCGACCATGGGGAGGAGGATGGGCACACACAACATAACGGAACAGGGACAAGCTGGTACGAACTATCAGAGCATAGAGATATATATAGTTTAGTGCAGCGAAATTGCCATATTGGCAGAAAGCATACATTGCAGTGCCAGACCTCCAGTTGTGGAGTGACAAAAATACTGACATGGCAGGCAGTATGTGAATAACCAGGTAAGTGTGGTTAACATTAGAGTTGCATAATTTTGAAAGCCTAGCCTCACGTTGTGAAGTCCCTGCGTCATGGTCTGTAATGTTATGGGTTTTATAATGGGGATAGGCTCTGTCGGGACCGGACCGGCACTGGATTCCTGTGAAGACAGGGAAAGATAGGCCCTGAGCCTTGAAACGGGGGCCTTGCGATAGGGGCCGGCTTCACCTCCCGGCTCGAGGCAGGCCTCTCATTTGGCTCAGCCAGTCAGGAAGCAGGAAGCTGCCGGGTACCTTCAGCCAGGCAAAGAAGGTCCAGGCAATGTGTAGCAACGTGGCAGCGGCCATCTTATTGAAGTTTTCGGGTCCTTGATCTTGAATGGAGTCGGGAGGTACACATGCATGCAAACAACATACACTTCCTCATTCACGCTTCCACTTACAAAAACAAACACTTACATACAAGCACACATGCATTTTGTTATTTTCTTACCTGCAGCCCTGATCCAAAATTCAGACCTCTCGGCCTTGTGCTGCTTGCAGAAATGTAAGCCCTGCGGCTCCCGCGCAGTATAAACCAGGAACCAGAGAATGCTTCCTGGCTCCTGTCTATGCACGGGTTTGCCAGAGCACCTCCATCTCATTGCCCCTCTGCCGCTGTATGTGACGTTAGGCACAAGAGCGCCCTCTCGCACATTCAATACCTCAATCTGCATCCCCTTTGGGCCAAGCAAGGCTATTGAAGCCAAATGTCCCAGGCCTTGCAACGCTCAGTCGACATTACCGCTGGGGTACTACTGAACTGTCAAAGGGGAACCACGTTTCCCTTTGACTGTTTAGGCCAACCCAGGAACGCTCCTTCAGTTGCAGAAAGCAGCTGGGGCAACTCTCACTGTTTGCACTGGGCTGGGGGAGCCGTCACTGCATTACATGCCACTGGCATGTTTTCAGTCTGGCATATGTACACTGGTCTATTTGAAGGCTCCACTGTTTTCCTGTTCAAAAAATGTGCACAAAATGTGAGTTGATATTGCTTGCCGCCAAAAAGCTTCCCATGTTCTTCAAGGTTAGCCTTACCTCTAGATCGCAGACTTCTCACTTTGATATCGCTGCCTTTCACCCGGTGCCTTCAATCAAAGTGCTGCATATAAGATGGATATATTCTCCTCCTTGGTTAGAATTTTAGCCATTACATTGTCATGTCCACTGCCATTTTTTTTTTTGGGGTTAGATACAGTTCCATTGTCTGCTCACAATGGCGAATCTACTATGTTAGTAGTACTTCAAAACTAATGTGCGATCAGGGCCGCAGGTTCCAGTTAACACATTCACTTTTTCAAATATTTTGCATATAACTTGGTTCCAATGCGCGCATATTTTTCTACCTTTTCCCAAATCATTTTGACTGATACAAATGTTTATAGGAAATCCGCAGCCTCTTCTGGACACGGATTGTCTTTCCATGTGGCTATTTGCGCTTCCAGGTGGCATGAAGTCTGGGTGTGTGCGTGGGTGTGCACGTGTGTAAACCCACACAAAAACTCCTATATTACCTGAGATCAGCATTCAGATACCCACCAAATGTTTTGATTTCTAAGGATAATGAGGCTGATTCATGGAATTATTTGCATGGAAAATCAGGGATTTGCGTGCCATTCTGCATGCAAAAATCATTTGTCAATTCATGGAATCGACTGTGGGGCATTGTTTCCTAACTTGCATCGACTTCACGCAGACTCGGCACGGCTCTGTGAGTGGTTGAGTGCGTTGCACAAGACGCCACACAGAGCGATGGGTGAGGCATGCGCAGAGGGCAGAGTAGGGGGGAGGAACTCAAAAAATGAGGAAGAACAGGGAAAAATTGTGCATTACAAGGGATGGGCCGTGGTCAGTCCATATCACGCCCACAAATGTTCATGACAAAAAGTATTCATGGATGTGACCATGCAACCTCCCATCTGCGAAATGTCCATACAAATCCCTTGATCACATCACCACCCAAAGGCAGGCGTAATTAAACTTGGTCATAGCAATTGCAGCGCAGGTTTGCATGCTGGATTTAGGGGTAAGTATTTGAAGCTGGGGATCCGATTGGACTTAGCTGTGAGCATACGCAGTCTAGTGTGGTGCAGGGATGGTTTACGGGAGTCAGCACACAGATTTTCAGAGTATAACCAAAGTTATGATACATCGTACGTATGTTGTCAGGATGCCGGTAACAGTTATGTGGTACCCCGTGCAGGGTCCTCGAGAGGCCTGCTTGTAGGGAACCCCATACACTGTTTGAAATGTGTGTGTATTCACACCCACTGGAGCATGCAAATGTAGCTGTACTGATTGTTTTTGCTTTGCTTGGGGGCATATCTGGGGCGTTCCGTCCGCGACTTGCATATATGGTTACTTTGCGCAGAAAATTCCATGAATACGCGGGGCACGCATTTCTTATTCTGCGCGCATGCTCACTCAGTGTAGTTCTCGGCTTCTGGCCCTTGCGGGATTAGTGCTCACTTTTCCATGAATCTGGCCCTATGTCTTATTTCATTGAGCAGACAACAACAAAGCGCAGTCTGTGGAAATCTAGGTTGTCCCTTTTTGGGACACGGTAAACCCAAGCGGTTCTTGTGTTTCCACACCATTCACTGTGTATATGAAGTAATGAACAGAATGGCTGTTCAAGCACAGTGCAACCGGTTGATCTGAGGGTGAACCTGTATGTACAGTGTACTGTTTTAGAATTGTTTGACTGCATGTCTTGCTGCTAGGCAGAGGAGCACAGTAGAAGGTTATGGCACCCTTTATACAAAAGTGGCAGTGGAGTGGAATAAGTGAGGTAGTAGCTGAGGTAGTCGATTCAATAGACGAAGATTTAGGATGGTGTACAATTTCTGGAGCACTTTAAAAGGAGCCAGAGAGCTGGCCTTGAAGAGGGTGGATTATCTGTGATGACAAGGTGCTCATTTGAGAGGATACCACTTAGATTGAAGGTGGGATTGAAAACGTGTTGCGATGAATCTGATGTCTGATGGTATGTTGTTTTATATCATGGGAATACATTTTGGGAAGATATGTCCTGTTGCATTTTCGTTTTTTTTCAATTGTAACTTTGACGTCTGGCTGTGACTAGGCTCTTTATACTCCCAGAGGTTCCCATCTTCTGTGCCATGTGATGAGATGTACTGGTTGCCATGTTCGAATTAATAATGAAGCATTATGTCTATAATTTTGCAATGTTTTGTGCCTTTATTTAAAACAAAAGCGTTGGCCCATATGGGTTGCCCACGTCACAACATAACAGAAGCAGCACCAGCTCCAGGCCCTTTGATGCTGGTATACTGCATGTGCAAGAGGAATTGTTAAATGTAGCAGAATTTGTCCTATGTTTATTTCTATAGCGCACCTGGCCCACAGGCATTTGGGCGCATTTCTTACAAGTTACCAGGCATGACGTACAACAAACATCCGGCAATATACATTTCAAAGCACAAGAGAACATTACACGATATTTGCAGGATAATTAAAAGGTATTTAAAGTAACAAGTGTGGCCTCATGGTACCGTCTCCCATCTGACTCCGCGTCAAGCTAATACGATGTTGAAATAGGGCTTACTTTACTGGGTGAGTTAACTACTCTGGGAATTAATGAACGAATCGATTATCCGAAGATGATTAACTGTGCTACATGTTCTAATGGTTGTTGAGGGTCCATCATTTCACCTCATATTGTATAACATGGGTAAGTGTGTACTTTTGTTTTAGAAAGTCGGCATTGATTTGCTAATTACCTAGCTATTCCAGTGGTCGAAGTGTGCGAAAAAAAGTAGTGGAACGATGGACCCTACTTGTCTGCACTGCTCCCCAAAGACCTCATCGCCGCGCCCCCTCCCATGCACAATAAAAACCCCAAAACACATGTGCCTGCTCTTTAAGGAAACGTCCTGTGCAGTGCACTGAAAGTGAAAGTTCCTACCTCTTTCTACACTTTTATTTTAAAACGAAAGTACAGGAACGGTAAAACTTAATTAAAAGAAGTAGAGGAGCACCGCTCCCGACCGCTCCCGCCCACTTCGACCACTGAGCTATTCCTATTTTTATTTTTATTTTGTTTACTTTATTGTGCATTTGGCTACACAAAACCTTAAGCACACTTAGAAATTGTTATGTGTGATGCTGCTAGGAAATTCACTTGAAAAGATTACCAGTTATGCTTCTATTGAATTTCTGGAGTTTATTAGGCAAGCCTACACTGACTAATAAATGGATAGATTTACCATAAAATAAAAAAGCTTTTTTATGGAAGGTGTTTTAGCTAGATGACCATTTAACTTCATATGTTGTTCTTCGTGTTCAATAATTTGTTAATGGTCATAGGTAACATGTTATGTGTTTCATAAAATGATGTTATATGTTCCTGGAACGAGAGCTTATTTAATATGTATATTAATGAAACAGCCTTTCTTGTGTGGGAGGCGCGTTCAAGGATGTGCAAACTGCATGCCCCCTGTTTAGTGAAATATGCATGAATGTTACATACTGATCAAAACGATATGAGATTGCGCATGCGGGGTGTAGAGGTATGTTCTGGCATGTGCATAGTCATCTTAAATGCCCGAAACAATCCCATATGTCAGCAACTGGATCCTGGAGAAACCATTTACCGTATTACGCCCAACTCATGATGAGGGCCTACATGCCGTCTGGCCAGATGTGATTTCGACATAGCCAAGTTGGCTATTTGCATAATTAGCTTATTTGCTGCACGGTGCAACTAATTGTTGCTTTGACTGTCTCACTTAGTCTAGACGCAACTCATTGTTGAGCAATCAAACTAAAGGTTGTACGAATCCCATGAAATAGAGCCAATTGCCCGTTTCAGACTGAATGTCTCACTGACAGACTCATCTTGTGTAGCCAACTCAAATAATTACACCTTTAGAGCAATTGCTTGCATCGTCAATGTTGCCTTCACATAGCCAAACTAACAGTCACATAGCTGGCCTGCTTAGCACGCAAACCTAGTGAAACCTGACTGCATATCCAGATTTATTTCAGAGAAATAATTCAAGTGTTGCATAATTTGTTAAATCCACATCCTGATTGTGTAGTTTGTTATCTTGCAGCCAACCAGATCACGTTTCATAGTGAGACACAGAAGCAATTCTAGGGGGAAGCTGAGGGGGCTATAGCCCCTGGTCTTTTGGTTGTAATTTATTTTGATTTCATTGTTTTTTTATAACACATCTAATACCGTACCTGAGTTTGGTTTCTAAGGGCGGATCCGGGATTCAAACCTCTGTTGCTCTGAGTGATCTGGCTTCCAAGACCATCGCATTGCCCGGTGCTGTCCTCCGTTCACCAAATAGAAGCTCAGGGGCCACAACTAAAAGGCTAGCTTGCCCCGCCTCCCGACAGTCCCAATATTAGTGTAGCCCCAGATATTTTTCAGACCTAGCAAAACCCCTGGTGAGACGCTTTTCCATGAAAAACCGTTTTCTGCGTAGTCCACAGAACCAGAAAAATGTATTCAGTGCACCACTACCTGTTTTTGTTCCATCAGTCAGAAAGGATGTACTCAGTGTTAGGCATCTCCTTTTACACCAATGTCCGCTAGTTGTCTTTGCAAGATTTCTCCACTGATGTTAAAGAAAGCAGAAGAAATGACCAGAAGGATAAATGAACTGGTTAGCCATTGTGGCCCTTGTTCTTAAGCACACGCCGTCTACATTCTGCTCCTATCATTAGACAGCCAGTCCAATAGCACAGCTGTAGAGCACTCGCTTTGACATCTGTACAGACCCTGCTGAGCGCTATATAAATGCAAAATTATTGTTATTATTATTTTGTGATTCATGGAATAGGTTCTAAATCACAACATATTTTGGGTGAATGCATTTCTTGAGGATTTTTGGGATGAGAGGTGTGTTGACATTGATTGTGAGTTAGTTGGGTCATTTGGGTCAGCTGTGAGATTTCTTTGGAGAGGTTTAGCAACCAAATTATGAGATGTACTATCCAAACTCATCCATATGGAAAAAGACCACTAAGCCTTCATAAAACAACCAAAACCCTTCCCCTTAACACGATACCAGCACCAGAAAACAACCAGCTATACACCTACTCCCTCCAACCTCGACCACAGAGGGCACAGTTTAATCTGTCAAAATGTCCAGAACCTCTCCAACCCCCTTTATATATGGCAAGTGGATCCCAAGGTTCAGGCAATTGTGGCTACACTAAGATGCATTAAAAAGTCTGCAATTCGATATCCTGGCAATTCGTGCACAGTTTGCTGCAACACTCTGGCTTTGATCCGCGTTTAATCTCCTACGTTCAGCTTTCATACACATCCCCACCATGAGGGTTTGTCCCAATGGAGAATTCACAGAGCCCATAACCAAAGGCAGGCACTTCAGTGAAGGGTGTCCCGTCACCTTTGTGCTATAATTATATATCAGCTAGCCAACATGATATGGCTCAAGCACGCTCAAAAGAGCATCAGAATCGCACGGTCGCCAGATGCAATATCCGTATATGGTGATGAGGTTTTATTGTTTGTAAAGAAGCGCAAGGCAACTTTGAGCCTGATTTATGGAAAAGTGTGCACAGATCCCGCAAAGTCCCTCACATGAATACGACTTTGTGCGTACGTTCACACACAGGAATCTCTGCGCACACCTCGTATTCATGGATTTTGCCTGGAAAGTAACCACATGCGCAAGTAGCTGACGGAACACCCACTGCACACCCCCACGCAAAGCAAAACCAGCCACATGTACCTACATTTTCGGTTCCACGGCCGTAAACTCAAGCATTCCGGTAACCAACCGCAACCAAGCCAGCACCCCAGTGACACTGCGTGGGGTCTGCCGTAACTGTTAACAGCACCCCAACAATATGCATCCCATTTTCTGTAACTCAAGTAATTCCCTGGTCAATCTGCGAGCGATCCCCCGTATACCATGGCTGCACCACGCTAAACTGCATATGCGCACCCCTAACTGCGATCGCATCCCAACTACATGAGTGCAGTGATTCCTATGTGATTGGGGCCTTCGCATGCCTTAAGATCACTGTGTGATCGGGGTGTTGGTGTGCAAATTTCCCTGACGTGATGATTCTGTCGTTTTGGTGGCATTCAGAAGCCTCCCGAATGAAATGGTGTGATCTCAGAAACTCATATGCAGTTGTGTGGTGTGCCCGTAGGCAGTTTGCCTCTTAAATGAGCAAATATTTTGTCATACTGTGCAAACCTTATACAGAATCAAACTATCACCACCTTTTCACTTCAACAAAAGGTGCATACTGCCTCACTCACGGAGGACCCTCAACATTCATTGCTTTCCCCACTACTCATACCTCCTGTGTGTCTACCCCCCTCAATTTAGCAAAACCCCTCCAAAATTCTCTTTACACCTTATACTATGATTTGTTATTTATATAGCGCTTATGCCTAAGCGCTGTGCATAGAGCATATTTACATTAGTGTGTTATCCCAACCAAATTTGGTACTCATTTCTCGATCTGGGAAGGAAGAAGGAAGAGTTGGTGTCTCTGAGATTTCAAACCTGTGACCTGCAGTTCACACAACGATCGCAGCAGCAAGTGATCAACCTGCTGAGCTATCTTACTGGCTTACTACACATTCACATCCGCCACAGTCTACTACCATAGGCCTATAAGACACCTCCTAATCTCTATGAAGCAATGAATATATGCCCCTCCTTGATGGACATTTTCTACTCCTCCATATGAGCGGGTAACGTTATCAAAATCCAATTAGGCTTCTCAAACCCTGGGCTCTGCCACTATGCTCTAGCACTTTGACGCTCCCTCTATGCGCTAGATGGAATTAGCAGTAAATATCTTAGACCAGATAACCGGACAGACTCAAGGAAGATGGTAAAATCTGCTTTAATCTCAAGGAAAGAAAGCAGGGAGAAGTAACAGCTGTCACAATAGTTGCATGTGTATTTCTCACCTCCTCTTGTTTGTACAGAGTGTATTTACATTTTCATACGTCATTTATGATGTCATCCTACGTGGCATTTTGCAAAACCTACTAAAGGGAGGGAATGGATTAGGGCAACATGTCTATTTATAGAATCATATAAGTGTAAATATTTCATTGGCTGATCATTGTCTGTAGGGCACGCCTGAGCTACTTCTGCATATGTAGCATACTGATTATAGGAGAGAATATGGCAGCTGGTTAATAACAGCAACATTGTTTGTGAAAGTGCGTGGCAGGCTTTATGATTGGTTGGCAACCCCATCCAACCTTGGACTTTTGGCGTGTTTAGCAGCATGTGAGTAGAAATGAAACCTAGGTGCTCGAGATGTGTGAAATAATTTCTTGTTTTCCCTATTAGTCCATTGTATGTCATCGACCTGATATTTGGCCAAGGTTTTCTGCTGGTAGTTGACCTCGTAGTCTGCTCAGTGTTCTGGAACATTTGAGGGAGTGTGAGCAGATCACCACCATCTCCATCTGGGTTTTAAAGAATAGCCCTTGTTTTCGATTTCTGAGTCATGTGTTAGGAGCGATGTTGTCCATTTCAGCCTCTTATTTAGGACTATTTGATTTGATTAAACAGGGTGCCATTACACTTTCTGGCCTTTAGAGACTTGCTCACTCCACCTCACGTAGGCTTTTGCCCTCATGATTGTTCAACACTTGTCACTTGCAAATGTCCTTGTCTCTCCTAATCATTGCAGAAATATGTCTTATGCACTTGGTCCGTTCCTTTGATTCCCTTTGTGCCTTGCACACATCTCTCAAAATAGCCTCCTCGATCCCAGGCCAAAGTACTCCCTTATTCTGCACACGAAAACAGCTTCTTCATTAGTTCTTCAATTAGCAATCTTAGGCTCGTCTTTTGAGGTAACAGGATTGATTCTTAACAAAGGCCATCGGCTATTTCATTCCAATGGCCGTCCTAAACGTTGTATGTATACCTCTTCTTAGCAATCTTCTATGTATCTTTTCTACCTTGCGTTACAGTGTATTTACAGTCATTGGTCAGCACTTAATTTAATCTTCTTAAGACTTTTTCTTTAGGTACATGTTTCTCTTAGTGCTTCAGTTACGTTGTCAGTTTTAAATATTTTCATATCGTTTATGACATCATTCTGTCATCATCAGACTCTATTTAGAGTTCATCCATATTACTCATAGCTGCATTCTGGCATCTTGGTAGTGTAATTCCTTCCTGGTAGCATCCTTCTTCTGCTTCTACTTGAGCGTATACTCTGAATGGCTGCCTGAGTGCATATCGTCTTTCTAACACTTGACAGAATATTGCACGGATTCATGCATGGGTTCCCAATTGTAGCCCTTTGTCTGCTACTACAATAGGACGTTGGTGAGGGGGCGGGGACCAGAGGGGACGCATCCACTTGCTTCTCTACACGACCATGATCACATTCCAGAAAGGTCTCTCCCAAACTCATAGAAGCATATCAGCGCCCAGGGTCTGGGAACGTCTGACCTGCACCCATCAACACCATAGGTTTTCACATCTGCCTCTGCAGCTTTTCCAATAACAACCTCTCCATATTTTCTTTTCCCAGGTCAACAGAAGAAGGCCAACACCACATGGCAAAAGGTCACTCTATACAAGGTGACTTTACTCTAGTCCTTGTTGTCCCATCTTGTGTACTGAACCACTCTAGCTCTCCCCCAAGCATAGCTCTGCAGACGCAATCATAGAGCGCCTTTCGTTTCCATCGACCTGATCCCTCTTCCCCATATGAATCACTGCCCCTCTTTCTCTTGCTGCTCATGACCCTTCATGACCCCATGCACATCAGCAACTCTTTCACTCAATTCTCAGTACCGCTCTTTCCTTCAATGCCCCCATCTGCCCTATTTCACCTTGCCACCCTCTTTCTCTACTCATTTTTTCTCTCCCTCACTCCTCGCAGCCTCTTTCCCTTGACACCACTCTCTTTATGTTTGTGCTTATTTCCCTAGCCCCTCATCCCTACTCTTGACCTCAGTGCCATTCATTCTATGGCTCCTCACGGATTTCCTCGCTCCGTCTAGTTGTTTTTTGCAATGCCTATGCCTAAGCCAAGGCTATTGTCTTTGTCATCATTGCTGGTTCATGTGTAGATTGTTTTATTTTTAATTCTTATTCCAGTATGGCAAGGAGGACCACAATGCAGACACCATTCGGATGAGAGAAAGAGACAGAAGGAAAGCAGGTGCATTTTTGAGGGAAAAATGGAAAGGGCAAGAGACAGTGAGATGTTTAAAACTTGGTACCACTTCAAGCACCTCCTCGACCACCACTGATCACCACTCCAGAGCTCACCACCTAACCCCCAACTCGTTCCGCCCTAAGACAAATCTGCTTACTCGTTGGACAGCACTTTATAGAAGCCCACATGAAGCGTTTTCACGCCGATGCCCCGATACTCCCTCACCCCCTGCAGTACCTTCTATGTCATTTCCATCTCCACTCATTGCCTCAGCGGAAGGACTCATTGATGCTCCCCAGTTCCGTTCTATGTGTTTTAATTGAACTCCCTCTCACAGCCAACAGTTATTTTGTCACATTTTAAGAGCTGTTTGTTCAACCTCGTATCCTTAAAACGCAAAGAACCAAATTTATTTATTTATTTATTTATTCGCATTTGTATAGCGCACTTGCAGCCCATGGACATCGAGGCGCTGTTACAAGTAGGTGTTGGATTCTTAATTCAGCAGATATGCATGAGACCAGAGGTCTTATGGATAAAGAATTACAGGCATAGTTGCAGGTGAGGCAAGCTATGGGGATGTGCAAGACCTCAGGCTGGGAACCTCTACCAGGCTATGGAACGGTGTGCTAGATGGATGCTGCAAATCCCTGCCTATTCCAGGGACTATGAAGCTGTGCAAGTCCTCAGGCTGCATGCCTCTACCAGGCTGTGGAACAGTGTTCTAGAAGGATGCAGCAAATCCTTGCCATTTCCAGGGGCTATGAAGCTGTGCAAGGTCATAGGCTGCACGCCTCTACCAGGCTGAGGAGCTGTGTGCTAGATGAATGCTGCAAATCCCTGTCTATTCCAGGGTCTATGAAGCTTTCCAAGCATGTCTCTACCAGGCTGTGGAGCTGTGTGCTAGAAGGATGCTGCAAATCCCCGCCTTCTCCAGGGGCTATGAAGCTGTGCATGGCCACAGGCTGCGTGCCTCTACCAGGCTGTGGAACGGTGTGCTAGATGGAGGCTGCAAATCCCCGCCTATTCCAGGGGCTATGTAGCTGTTCAGGGTCCCAGGCTGCGTGCCTCTAGCAGGCTGCCGAACGGTGTGCTAGAAGGATGCAGCCAATCCCGGCCTACTCAAGGGGCTATGAAGCTGTACAAGGCCACAGGCTGCACACCTCTACCAGGCTGTGGAACTGTGTGCTAGATGGATGCTGCAAATCCCTGCCTATTCCAGGGACTATGAAGCTGTGCAAGGCCTCAGGCTGCTACCAGGCTGTGGAACAGTGTTCTAGAAGGATGCAGCAAATCTCTGCCTATTCCGGGGGCTATGAAGCTGTGCAAGGCCATAGGCTGCGCGCCTCTACCAGACTGCAGAACTGTGTGGTGCCCTTTAATGACCTTTTTACTGACAGTCGTGGATGGATCATTCCAAACAATGCATGGCTTTAGGAACCTCTTACTCCCAAATCTAGTGTCACCTCCTTTGACCCAGCTTTTTTTTAATCTCCTGTGGACTTTCATCTCTTGACCCCACCTCTTTCTCTCTCTGCTGTTTCTCTACCTAGCTATGGGCGGGGAAGATAGCTCAAGGGCAATGTAAAACAGGATCAAATCCAGGGCCCCGCTTAGAGACTGGCTCCGGGGTTAAGTGTGTTAAAAAATATTAATTAATTTCCTCTGTTGTTTTCTTTCTCCATTTAGAATTTCTACTTGAGTGCAATAACATATGTATATTGCAAGTGTTTATTAGGAGGTTATAGTATGCCACGTATTTTGGAAGCATACAGTATGTTATTTATTAAATCATCTTGGTCCATTGTCTCTGAATTATTAGGGATTGTGGGTAGTTTGTAGGGTGGCAGGAGGAGAGCAAGGTTCATGTTGCATAAATGGTAGCGTGAGGTTGGAGAAAGCATGCCCAGTGTGTATGAAAGTGCCACTGTGTGGTGCAGGGTGCAATCCAATTGCTTGATGTTGGCAAGTATCCAGACGCTCTATTGTGGCCAGCCTGAGTGTGGCAGAGCGGGGTGGTCAGCATGTTGGTCAGTGTGTTGTGAAGTTCCAGGAGAGGAGGACGGTGTTGCTTGTCAGCGGATACTTACCAAACTTTAAGGGTAGTATAGTTTGAGTAAAGGTTATTGATTCCTGATGTAAAATGTCACTGTACAGTGCCAGACCAGAAGCACGCAGGTGATGGTTAGGTTATGAGGGTAAAGGTTGTGTGAATGGTTGCGGCAAATCAGAGGCAAGCCACAGGTGCAGGTATATGGCAGGTGCAGTGTTACACTAGCAACATTCCTTCCCATGATCCAGTTCTTATTTCGGCTCCTTTGTCCTCTATTGCATATGCCCCGTTTCCCTTCCAGCACTTGAATGGTTCCTCGTGCATCACGTGATCACGGATCACCCCTAGCAAATGCATTATAATCAGACTAGTGTAAGAGTCTGCGTACACAGGCCAAAGCACAGGTTTTCATTGACACAGTTGGCCCACAACATATCCTAAGGCAACAGCTCCCACTAGCGGTGACAATAGGCGAAGCTATGTGATTGTCTCTGTGTATCGTAGGGCAACAGCTCCCACTAGCGGTGACAATAGGCAAAGCTATGTGATCTATGTGATTGTCTCTATGTATCATAGGACAACAGCTCCCACTAGCAGTGACAATAGGCAAAGCTATGTGATTGTCTCCATGTATCGTAGGGCAACAGCTCCCACTAGCGGTGACAATAGGCAAAGCTATGTGATTGTCTCCATGTATCGTAGGGCAACAGCTCCCACTAGCGGTGACAATAGGCGAAGCTATGTGATTGTCTCCGTGTATCGTAGGGCAACAGCTCCCACTAGCGGTGACAATAGGCGAAGCTATGTGATTGTCTCTGTGTATCGTAGGGCAACAGCTCCCACTAGCGGTGACAATAGGCAAAGCTATTTGATTGTCTCCATGTATCATAGGGCAACAGCTCCCTCTAGCAGTGACAATAGGCAAAGCTATGTGATTGTCTCTATGTATCATAGGGCAACAGCTCCTTCTAGCAGTAACAACAGGCATAGCTGCTGCATTAAAAAAAAAATACAGGCACAAACATTCATCTGGCCTTTTATGTTATTGTTAGATGCTTGATAACAAACACCTTGCCCTCTACTGGGTGTGCTGTGAGAGCTATCCTCCTGTTTTATCCAGGCCAATTCTGTCATTGTTGTATCCATGCCAATACTCATTTTTGTATCCACGCCAATCCTCCATTTTTTTTAATCCATGCCAAAACTCCCATTTTTTTTTTTTTGTATCCATGCCAATCCTCTAATTTTTGTATCTAAGTCAATCCTCTCATTTTCGGGGCCCATTCAATTGACCAATACTGCACAGCCCCTGCGGCCTCCCTTGTGCCCTAGCTACACCACGCGGCGGCCTTTTAAAGGTAACTGCCGCGTGATGCTTTTGTGAATGTGTCCCTTAGTCTGAAGGTCAGATGGAAGCTAATGCGGCAGCCGCACAAAGCTCAACCAGTCATTAGGCGACGCTGCGCTTTACCTTCAGATTCCGAATCCAACCTCTTCTCTTGGGCGTGCTGTTCAGTGCATATTCCTGGGAGAGGAGATTGCTTGGAATAAATCACCACAGCGAGTTGACCCCCTTAATGCTGGCCACGCAGCTTTCATTTACATCTGATGATCGGTTTTGCTCCACTGAACCTTAAACCACATTAACAAAATAAAAAATAAAAAAATAAAAAATGTGTGTTGTACTTTGGAGTGGCATAATGAAAGATAACCTCTGCATGCGGGCCTGTCGAATGCTTGTTTTTTTTCTTTCCTTACTAAGCAGCCAGATTGGCTTGACAGAAGCCATGGCCTGTGTCTGCCCCCCTGTTCCCTCATTGCTTCCAGGGGCTCCTCATTGATTCTCTGCCTGCAATCAACTTCTCCTGCCACCCCCATATTTCTGACCTTTTCTGCTGGGATTGCCTCCCCCATATCATATGTTCAACGGAGACGACATTCAGTGATGCTCTTGCTCAGGGTCCATTATTAAACTATTAACGCCTGCTTTCACTTATCCTATTGTGACTCTGTACGCTGATACCCCCGAACCAACGACCTCTCCTGGATCTGACCAACTGCTAGCCAGCCTTAAAACTTCACACCGGATTCCGATATTCTGCAGGGCCGTGTACTGGGCCTGCCATTATTTCCAGGGTGTTTCTGACTAAGGCAGTGTTCTTAAAACTGTGGGTATCGCCCTGCCTTGACAGGCCCGATGGGTGGGCAGGTGGGAGTGGTGCTCTTCAAAAACTTTGAATATGGTGACTGCTTTGAAGAGAAAGTGTAAGCAGATAGAAGAGATGGGGTGCATGGCAACACTCGTTTTACTCAAGGGATGGGGGGGGGCTCAACAACAATATTTTTGCTCTAGTTGGGACCCAGCATACAAATTTTGAATACCACTGTTCTAAGGTGTCCAGCAAGGGTGTTGCTAGGGGGGGGGGGCTAAGGAGGCTATAGCCCCTGATCTTTTGGTTGTAGCCCCGGATAGAATCTCAGGAGCTACAGCCAAAAGCCTAGCTAGCCCCTAGTCCCAACAGTTCCGACATCAGCTTAGCCCCGGGTCTTTTCCTCTTTTCCTGACCTAGCAACTCCCCTGGTGTCCAGGGTTCGGATGAATGCTTAAATGTTAAATAGAAAATGGGACATAAGTCATGTCCACTGCCTGTTTTCATTCTTAGGTCCTCATCACAAGTTGGGTGGTATCCCGCACTAATTGCGGCGGGATGCTGCCCAACGCAATTTGTGTTACTGAAACTCGGTCCGGCGCAATTTTTGTCAGATCATGAGTTGCCGGAGGGAGGTAAATCCCCACCGTGTCCTATGGAACCAATGGGTTTTGGGGGCACTATTAATAGCACCAGAAATGGCCAGAAACAGGCGGTAAGTACATATATTTACCTCCAGCAAAAAGTTGGAGGTAATACAGACACTTATCACCCAACTCAAGATTTATCCAACCCTTAAATGTAGCGGTAACAGCGTTACCACCGCATTTAAGAGCTGAGTCCAAACTCGTGGCCCTTCTGGTGCAATGCACACATCTGTTCTGCAGCATAATTTAAACAAAGCTGATGTATTTCAGCATTGTCGTATCCATGGATATGCTGCTTGAATAATAGGGCTGTGTGAAATCTGAATATTTTCAACTGCTTCCTTTTCGTGCAAAACGTTCCCAACATACACACTAGGGCCGATTCTAGGCAGTCAGCTGCCTGAGGAGCAGAGTGGAAAGTAACACTGCAAAGGCAAGTGTGGGTCTGCCCCTGTACTGCTTTTTTACTTAACACCATAGCAGGCCAGCATCACAGAACATAATCCTGTTCTGGCGACTCTGTTTCAATGTTCCCCACCCAGTCCCTCGCCACATGCAGACAGCTTAGCATTATTCAATCAGCCATCCCAAAGCACCTCGTTGCGAGTGTAAATGTAGCTTCACTTGGATGGGGCTGTTGGAATAATGCAGTACACAAATTTCAAGCGTTCACTAATTTCATCATGGCCACTGATTTCAACAGAGACAGTGGGCATCGGTTTGAAATGATGCTAACGTTGCTGCAAGTGTTATGTGTGATTTAGGATACTAGTACTGATGTGTGGCATTGAGGGGAAACTAAAGAGGGGGTTGACTTCAAGCCTTAACATTTAAGGCCCGATTCATGGAATATTTTGCATGGTTCAAAGTGAGTTTGCACAGCTGAACAATGACTGCACTGCCGACACGAAGCCTAATTCATGGAACTGTGCAAAGTGTATTTTTGCTATGCAAAGTCTGTGCATAGTAATTTTTGCAGTACAGAATGACTTTGCACAGACTTTGCACTGCAAAAACACAATTTGCACAGTTCCATGATTCAGGGTTTGTGTCGGTAGTGCAAAATCACATTTCAGCAGTGCAAAGTCACTTTGAACCGTGCAAGAAAGTCCATGAATCAGGCCCTGAGATTACATCACATGATTGTCCATCTTTGAAACAGTCTGGTTTTAAGGTTTAGATTCAGGAAAAACAGAAAATAAACACACTCAAATGACAGGGTGATTTGCATGGAATGAACTGGCAAGATGTGAGGGCCTTGAAAAACACATGTCTATTGTTTCGAGCACAGCAAATATAGGATGAAGGGATAGCATGTAGCTTTAGCATGTAGCCTTTATTTTTTTACGTACTGGACAGAATGGGTGAAGCTTGCCAAAAGTCAGAGGGGGTGAGGTGGTGCTAAAAGACTTGAATATTCCCGAAGGGTCTGTTGTGTGTTTAGTGATATAAGAAGGCTGGTGCAGGGAAGTGACATTGGAAAAGTAGGCGGGTGATAAGTGCAGTTCCCATACAATCTACAGGTCTTTGCTCGAGTTCTGAGAACAACTACATAGGAAACTGCAATCTGGGAGGCTCGGCTTTAGCCGGTTGCTGTGTCAATGAGAGGCAGGTCCTGTCTCTCTTATGTTTTTGTTTGTGGCCTGTTTCTGTCTACAAGAGAGGGCCTTTTTTGCCATTTTCTGATTTCCTGAGGCAAGAAAGAACAGAGATTAACTCTTACAAATTTTAATTGATAAACAGTTGGGTCTGTTTTTCTTTCATCGCATTTGAGTGTTCAGCAGTGTCTTTCGAACATAAAGGCATTCTGTGACAAGCCTGGTTGGGAGAACTGTGAAGGCCCAGGGCAGATGGGAAATCTGTGTGTTTGGCCTCACAGCAGGCTTCTAAGCTGCAGTATTGCAAAGGAAAGAGGTGGGGGCTGCCGTGAGCTGAGGCAGAGATGGTCACTTAATTGCAGGCAGGCTGGCAGAGTTGGGTTGAGTACAGTTTCAAGTTAAGTGATGCAAGTGTACCTAGGGATCACCAAATGAATGTTTTGGAATTTCTTGCAAGAGAATCTTGATTTGGCCAGGTGCTTGTTTTTCACAGTACCCGGCAAACATGGAGCTCCCTTAACCTAACATTGGCTATTGGAATAATTATGTTTTCCAAGAGATTCCATTATTGATGACATCAGACTAACCTGGCAATTGACTAAAAGGTCAAGAGGTATATAGTTAGAGGGGCTCGTTCATAATGTGCAATTGCTTCTATGACCATTGGACTGCATACTAAGGCACATCCTAATTGTATTCCCAGTCTAATAATTCTATACAAGAGAAAAATGCTAAATGGGAATTGAGACTGCACTGACCTGCATACAGTATGATCATTTTCATCCAATGCAAAGTGTTTTTTTTTGTTTCTTGCATATGTTCAAGGGACATGTAATACTGATGTTTCTATGCTGCATTTTTTTTTCTTTCTGCTGAATGAACATAACGTTGCCTGAGGGCATCATTGTGAAAGCCTGTGTGATGGTGTGTTATTGTGTGGCCTGATTTAATTCACATATATCATGTTGAAGCTTGGTGTGTCCAGTGAGGTCACTGTGAAAATCTGGTGTGCCCAGAGCAGTACAAATCCTAATGAGGCATAGACAAGGAACCAGAAATAAAGTAAAGTCAAAGTGTAGTCATAAAAGCTGATGATATGCATAATTCCTTACATTTTCTGTGTGGAGAATGCTGGCAGGTTTGGCTAAGTGCATATGTTAGGCATGGCACTTGATAGTGGACATACAGTTATGTGCTTGGCACAGGTTGGCAAATTGTCTTAGTGGTACCTTGCATTGAAGAATGTTGGCCCACTACTGGTACTGTGTGCTAAGTAACATTGGCACACTGAAGACATGGCAGAGGTTGAAATCACAGACCGCGATAGTTCCACAGAAGACACATTTATTGCTGTTGCAACTTGGACATCAGAAACTATTTAGAGTTGGCGAGATAAATGCAGAATGCTCATGGCAGATGTTTGCAGAGGGGACTGTGCTACAATCAAGCTTACTCAGACTCTTTCACTCGTAAGGACCGTTTAATTCGCTTTGGAGCAAAGACATGGTTAATTTTGCACTTGCTCATTAATCTGAGGATAAAGGATGGTGAGGTCATTTGCAGTCTTGCAATGTGAGTTGGTGGCCAAGTGTGAAAAATAACTTAATTAGAAGAGTGCCCAAAAAAGGGAGAGCTTAATGCACAACTCCAGGCTAAATGTATTGATTTATATCTGCAGATTACACAAAAAAGAGAGGCAAATGGTGGAAAGTGAAGGGGAGATTGATAACCCAAAAATGGTTTAAGAAGGTGTCTGTAAAGAAAGAGATCAGAAGTGCAGGCGCTATGCAATCGTATTAATCAGTCTTCCTAGGGACATTCGCTCTTTAGAAGTTGAGGTATTTAGGCTAATGTCTGAAGATGATAAAAGAATGGAAGCAATCAATCATTGCAAAGTGCCGGTCACAGAAATAGATGATTTGATAGTTAAATTAAAAGGCGAGGCTCTGCATTTTATACATTTTATTTGATTTATTTTAATGGACATTTATAAAGCACCTATACATCAAATGGTGTTTCACGGAGCCACAAGACAAAAAAGGTGGGATGGGGGTGAAAACAACAATAATGGTTCTACTAGGCCTTGTGTCATTTGGAGAGTGCAAGTGCAGTAACAATACACACATGAGTGGACAGGAGTTGGGAGGGGAGTGCTGTTCAGTGTGTCAGGGAGAAAAGTTAGGGCGGGAAGGAAGTGGGGGGCAGAAGTGTCAGCATACAAGTGCAGGGCGAGTGCAGAGGAAGGGAGGGAGAGGGCCCTTGGGGCAAGGCACTTGCGCAAATTTAATGTCACTAGACCTAGTAGGATAGTTGTTTTTTTGTCCTCTCTCCGTTTCCCCTCCCTTGCCTTGTCACACCTTTAAACACTTTTGTATAGGCACGTTATATATGCCATATCATATGATATTTAAGGGGATCTAGGGAGTTCAGGGAGTAAAGACCACCACATGCTAAGTGCGAAGATGCGTGTGGACCAGGCATGGTAGGGATGCACGCCCTGTTAGGCTAATCAGGGAAGTTGACCGGAAGGCCACGTGCAGGTAAGTGTGGAGGTCAGGGGGACCAGGAGAGCCTGGTCACCTGTAGGACTTGGAAGGGACCAGGCAACCAGTCAAAGCGGCAGGGGGGCAGAGATGAGGAAGAGGGAGGGAAGACGAGAAAATGAGGGTCTTGAGAAGCTTATGGAACTTGAGATCCAGCTCAAGCCTATGAGGGGCAGCAAGGCCATTCCAGAGGGAGGCTCCTGCCAAAGAGATGGATCTACCTCCCACTCTATGCTTGGAAAAGCGTCTGATCTGCAGAGAGTTGAAGCTAGTAGACCAAAGGTCTTGAGCAGGCAGGTATTTAGAGAGAGAGAGTTGGATGCAGTGGGGTCCCAGGCCCCAGAAAGCCTTGTGGATGATGAATGGGCTTTTGAACTTGATCCTCACAGCCACCGGGGCCAGTGGAGAGATTCTAGGACTATAGAGATGCAGTCCCTGTGCTTAAGGCCAAGGATTATAATTATAATTTTACTTTTGTAATGTGCTTAATACCAACATGTGGTTTCTAGGTGCCGGATCGGGATTCAAACCTGTGTTGCACTGTGCTGTTTTGCTTCCAAGACAAACGTGTTGCCCCCGAGCTATTCTTCTCGCGGTCTATTCTGGATTTGTTGAAGGGGGTGAAAGGAGGATAAAGGTAGATTGAGGATGAGGCTATTGCAGTAGTACAGTTTAGAAAGGACCGGAGATCTGTGGACATTGAGTTTCTTGGGGAAGTTGAGGAAAGGGAGAATCCCTCTGAGGAGGTGCAGCTGAAAGTGGGACTTCCTGTCAAGGTACATGATGTGAGGAGAGGAGAGAGAAGAGTCGAAGATGCCGACAAGGTTTTTTGCCTCACAAGAGTATGAGGGGAGGGAATCCATGGAGGGGATTAAAGTGGCAACATTTGGATTTCACATGTACTGAACTGTCCTCAGGGGACCGTGGACAGCAGGGCATGAATTTCACTGAGGCTGTGCCAAGCTACAGTCTGGGAACTTTGCCAGCTGATGTGCACTCTGTGAGGACGGGCTATACTCCTGTGCAAGAGACTGGGCCTGCTGCTGCGGAGCACAGAGAGGGGGGTCAAGGCGAAGTACATTTTAAACCATTCAGGAAAGATATTGAGGAATATTTGGAATCTTTCATCAAATGAGTTCATTCTTTTGTCATTCCTAAAACTCAATGGGCCTCATTAGGACCCTGGCAGTAGCCGTGCCCTTATTAAGAGCACGGCTGCCGCCGTAAATGAAAACTTACCGGGTCTATGAAATAAGCAATTACTGGGTCATGCCGAGCTAGGTGGACTCGATAATTGCCCTTTTCTTGGACCCGGTAAAAATTAATCCCCATACCCATTTGAGCACCATATGGTTCAATGGGAATGGGGAACATGCTAACAACGGGCCCGTTAATGACGTTGTTAGCATGCTTGTCCCCTCGCGGGACCCGCAAAGGACGTCTGGTAAAACCAGACGTCCAGAGCGGGTCCCACTAGGGGACCTCGTAATAGGGCGGTACAGGGTTAATAGCTCCGGCATCTTGACCGGCGCCGTTAACCCCTGAACGCCCTCCTCGGAATGAGGCCCAACATGTTAGTTTTTTCCATCTCACAATGTAACCGAGTACTGATAGCTTCATACGGGGCCTGAATTAACAGGAATATTTACCATGGGATGATTTTGAGAGGGAGATTAGAAACACTTCTCTCCATTTCGGGCCAATTCAGGACGCGAAAAGTGTGCATATACTATGACAGCTCAGTCAGATGACTCACCATAACACTTCTTGCAAAACCTCAAATGAGTCTTCTCAAGATTTGACTTCAGCTGTGAATCAAGACCACGTTATTTTACGACCTGCACTGAGAGGTGATCTATCAGATAGCTCGTGAATTCACTAGAGACAAAAGCGTACAGTGGATTCTTGATCCGTCAACCAACATTGTTGAGTTCATTTCACATAAGGAGGGTAGAAGTAAGGAATAAAAGCAGCAAAAGGCAAAATAGACTTCCCTGCAGTGTTAGAAATTAAATCTTGGAAAAACATCTCATTAGAGACTGCTCAGATAAAGAATAGCACAGCACATAGCCAGAAGGGTGTGGCCATGTAGGGAAAGGCACCACCTCAGCCAACCGTATTTCTGTCTGCAGAGCCCATCCACAGGGATTCTTACATTAGTCCAAGGTACCGTGGCAATTTGCCTGGGGTAGGGTTTCAGTATGATATTGTAGAACGTAATAACAGCAAAGTCAAATGCATAACAGACCGTACCAGGCATTGGGGGCACAGAGTAGTAGGTTTAACCCTGCTACATTGATATATGGAAATCAAACAGGACCGAGATATGTGCATGGGTTCATGGAAAATTGAAATCAGCAAAGGGAGCAGTATCAATCATTAATCTATAGCCCTTGCTCCTATGTTCAGGCCTCCTCACAGGGAGACCATGGACAGAGGACAGTCATACCACATTCCCCACTGCCTCTCTCTGGGGCGTTCAGGGCATACGCTAACAGGAGTCAGCCTCCTGAAAGAAACCAGAATCGGTCGGTCCAATATGAATCCAACCAGTACCGGCGTAGAATTCAGAGGGATGCGTTTACGGATATGGACAGATTCCAGTGCTTAGAGGCACAATTGAAAATGTTAGCTGAGCAGATAGGAAGACTGTACACAGGTAAAAAAAAACATCAGCTGGCTGAGAGTACAGGACATAAGAGTGACATTGTACAAGGCAGTGACACATTACTAATTAGCCAGGCTTCCCACTCTGAAGGCACAGATGCTCTACCATTGACTGAACACAATGAATTGCTTAGTGATTTAAAATTAAGAAAACAACCAAATGATGACAACATAGGAAATACAAACACACACAAGAAAGGAGTGTGGTTTAATTTAGAATTAAATCATAACCATTCAGGTGTCTGAAGATGAGGAAGAAGAAAAGGGAAATGCACAGAAGAACAAAGGTCCAAAAGACAGTATAAAAGAACATGCCACACGAAAATTATGAGGCGCATATTTGTGAGCAAATGATAGCCAGTCACCAAGGAGACTATTACCAGGTTAATGGTACACTGTATGCATTAGCAATACATGAAGCAAAAATGAATGCAGTGATAGGTGAAAACAGAAAAACAAATGATAGGGTTTCATCGCCTGATAATTCTAATAGTGCTCATATCTCCACAGAAATTTCCCAAAGGACATGTGCAATTGGCTTACCAGAGGAGAATTTCCAGCCACAGATGTTCCATGAGCCAGAATTAACAGGTATGGTACTAGAGCCAGGTTAGTTTCAAACACAAAATACTGATATTCTGACACATGATGCTGATTAAAACACAAAACAATTATGCACCAGAGTGGAGGTAAGTGAATGAAATCAAAATAATGTGGAAAACGCCAAAAAGTAATGGTGCCAATCAGTGTCAAATATCCAAATGAATGCTCAGGACAGAAAAAATAAACTGAGAGATTGAAAAGGAGATGGGCCAAAAGGGGCCTAAACTGTCATTTCACGTGCCCTTTTGCTTGGCAAAAAGACAGGCAGGCCTGAAGAAAATAAGCCCTGAGATTAGCAACAATTCACACTTTCTTTGCATATTGAAAAATGTGAAGACAGTTATTATGCACCCATTACAATTGGAGATCAATGTACTTACAATGATGGGCAAAGGCACGCAGGCAACTGCAATGTCAAGGAAAGTATTGGATGGCATATATGAAGGGAGACTAACGCAAGACATGTTGAAATTGAGACAGATTGAAGGCAATGTGTTTAATTTCAATGGGGAAGAAATACTGTTGGAAGGTGCCACTGAAGTTGACATCAAGGTAGGTAATCATAGACTAAACAAGACGTGGTGGACATGACCATTCCTTTTAGGAGCACATTGTCTCAAGAGGCTGTCACTCCTCATTGATGGAGTAAATGGGGTGCTTTGGTCTTTGATCAAAAAGCCCTTGAAACCTAAAAAAGGGATGAGCCAGGTTAGCAATATACAAGAATGTTAAACCATTGCTAGATCAGACAGATCAGTGGAAGTGTATGTCAATGTCATTGTAATGTGCCAGGGTGAAATGCATGGAGAATGAAAAAAAACAGTCATTAGAGATTCACTTGCATCCCCGGAAGAACTGGCAATCTCACATAGAGGAAAACATCAGTTCTAGAATGTGAACAAAGTGAGTTTTCAGAGTAAGATCAGGAAAAGAATATTTCAACAATTGCAGAAATACGCATGAAGGTCAGGCCTGGAAACTGGTGCATGTGAATGGGAATCAAGAATGATTGAGGCAGCGTTGGCACTGGAGCAAGAAAGTAGTTAAAACCAATGCTTGACAGAAAAGAGATGTTAAAGTTTTAAAATGAAAACTCAACATATTTGTGGAGTATCTGGTCCTGAATTGGGAAAAATAATTGGGGGAAGATGCATGTTAAAAATAACAATGGGGTCCAAAAGCATTTATCACAACATATGGAATGTAAGTGGAACCAGATCCAAATTCTATTTGAGAAATGAAATTATGCACAGAATAAGTATGGTTTTAAATTTCTTTAACCAAAATGTTTGATCCAGACTGGAGGGAGCAGTGCCTGAATTTTTAGGATAGAAGACAAGCCTACCATTGTTTGCAAATAATGCCACATGCATTTGAGCTTCAAGTGAAGAAAGATGTTGCCATTCCTGCATTCACAAGACAATTCACAATGGCATTGAAGTACGAGAAGAGATATCAATTGTAGGAGCCCCATGCATTTGTGTGTCTTAATGAATCCATGAGACAGCAGGGGCTAGAATGTAAATATACACCTTTAGTGAAAGTTGGGGATGGTCCCATCGAACACTGTTGAAGAGCAGAGGATGTCAGGAAATGTGCTTTGAAGAAGGTACATTCAGGGTGGCAATGCAGGAAACCTACTACACTAGAGCTTTAAACAACCAAGTTATTGGCAATATTCCTGAAAGTTATGTCACCTCACAGGGTGAACTGCCTGAGTCTTTGGATTGTAAACCAACATGGATTTAAGATTCAGTCAGTATACCCTTATGAACCAAGGGTGTGATTTGTTGTCATGAGGACAATTGCATCCTATTTCAGGTGGATGAACATGAGGAGGAAAAACTGAAAATTGAGGTGGAGAGAGAAGTTCCAAGATACTTGAGGGTTGCGCCGCTCCGAAGAGATGCTGGCACATAGTTAGAAGAAAGTACAGAAGATCTTCCTTTGAAGGATTTTCCAGAATGTTCTAAAATGGTAGATGATGCTTGCACTAATGAAGAAGAGAAAGAGCAATTGAGAAGAATATTCATGGAATTGAAGGAGGTATTTGCTGAGGACATCTACGATTATAGGAATACTGATTTGTATGTTGCTACACTGCCAGAGGACTATGATATGGAACCTGTATTTGCGAGATAATATAGGCTTCCCTTGGCCTGTTTAGAGTCAATGGCAGAAATGATAAAAAATGTATTTATTGTCCAGAGGAATCATTAGACCCATTCACAGTACCTTAAACACACCTATACTAGGTGTGCTGGAGCCCAAAATTCAATGGAGGTTGTGAGCAGACTTTAGAGAACACAATAAGAGGATGCCTATGTCAAGGTGGCCGCTCCCATTTATTGATCAAGGCCTTGCACAGATATACGGGTGAAAGGTTTTTACTACCAACATCAGGACATTGATGTGTGTCCCTAGCCAATGGAATACAGCATCTATTTTCTTTTTGTTCCAGGGGACTCAATATGTGTTGGTACAAACTCCCTATGGTTTCATCAACAGTGGAAGAGAGTTTGGGATATTCCTGAACAAAGTACTCTCGGGTGCAGCTGAGAGGGGAACTGTGATCTATGAGGATAGGGTCCTGTTAAAAAATGTAGACATAAAAAGCTGTTTCAATCAAATGAGACATGTGTTTAGTCAGATGCAATAGGGTGGAGAAAAAGTGTCATTGCAGAAGGCACTCTGGTGTAGGAAAAGTGTACTTTTATTGGGACATGAAGTGGCAGAACAATGGTTAAACCCACAAAAGAAAAAGGTTGAAGCCATACAAAAGTTAAACGATCCCACACATCTGAAGGGCTTAAAGAGCTTGTTAGGATAAACCATTCCCATGGCTTCTTGTGCTACTCCTATGCCGATGACACGCAGATCATGCTTCGTCTGGATCTTGCCCAGCCTGATACTGCTACAGGGCTTAAGGGGTGTCTTGAGGATGTGTGTTTATGGATGGCTGAGTAGTGGATGAAGCTGAATGGTGAAGAGGCAGAGGTTCTGGTTTTAGGCACCTCCAGCCCTTTGTCTTTCTGGACCCCTGACTTCTGGCCTCTATTCCTGGCCTGTTCCCTTCCCCTGCTTCCTCTGTGATGGATCTGGGGGTTAAAATCTCCTTTACATGTACGACCAGGTCACCTCTGCCATTTCAAACTTAAAATTTTATGGAAAGTCTTGCCTTTTGTTCCTCTGAAATTTCAGGCACCCGTGGTAGCTGCCATCATGCTTAGCAATATTGATTATTGCAACACGCTTTACCTGGCTCAGCCTGCTTATCTTGTGTGCCATCTGCAGCTTCTTCAGAATGCAGCAGCTAGGTCAGTAACCATCCCTCCTTTTGGCGCTCACATGTTGCCCCTTCTCTGCCAACTTCACTGGCTTCCGGTCGAGAAACGTGTCCTTTTTAAGTCACTCGGTATTGTGCATAGAGCTTTTTTTTATAAATGTGGCACTGATTATTTTCAAACTAAATTCCCTCCTTAGTTTCCTCTGAGAATCCTTCTTTCGCAATCAGCCTTCCTGATTCAAATCCCTTGTGTTAGACTCTCGCTTATGGATGGCCGGAACTTTTCGGTAGCAGCAGCCAAGGCTTGGAATTCACTCCCTTTGTCCCTGCGTGTCACATCTGACCATTTTCCTTTTCAAAAGGGCTTTGTAGACTTGTCTGTTCAGAATCGTACCTGCTGTATCCTGCTACATCTTTTTGTCTGGTGAGCGTCATGATGCCCCCCAGTGAACGTGAGAAATATAAATTCACTTAACATAACCTAACAAGTCACAAAAGGAAATTCATTGAAGAATATGCCCAAAACACACAATAATTGACTAAATTATAAAGCAAGGAGTACCAGGGAGGTGGGGAAAGGAACAATGTGAAACGTTAGCCAAATTGAAAGATTGTCTGATAAAGGCCCCATGTTTAGCTTATCCAAAGAAAAAAACAAGATTTATTTCTTGGGAGAGGGTTGATAGATTTGTGCATGTCAGCAGTTATATATCAAAAACATGATTTAAATAACAATTACGATTGTATATGCTATGAAGGCATTGTCACAGGTAGAAACAACATTTAGTGAATATGAAAAAGAAAATGGACAACTGTGTGGGCATTGCAACATTTCTGCCCCATTATTCAGGAGGAGTGGGCAATTTTTTAAATTTCTTTTAATTCTTGATGCCCTGAGGTAAGAAGGTAAGAAAGTCCCTTTCTGGTTCCTGCGACCCCTTTCTTGTCTTTATTTTTACTTTTAAGCACTCTCTGTGCAATGTTCTCTTTTCCTTCTCCCATCTGCTTTCTGACACCTTCTCCTCCTGCTACACCCCCCCAAGCCTCTCATTGGGCTGGAGACCTTGTTGAATATCTGCAGCGGGATGCACCGCTCTGGTGCCTGATGTTTGGGCTTTTCATTCTTGATGCCCTGAGGTTAATAATGTCCTTTCTCGACCCCTTTTTTGTTTTTATTTTAACTTTTTCAGCACTCTCTTTGCAAAGTTCTCTTTCCTTTCACCCACTCACTTCCTGACTCCTTCCCCTCCTGCTGCACCCAAACCCCAAGGCCCTGATTGGGCCTGGAACCCTTGTTGAATATCTGCAGCGGGATACACCGCTCTGGTGCCTGATGTTGCCTGGGCTTTTCATTCTTGAAGCCCTGATGTAAGGATGTCCTTTCTGAGGTTTTCAAGCCCTTTCTTGTCTTTATTTTTACTTTTTCAGCACTCGCCCCGCATTGTTCTCTTTTCCTTCTCCCACCCGCTGCACCATCCCACTCTGATTGGGCCTGGAGCCATTGCTAAATATCGGTAGCCGGATACACCGCTCTGGTGCATCCGCTGCCTGGGCTTTTCAATCTTGATGCCCTGAGGTATAATTTCCTTCACGTACCTGCTTCCTGACTCCTTCACCTCTGACTGTGCCACAACCCGAGCTTCTGATTGGGCATGGAGCCCTTGTTGAATATCTGTAGCTGGATACACCGCTCTTGTGCATCCGCTGCCGGGGCTTTTCATTCTTGATGCCCTGAGGTAAGGCTGTCCTTTCTAGTTCCTGCGACCCCTTGCTTGTCTTTATTTTTACTTTTTCAGAGCTCTCCATACACTGTTCACTTTCCCTTCTCCCACACGCTTCCTGACCTATTTCCCTCCTGCCTCCTGATCCAGCGACCCTGTTCCTCAGATTGGGCCTGGCACCCTATTCTTTCCACTCTCCCAGTGCTGCCCCAGTGCCCATGCAGCTGCCTGCTCCAAAGGGCCTGAGGCAAAGAGCAACTCCTACAGTAGCAGTTCCATGTTGTGTTTGACTGTGTATGCCTGTGTTTGCTGGTTGAGCCACAGCGCAGTTGTCAACCAGCAGCGACTGACCAGGTAAGGAGGTGCGCCATGGGGGATCAGCATTACGCCTCCCTATTAAATTGCTCAAGCTCTCTTATTACTCCCTTTGCCAATGTCTTTAGTCTACTGTACATCGCCCTCAATTGCATTCTTGCACGGGTATTTTGGTCCGCTAGGAAATTCATGTCTAGGTATTTTTGCTTTTTCTGCTGCATGTTTGAAACCTAGGCCTTTTCCCCTTTCTAGGAAATTTGTATCCAATTGTTTTGTTTTCCGGCTGTATGTTGACCCTTAGGTGTTCCCTTCCATCCAGGATACTTGATTCTAGACTGAATTGCTATTTGTTGTAACTGCTACATGCCTCTCCCTCACCTGCTCTGAGGCTTCCCTTGGACGCCCTCTCCTCTTACCATCTACTATCCTCTTCCTCCCACATCACAAAGAGAGGTCTCTGATATCCCTCCTCTGTGCAAGTCTCATCCACCAGGTCTTCCCCTGCTCCTCTTTAACTCCAAGTTCCACATTTCCCATATTGTTCCTGCCATGGTGGTCTCTGAGATCTCGCCTTGCCACCGCGCTCCTTCCGTCTTCTCCCTAGTGCTCTCTTGTGCACGCTCTCCCCAGTGGCAAAGGGAAACTTTATATTAGTGCAAGTGAACCTGCTCAATTGCACTTCATGTTCCCTTCTCCTCTCTCCCACCCAGCTTTACCCCTCCTCATCATTTTATGTGTCCCCTCCTAACCCCTACCATTCTGTTACCTGCACTTGCATGCTCCAAATTGTCTTACGACCTAGTAGGAACATTTTTCTTTGTGTCCTTCCCTCTTCTTTCCCTCCTCACTTCCCCTCCCCATCCCCTCTTTTTAGTCACTGAACTTGCACACTCAGCATTTTCTCACAACCTAGTAGGAACGTGTTTGTTTGAATCCTTCCCTCTTCTTTCCCTCTTCACTTGTCCTCCTTCCCCTCTGTTCAGTCTCTGAACTTGCACACTCTGATTTGTCTCATGACCTAGTATAAAAGGTATTGATTGGCTCCTGCCCTCTTCTTTCCCTCCTCATTCCCCCCTCTCCCCTCCTTTCAGTCACTGCACTTGCAGGCTCAGAATTATTTCACAACCTAGTAGGAATATTATTTTTTGTCTTCTTCCCTGCTCTTCCACATGTGCAAATCCTCCCACCCCCTTTTTGCTCATTTCTGTTACTGCTCTTGCACGCTCCAAATTGTCTGATGACTTAGTAGGGATGCTATTGTTTGTCTACATACATCTTCTTTTACTCCTCACGTCCCCTCCACTCGATACTCGTCCTTTTTGCATAGACTTCAATAATAGACTGGCACTTAAGAGGTTAAGGCACTGCACTTGCACGCTCCGAACTTTCTCACAACCTAGTAGGAATGTTTTTGTTTGCCTCCTTCCCTGTTCTTTCCATCCTCACATCCCCTCCTCCCTCTGTTTAGTCACTGGACTTGCACGCTGTGAATTCTCTCACCACCTAATAGGAACATGTTTGTTTGTATCCTTCCCTCTTCATTCCATCCACACTCCCGCCTCTCCCATCTTTTCAGTTATTGCACTTGCATGCTCCGAATTCACTCATGACCTAGTAGGAACATTATTGTTTGTCTTCTTCCCTGCTTTTCCACACATGTACTTCCTCTCCTCTCCTCCCCCTCTTCCCCTTTCCCTCTTTTCTGTTATTGCACTTGCACGCTCCAAATTTTCTAATGACTTAGTAGGAATGTTATTGTTTGTCTCCTTCCCTTTCCATTCCCTCCTCACTTCCCCTCCTACCCCTCCCCTCTTTCTGCCTTTGCACTTGCATGCTCTGAATTGTCTCAGAACCTAGTAGGAATGTTATTGTTGGTTGTTTGTCTTCATCCCTGTCCCTCCTTATTTCACCTCCCCACCTCCTTTCCTTTCCCCTCACTCTCGGTATGGCACTTGCACATTCCGAATGCTTCAAGACATAGGGCCACATTACGACCCAGGCGGTAAGTTACCTCCTGGGCCGTGACTTTACCATCATGGCGTAAACTATGTTTACGCCATGGTGGTTGGTGGATTTACCGCCCCATTCCAACCTTGGTGGGGCGGTAAATCCCCATTTTCCCATTTTCCCTTCCCCATTCCCATTTTGCCCCATAGGGCATAATGGGAGTGGGGAAGGCGTTAATTACGCCACCGTAAATTACGGTGGCGTAATTAACATCAAGGTCCCTTAGCGCCATGGATTTTAACACCTGCTAAAAGCAGGTGTTAAAACCTCCATGGCGCTAAGGGACCTCGGAATCAGGTGGTAAGGGTCGGCGCTGTTTACGCCGCCGTAAACCCCTTACCGCCTGAGTCGTAATGAGGCCCAAAGTAGGAATGTTTTTGTTGTTTTCTCCCCCCTCCCCGCAAGGTTGTCTTGCTGTGCTTTGAAACACCATTTGCTATATGGGCACTTTATGAATACCCGATACATAAAAGAAAAATCATTTAAACTAATCATCAGCCCCTGCAATGTTTGCAGAGTAAAAGATCCAGATCAGAGAGCCCAGTCAATAATGTGGGTAGAATTAAAAGACTCCAGTAGCTCAGGGGCTGGCAGATGTACATGACTGTGCAGCAGTGGCCACTACAGATGATACAGAATAAGAAACCAATATGACTGAATTGGAACAAGCACCGCACAAAGCATTTGTTGATGAACGGAACAGGACTCTCCCAACTGTGTATATGGATGGATGTGCATACCATGTAGGGGGTTATCCTGAAAAATAACTGGTGGCAGGAATAGGGAATGTGTGGGTCAAATGTGATGGTATACAAGAGTGAGCATGAGGATAGGTCTCAAAAGTAGTCAAGTAGCTGAATTGGCTACAATTTACAGAGCAATATCCACAGCAGTGGAAAACAAATGAAAGGAAATAGTTTTGGTTACCAACTCTAATTATGCCTGGAACTGTTTTGTAGAGTACTTACCGAGGTGGCAGCTTAGAGGAATGGTCACATGGAAAAAAAAACACTCAAACATGGACAATTAATTCAGGCCACTGACAATCTTGTTTCAGTGAATGAGATGAAAATTAACTGAAGGAAAATACAAGCACACTCCAGTGGAGCGTTGCAACCAATCAATATTTGATATTCTCAATAAATGTGTGGCTGAAGCAGGGTCTAGTTGGTATTTGCAACTCCCTTTCAAAGGAATGGCCATTAGGGCAACACCATCAAAGTCTACAAGCCTCAGTCAACATGAAATCATGACAGGCCAGGAAATGTCTTTGCCCCAACACTTGTGGTAAAGGACTAATGGACACATACTGGTAAATGCATCCACAATTCTTGAATATGTGGTAGAATTGCAAGAGCATTTCCAGCATGCATTTGTGTTTGCTCAGGAAATTTGGAAAGGGTAGCTGAGGGTGCCAAATCAGACTTTGACAGGAAATCATCTATTGGGGAATATGAAGTAGGTAATCAGGTGTATACATTTAATTTTGTGAAAGGTAAACATAAAAATGCCAAATGCATGGCAACCTGCTGTGGTCCATTCAAGATTGTGGACATGGTCTTGCCTGTTGTGTATAGAATAATGAACAAGGAAGGGGATCTGATTGTGGAACAATTTGTCCATGTGAACCAGATCAAACCATTTCACCCAAGCATGAAGTTAAAAGGATAGAGTAATCTGAAGAAACGAGTAGGGAGTGAGAAGTGTAATGGTCACATTGAAATCATGGTAAGTCAGTGAGTGGCAGTGATGTAAGCAACTCCCGCAACCAATGAAAAGAGTTCATCAGGGCAGGTAAGTAAGTGTGTAGGGCATGTTGTGCCTGAATGTATAAATGAGAATTATGCTGTCATTTATACGTGTATAATGTAAATATGTCTTTCCATGTATTAATAACAATTAAGGGAGGAACTTTAAATAAAAAGTTTATTTTGCTTAATACTTAACCTGTCTGTCTCGCTTCTTTGGTTTAGATTTTCTAACTCATTTCCTTCATCAGCGTTCCTTGGAGAAAGTCAGATGGGACCAAAAAGGGTTAATAAAAGAAAGAGACTCATGGATGAAGGAAAGAAATCCAGGTGACAACACGGCAGTCCATGCGACATGGAAGAAATCGGTGCGTCCTTTTGCTTAAAAAGTTATTGTTTATAACATGTTTTATAACCTCAATATGTGCTATACCTGCGGATGTGCAAGTTCTGGTAGAAGCGCATCCGACATCAGGAATTGTAGTGGAAGAGGCCCCAGGTTTCAATTTGGGAACGGGAGACTGTTATATCAAAACATTTATGCTTGTGTAAATCCAGATCTGGAGACATTCTATAATGTATCAGAGGTTAAGTCTACCCACATGAAAGAGTGGGTGCAAATGTGTAGAAAAGGAGCTCAAAGAACAATGAGATAGATCCTTTTGTAGTTGGAAAAGAATTCCATAAACACTTCCAGGTCTAAAAAGAAGAGGGTGCAGAGAACGGCTGGTTTTCTGATTGCAGCAATTGCCATGACTATAATCAGGGCCATTGTTGGGACAACTGTTTCAACAGCCAATGCAGTGTCAGTGGATACATTGGATAACAAAGCCTGAGAATTAGGGCAAGACTTGAAAATAATTCAACAGAGGCTGGATAAACCAAGGTTTGATCAGAAAGAGGTGGTTCAATATATAAATAAAACCATCCTGACCCTTAATGAGCAATTGACAATACTTTATTGTAGCTTCAATGTCTAGTTAAACATGACAGGGTATTATTACAAGACATTTTTGAATGTGGTGATTCCAATGGAAAGTCTTTCAACGCAGTTCCTGCAGGAAGTTCAAAGCAGGGTGTTTCACTTGGTACAGGGACACATTCCATTGTATTTTGTGTCATCTGATATCATCTGTCAAATGATGGCATGGATCACAGAGAGAGAGGTGGAAACAATTCAAGAGAACATTGTATTTGAAATTGGGAGTGCAATTCACATGGGTTGATGAGGTGTAGTTAGGATTCATGTTTCTGCAGAGGCCTTTGTTTAATGAGGCCACTACAGAAGAAGGGGGGAGATGTTGGAATAATGCAGTGCACACATTTCAACCGTGCACTCATTTCAATGGAGCCAATTATTTCAACAGAGACCGTGCGCACCAGTTTGAAATGATGCTAACCTTGCAGCATTTGTGATTTAGGATACTAGCACAGGTGTGTGGCATTGACGGTAAACTAAAGAGGGGGTCAAGCCTGAACATATGAACATTGCAGCATGTGCATGGTCAGCCATGCTTGAAACAGTCTTCATGCAAGGATTAGATTCAGAGAAAGCAGAAAATAAAAACTGAGAATTGAAGGTGTGATTTGTATGGAGTGGCAATATGTGAGGGCCTTGGAAAATAAATGTCTATTTTTCGAGTACAGTAAACACAGCACGAAGAGATGGCATGTAGTATTTATTTTTCCGCATGCAGGAAAGAATGGGTGATGCTTGCCAAATGTCAAAGGGGTGAGGTGGTGCTACAAGACTCCGTAATATTTCTGAAGGGTCTGGCACATGATTAGTGACACAAGAAGGCTGTTGCAAGGAAGTGTCATCGGATAAGGAGGTGGGTGATAGGTGTCATTTACTTATTGTCTATACGTCTTTGGCTGAGCTCTGAGAACAACTATATAAGAAACTGGGCTTTTGCCGGTTGCTGTGTACATGAAAGTGCCTGTTTGCCATTTCCTGCTTCCATGAGGCAAGAAAGAATAGAGTTTATCTCTTACAAATTTTAATTGAGAAAAATATAACTGGGTTTGTTTTTATTTCATTGCATTAGAGTTTTGGCCTGTGTCTTGCGAACATCGAGGCATTCTATCAAGCCTGGCTGAGATTGCTGCAACGGCCGCGGCATGTGGCAGGCTTCTAAGCTGCAGTATTCCAAAGCCAAGCGGTGGCGGCTGCTGTGAGCTGATGCTGAGTTGGGCGCTGAATTGCAAGCGATGCAAGTATAAATATGGAATACCAAAGAATTGTTTGGGAATTTCTTGCAATGGAATCTCGATTTGGTCAGGTCGAATTGACCTATAAGAGGGATTTCCTTGTTTTTCACAGTACCCGACAAACATGGAAGCTCTCTTAATCCAAAATTGGTTATGAGAGTAATGATGTTTTGCAAGAGATTCCATTATTGCTAACATCAGACTAACATGCCAGTTGCTTAATGGTCAAGGGGTAGATAGTAAGAGGGGCTGGTTCAAAACATACAATTGCTTCCATTCCATTGAACTGCATACTAAGGTGCATTGCAATGTTATTCCCAGTCTAATATTGGTATACAGGAGACAAAAGGTGAATGGGAATTTGAGACTGCACTGATCTGCAAACATTGTATTCATTTTCATTTCATTTTCCTCCAATGCAAAAATGTTTTCTGTTTCTTGCATATGTTCAAAGTAAATCTAACAATGATGTTTCTCTGCTGCATTTTTTTCCTATGAGTATAAAGGTGCCTGAGGGAGTAATTGTGAACATTGTGTGGTGGTCTGTTATTGTTTGACCCATTTATTTCACATATAGTGTTGTAGCCTGGTGTTTCCAGAGCAGTCAGTGTGAAAATCCGGTGTGCCCAGTGCAGTACAAAGTCTAATGAGGAATAGCCAAAGATCCGGGTTTACCTCCAAAAAGGTGTCCCTAAACCCATCTGTCCATTGAGGAAGCCTCACAACGGAGCAAGGTGGGGTCCCTGGCAAAGTTCCCTCTAATTATTTTCCCTAAGTGCGGAAATGCTAAGCTTTCGTGCACAACTTATTTTCCAAGTGC
Source organism: Ambystoma mexicanum (assembly GCF_040938575.1). NCBI lineage: Eukaryota > Metazoa > Chordata > Amphibia > Caudata > Ambystomatidae > Ambystoma > Ambystoma mexicanum. Next base: position 130,864,544 of record NC_090935.1, on the reverse strand, counting down.
GCAACTAAATTACGAGGTAAGCTACTTTGTGAGCATGCGTAGTTGGTGAGCTACCATCCCCAACGTGTTTGGAACAGAATTTCTCCTTCCCAATAACTGCAATGCTTTACGAGTCGGTGTAAAAGGTGCATATTAAAACACTTTTTCCAAACATATAGGCCTAAAAGAAACCAAATATTTTATATGGTTATAAAGAGAGCTCTTCAACCAGTCCAAGACTTCAAGATATGCCATAGTTCCTTACCAAAAATGTGTATGCACAAAAAAGCTTTGTATGCTTGGGATAAACAATAGTTTCAGTTGTGGCTATTCATTTGTCGACACTGCTTAGAGACAATGCAGAAAGTGTGTAAAACCATTTGAAAAAAATACTCATGTTTATTTAAAAAAACACGTATCACTTATCACTGATATGGCTGTCAAAAAAATCTGAAAGGATAATATTTTTGCAAATGAAATAATGGCAACTAAAAGGAATGTGCCAGAAAACATGCAAATAGGAATTCATGTGCCACTTTAATGAAGTAATTCACGGGCCAGGAGAACATGCCTAAAAAGTTGTGCAAAGACGATAATTGCATTTGAATAACTGCACCACATAATATGATGATCAGAATTCCTGGGCCTCTGCTTGCTATCCACACTACGTGGTCCTGTGAGTTGTGACATTTGCTCAAAACCAGCATTACAGTCACAATCCATTGTTACTCCCTAAAAATAGGAAAATGTGCCCAACAAAAACGGTAAACCATGAGCCTATAGGAACCTACCCACTGCTTCTACCCACAACGTTCTTTTTAATAAGTGACCCGCACAGCAGTGGCATTGGTAGAAACTCAAATACTACTGCTCAATCTCAAGAGGAATTTTAAGGGGATAGAACATACTTTAATACACAAGAAATATCCCTTCTGGCAGAGCGAATTACTTTCTAACTCCCTGAAAAATAATTTGATTCGGAGTAGGGAGTAAGATCATATAAGAGCCTTCCTTGTAGCCCTGACATATTAAGTGACATGACAGGGCACATAATACAGCTTACAGTTTTGCCTACCCTTTTTCACCACAGCCTAGACACAGTTCCACTAGAGTCTTACTGTGGTTTTGTCTGGAGCACTGTTGAGGAAAATCACATATATTTGCCTTTTAAGTGAATAGCAGCAATGTTCATAGGTACAACAGATAGAGTCCTTTATTCTTTAACTAGGGACCCCTCTTATGAAATTTACTGTTATCAGTTGGACACGATATATGGAAAGAAACCGAAGGCACAGTTTCCTAGACTGTTCCTAGAGTATCCTATCCTTCCGAAAACAAACACATTCCCTTCACTGTACTGCCCAGCCAAAGCATCTGATATGGTTTTTGAACGTTGCTGATTTGTTTATCACCCCAAAGGAGTGTTCCCTGTGCCATTCCATCTTTGCCCCATCCCGGCTCCTGTGCTAGCCTCCAATACCAGTTGGCAGGGCTCTGTAAAAGTGAGGGATTGTAGCAGTAAACCACTATCTGCGATATTTGCTTACCCACAATATTTTGTAATGCAAAACATATTTAAAAACTCACCATGATATTATGTGCAAAATAAGAAAATGCCATTAATCTGTAAGTGCACAATTCCTTTGAAGTGTATACAAGATTGTTTGCAATATACCCCACTTTTAAATTGTTGGGTAGGATTATACAGATACTCAGTGAAACAGTTTTTGCATAGCAATGAGGTGGCATATCATTTGTTAAGGTCCATGCCCCATGGAACTTTGAAACCTAGAAAGGTGGCTGATTGTGTCAAACGCATTATAGTAATCTGTATATCCGTTGCCCTGATAGTATATACAAATAATGGCAGGCATAGTCCATACCAATTATCCCTTACAGGCCAGGTAAATCGTATTGCAAGCTCACAGCTTATAAAGTAGCCATGACATTTGTCTACAAAAAATACTTATAGGGCAAATTCATATTTGAGTTTTAGAATGCATTAACTTGCAAGGGGGGCGCTTCAAAGTGCTTGCGTGACATACGTACAAAGAATAGGAATCATGAGATGAGGTTACACATATTTGAGCTGACGGGTGACGCTTTTGCTAAGGCGCCATGAGTAACAGAAATTCTTGTGCTTAAACATCATTAATATTAGAAACATACAAGTGGATGTAAGTACAAGTCTGATAACCATTTGTAGAGCCATGGTAGGCAGAGTCAAGGATGTCTGGTGATAAATCTGAATGAGGCCTGGGGCGGCCGTTCGCATCTTAAGGCATACGTGTGGTAGAGTCAAGTATAGGAGTCATGGGTAGGGAGGGGAGATAATTTGGCTAATGTGTGCAGACATCTCTTAATTATATGTTCTGTTCATGCAGTAATTGTTTCATATTAGTTTTTAACCTATTGTGGATGTATTCTACTTTTAGGGTTTGGGGGAGTTTAAGGTCAAGCTTGCATAGTAGAGCAATGTAAATAAGCTAGACCAGATTATCAATAGTAGTTCATATAATGTACCTTCATTTTTAGAGAAAGCAAATAGGTACCTGCTGTGCCTTGCACATTAATACATCTTTTTTGAATAGGTGGGAATTGTCTGTGTGCGCTGCTGAAATTCTTCTGAGCGGCACCCAGAAGGAAGTTGGGCAAGCGCACATGCGCACAGCTTAGAGGGAACATTGGTCCCTGGTTCGAAAAGAGGAGTAGTCTGTCAGGCGGAAGCATGCTGTCGGCCGAAAAAAAGAAAACCAGATGTTAGCACAGCAGTCCATGTGACATTGGAAGAACTAAATTGTTTTGTTTAAAAATATACTACTCATAACATGCTTATTAACCCAGACACATGCCACACCAGGAAATGCACTAGTTGTGACAGAGCCGGTGCCAACATCAGGAATTGTGGTGGAGGAGACCCCAGGTTTTATTTTGAGAAAATTGAGAGTATGATATTGAAACATTTACACCAGTCTACATCCATATTTGGTTTTGGCAAATAAATGTAATGTCTCTCAGATTAAATCCACTCAAAGAACGGTAAGGGAAACCCTGCTAAAATTGGAAATGACTTTTATGAACACATCTAATGTTAAAAGAAATAGGGGTTAAGGATGGTGGGTTTTCTGATTGCAGCAATTGTGGTCACAATATTAGGGGCCGTTGTTGGGGCAACTGTGTCAACAGCCAATGCAGTGTCAGTAAGCGCCTTGGATGACAAAGACTTGAAAATAATGCAGCAGAGACTGGATAAAGTCAAAATGGAACAAAAGGAGTTGGTTCAATGCATAAATAAAACTGTGTTGACCTTCAATGAACAGCCACCACTATTAGATAATGGTATAAATATCATGGTCTGGTACAGGGTCACATTCCTTTCTACTTTTTGTTATCTGATATCATCCAGCAAATGATGGCTTGGATCACTCAAAGATAAAAACAATTCAGGAGAAAATTATATTTGAAATGGGAAGTGTGTTTTCCCTGTATATAAATGAAGCAAATGGAGATGAGGTTTCTGTTGAGCATTCCATATATCACCCCAGAACTCTTTTATCAGACTAAGGGCCTCATCACAAGTTCGGCTGTAATACCGCCGACTGTAATAGCCCTAACACCGACCGGTCCGGTGGTACTACCACCGGATCACGAGTTGGGCCTTAACAGTAAATCCCCATTCCAGAATGGGTCCATTGGATCCAATGGGGAATTTTCGGTGGTAATACTGCGGGCTAATACAGCCGGCTGTAATGCAGCCGAAAAGAGGGATTTTCACCTCCAGAAAAAATCTGGAGGTAAAACAGCCGATTTAGCGCCCAACTCGTGATAGGCCCAGCCCTTAAATGCGGCAGTAATACCGTTACCACCGCATTTAAGGGCTACAGCCAAACTTGTGATGAGGCCCTAAGTTGGTAAATAATGTAGGTTTCTGGCAGAGTAACAAATATGTAAACGTTGTAACTCCTGAAATGGTGCCTTTAAAATGTGGTGGGAGTCGGATTTATATCTAATTCCAAAATGAGATACCTGTAGAAAAAGGAACAGAAATACACATGCCCAGGGAATACATTTGTGCCTGATTCAACAAGTGTAATATGTGGGGTGAGGGCAATCAAGTAACTCAAAACCTAAAAAGCTAACACATGCAAAATTGATCAAGAATAAGTGGTATTTTAATACTTGTGCAATTAATTATACAGTTACACACCTTAATCATGGTTCATTTGTTATCAAACCATCACAGTAAAATGTGTTTTATGTGACAATACCGAACTATACTGTAATACCAGTCAGAGGGGTTAACATTGTTTCATGTGGATGGGAACTTGTGGGGAGTTAAGGCGGAAAACATTGATTTGTTCCATAGAAACAAGTTTCCCCTAGACCCTGACATTGAGTATTTATCCAAGCATAAGAAGGTACATACAATGAAGTTGAGCAGACAAAGGTTAATATCACAATGAGTGAGTTGGGTTTGTCAGATGGGGATGTTGACACATGAGGGACTTGGAAATGTAGAGAGAAGGGATTGGTGATCGTAGTGTGTCCATGGCATCCATCATGATATGGTTACTAGCCTTTATAATAAAGTTGCATACCATGTCATTTGCATTAACAGCCGTTGAAAGAAGAAAGATGCTCTTGAATGTCATACATCATCTTTAGCCCAGAGGTTTGTGTGTTTCCGCAAGATTCATCATGTTTAATAAGTGACCTCTGCAGAAACAGGGGGGGAGATGTAGGAGAATTGTGAGCAGATTCACACATTGCAGCATGTGCTGTCTGTGATGTTGTATATTAGTAATAAAATGGGGAATTGAAGGTAAACTGAAGGGGAGAGTTTACAAGTTGCAGGCCCTAATATCAACACTAACGTTGGAGCAAACAAACAGTGTACCCGGCGCACAAACAAAAAGCCTTGCTCGCGATGGTTAGGTTCATAAAATAAAAGCTTAATAAAATAAAAGCAGAAATTGAAATGATGAACAGCATGTTTCCAAGGCAAGATTATGTGCACAGTGCAACAATATGATGTAGCCTTTGGAAATGAACATGTTCATTGTTTATGCAGGAGCAGAGGAAGAGGAAGACATTGTTGGCATTTCCTTCTTAGCGATGAACAAGAAAATATTCTGCTGGGGTTGCCAAGAACCATGGGAAGTTCACTGAACCGAAAGGGGCTGAACCGGGTGCATCGAAAGGTCTGGAAAATTCTCGAAGACTCTGCCACGTGATGAAGTTAGGATTGACACATGAAAGGGGCTGGTGAAACATCACTAGATAGGAATGAAACAATGTTCAGAATTCATATGTGATGTAGCAGACAGTGCTGGATTGTGGAGAAGAGAAATCAGTGGCTGTGAGAGGCAATCAATTATTTCGTTGTGTGGATTTTTGACTGAGTTTGTGGATTGTCTGTGCTGCGTGAAACTTCAAAATTGGTATGGGCTTTTAGAAACTATGACTTCTAGCATGTTCTGGGGTCATTTGTTTACTGATTTTTCAAAAAGATTTGGGGCTTACCTGCTCCAAGGGCCTTGAAGGGGAGTGATCAATGAGCTTTTGCCACCTCTGTTTACATTGAGTGAGAAAACTGGGCTGTTTCATTTGGTGTGCTGCTCCAATCACAATCTAGAGGCTGGAACCTTGAAAGCTGCTAAGGGCAGTCTGCGAGCTGACAATATCTGTGGGTAGCTGGCAGCGTGACCGAGTTCAGAGCAATGCAGTGCCCTGGGATCCTGTCAGCTGGAAGGTGAGGCTGCTGCCGAGTGGTGCCAGGTTGCAAGCAGACCGGGTGGGCTGGAATTGCCAGAGTCACAATTAAAGTAGAGTGAGTATTAATAGGGACAAAATAGCTGGGACTCTCCTGCAGGGTAATCTGGCAAGGTGTCACACTGACCCAAAAGGCATAATTGCATTTATTTCTAAGGTAACCAGGGATGAAGGTAGTTGCCTGCATATAAATTAGTATTAGGGGATATTCTGCTGTGCAGGAGAGTCCATAACATCTAATCCCATACTAACCCAATCTTAGATAAGGGCAGGGGGTAAATGGGAATTGAAGCTATATCTATAATGCATTTGCTTTCATAGCCAATGTGCCAGCTAGAGTTTCTCTGGTTAAAGGGAAATCATGTATGTTTGAGGTGTTGTGCTGATACACAAGCAACAGTATATGTGTGTTCCTTCCAATGCAAAGTGTTTTCCCTGTCATTTGCATATGTTCATTGCAAGTGAGTCACTCATATGTTTATGCTCATCACTATACTAAATGAGATAGTTTGATTGTCTACATGTTTTCTCTGATGAATGACTATAAAGATTATGCCTTCCGGAACTTTTATATTCATTCATCAGATATGTGGTGGTCTTTATTGTGTTTGTTTTTTATTGTGCAGCCTGTCCTATGTTGATTGTTATAAGAACATGGTATGTGCCTGATGTTGTACAAAGCCTACTGGTGTATAGCCAAAGAGCCTGTAATATACCAAAACTGTGGCAACAGAGAAGTTTCAGGAAAATACCTAACAGCCAACACAATTTAACATGTCCAAACTGAGATTGAACCGCTTGCATCTACGAACAACATCGGGTCGGACTTCATCAGCCCAAGAACTGAATCCAGGTACTGTTGACTCTGAACTGCCCCCTCAGTCTGCTTGAACCCTAGAGACTAGTTGGGTCACAATCACTCCTTTTCACCCAAGTGTTGGATATATTTACCAACTCAGCTGTACTCTCTTCCACAACCAAGCTGCACTTCAGCAGAAGCAGCAAAATGGCTGTGCTGGCTCCTGTGAGCACCACTGCCTCACGGCAAAACTGTGTTTTGCAACTACAAAAAGATGGCTGCACCATCCTGCCAGGCACATATTGGGCAGACGGAACAAGGAGGCACACTGAGAAAGCATGCCAGTATGTTCTTACATGTACAAAAGAAGGGGAGTGCAAAAGCAGTGTTGCTTTGCTGCAAGCCTAAAAGTTTCCCATTAAAAAAGGGAAATATTTACATTTAAAAATGATGGTGCGCTGATGCTCTTTTTCCACTGTTCCTCATCACACTACTTTATTAATGAGTCCCTGCCATGCTTAGCCACATACACAGTGTGCTCCAACAGACAAGAGCAGTACTCCTGAATGACAGGCTGTTCTGCAGATCCAAAGAAATCAAAAGAAGCTTTACTTCAGCTACATAGGAAATGCTTTACTTTTGGGCTACAAAATATCAAAGACCAATGCGTCAAAAAGCCTGTGGATCTCTGAGCTTATGTCAATTTCAGTGCATCTGTGTTTAAACAAATTGATGCATACCAGCAACTAACTCTGGCTACAAAACAATGTGGGAATTCAGAGGGAAGAAACGAATTTGCAAGGAAATTGTCTGCAGTCATCACATGTTTAAATGTACTTTTGCAAATAAAGAAACATACTTGTTTAAAAGCGTATGTTGGAGAAGGCCCTGACCTTATCTAGCAATGTGAAGGGGTTTTGTGCTCTGAAACACATATGGGAAATCCTATTCAACAGGCTGTATTCTGACTTATAACAAAAATATATAAAATAAGCAATTAAATTTCATTGGCTACATGGGGGAAATCAGCCCCAAACAGGATTCTGCTTGGGGGTTGCCAGCAACAGAAGGCACCTCACAGTAGATGCTAAAACACAGAAGTGCTAATTGCTATCTTGGCAGACTTTTGTCTGGGCTGAGGCCTCTTACAATGGAACTTCTGGGACACCAACCTGTGAAGTGGAAGTGGCCACAAACCTTTAATCAAACAAGGGAATCCCCCTCACCACTCTGGGCTGTATTGACAGTTGGTGGTAGCTGAAGAGAAGAAAAAAATGATTCCAGTGAAGGACAAAGGATGCTCATTTGTTTCAAAAGGCTATTTTATTAAGAAACATTTAAAGACGGTTATTTTTACAACAGAAATTCGCAGGAATGTAAAAAGTGAATAGTTTTAATGTAATTTTGTGGGTTTTAATTTAAGCCATTGTAGTCTTCTCTGCCACCTCAGGAACAGAAATGGTAGGGAATTGGGTATTCCATGGAAAGGGTACCTGATGTCAATGTGAAAATCAATATTGATATGCCTAATGATAATGCATACACATGTATAAAGTTATAGAATTTTAGGTTGAATATTTCACACTAAGAATGACTACAACAATGGCTCACAAACTGGAGAGTTGGACTGGTATGTTCTGTATAAAATATGTAACCTGCTATGTAATGTGTTAAGAGACCCCAACTGTACAAATGTTCCATTTATGACAAAACTGGATTTTAGCTAAACTAACCGTGGGAGGTTCTGGACATTGTAAAACTCACATCATAAATCTGACATCATGCCATTGAAACCCAACCAGTTGAGAGGAAGGCAGTAACTATCACCCCTGACCAATACTGTTGTTTAGAGGCCTGCTTAGGTAAGCCTGCCTACCACACAATTCTATGATGTCACCAGGCTCTATATAAAGGGTGGCTGACTGAACTCTAGACACTCTCTTTCCTGAATATCCTGTGCCTGCGTTCCTGATCTTCTACATTCATCTTGCCAGATTCCAGATCCCACTACAAAGCCAAAGCATAGCTGATTCCAGATCCCACTGCAAAGCCAAAGTATAGCTGATTCCAGATGCCACTGCAAGGCCAAAGCATTGCTGACCATCCCAGCAAGGCCTCAATCCAGAAATCCCACTAAAAATCCCAATAACCAAAGGGAAAAGATGTGGTATTCTTTTGGGAAGCACCCTGAGACCAGCGTGGCTTTTTGTCCACTAAGTGCATGCCCGCTGCAACCATGCCATCCAGCTGTCCTGATTATCCGGTGACCAGACAAGCCCAGCTATTGTTCTGCTAGGAGAGTCTGTCGCTAACTGGGGACCCGAGCCCTGGAGTAAAGAACCTGATTGACTGTTCCTAATCCCAAATTTAAGAGCAGACTGTGAGTAGCCCCATCCCATAACACATAATATACCCCATCTTGACTTTTGACTTTGTGACACTCTCTATGCAACCAAATCCATACCCTTATAGCTTGTATAAGACTGTTATAATTTTCTGTGCACCCTGTTCTTGTTTCCTAGTGTACGCACAATTCTTTCCTTCACCCCATCTATTAACTCATTAGTAATATTTGGAGTAATTTAAATTAATTCCCATATAGAACTGAACATGGCGGGAAAATGTGGATGTCATGAATCAATCTTTAAATGTACTGTGGCTTTCTTGAACAATATAGTTTAATTTAGTTTAAGTAAACGTTGCCTTTCATTTTTAAAACCAATTTTCTCTTTTGAACCGCTCTTTTTTCCTAAAAACGAACCTCATTCTACCTTCCAAATCCCTCTCAATTCTTCAGCTACAGTCCTCCTTTCACTTCTGTATTGTCCCTGAGCAGTGCATCCATCACCCAGCCCAAAAACCGCTTTCCGATTCTCTGTTTTTTTGTCCGTTTTTTAAAAAAAAAGTTTTGGTATTTAAAACTCTAAAATAGAAAAAAATGCAACTTTTCCATGTGTGAATTCGGCTGCACTGGGTTTTCAATTTCAAGCTGTTTTGTGAAATGTATGCTGTTGTGATACCTTACCTTATGGTTGATAGTGATATAACATCCCTAATACTGTGATAAAACATATGCATATCCTGATTTAAACATACATGTAATGAATTTTTTTGTCAAAATCCGAGTGTTATTTTAGGCCTTTGCAAGGGGTTTTTTGCCTCTTATGTTGTGAGGGATGTTGATTTTGTTTGCTGCCTTCTATCCCTGACTACCTGCTGCTTTGTTCTATCCACTCAGAATATGATTATTTGTGGGTTGAGGGAACATTGCAGGGGGGACCTTAATTGGGTGCTAGCTATCCCAATTCAAAAAGTGCTCCTATTCATTTGTGCTTTGGATATGTTATACTAGCAGGTTAACTAAGTGCATTGCTTCCATTCCCATTGTCATTATCACCCCATTGGTGATTGCTGACCAGTATTAAAAATGTGTGTGAAATAATATTGCATTTTCACCAACCGGCCTGTTTCCTGGTCCATTGTGACCTGGGGTATTTGTAAAAGGGGGTGTGAGACGGGTCGGGTACCGGCTCAATTTGAATTCATTGATATTAAAGAAAAAGCATTCCTATTTAGCACCTTATGCCAGGCTAAAACCAAGTGTCCTGGTCGAGTGTGTGACGCCCGATTGGAATCCTTAACACAAGGTATCCATTTAGTGGATATGATGTACCTACCACTCCTAGAACTACACTCAGAATGCTACTTTCTCTTGTCTGTTGCATCTTCTATGTTTTCCCTTTGGGGTGGGTTTTTTGTACAGCATGTTCTATTTGTTCTACATGCAGATAGTGTGTTGATTAAAGTATATATATTTTTAATAGAACCTTGATTGGACATTCCCATTATTTAAGACTACCACACTGTGTTATTTGGATCAATATTGATTCAACCTCACACCTCTATTAGGAGCACAGGCTTCCCTCAGCCCACATTACCACAAAAGGTGAAGGAGGTATATCTCTTCAATGTTGCTGTTCTACTTTATGATTGAGTTGTGTTTTGGTTTGTAGAAGTGTGAGGGCTCAGCGGGCCATTTTACCCCTACTCATCATTTTACTCATGCGGAGTAGAATCCAATTTGTCACACTGACAAGGTCAGGGGCTATCTGAAGAAACACTTCAGAAGGCAGCGCCTTCCCAAAAATATCATACCTAACAAAAGGGTACAACTAATTTCTTATTGCCGGCAAGCACCACTCCTCTCTACCAACCACAAAGAAATGTTCTCAAACCTGGGGCTCTGCCACCCTGATCACATTCCAAAAAGGTCTCTACCAGGCTCAGAAGCATATCGACACACAGGATCTGGGAACATCTGTACTTCACCCAACAATACCACAGGTTTTCACATCTGCCTCTCCAGCTTTTCCACTAAGAAGCCCCCCCTATTTTTTTTTTTTAACAGAAACACACAGCAAGGCCAACACCACCTGGCAGAAGGTCACTATACCAGATGAATTGACTTACTTAATCTAGACGCTGTTTTCCCATCCCGTGTACTGAACCACTCTACCTCTCCCCAAGCATAGTGCTGCAGACATCAAGTATGGAGCTCCACTCTTTCCCATCTACCTCATCCCTCTTTCAAACATTAATCACTGTCCCTCTTTCTCTTGCTCCACTTTACCGTGCACATCAGCGACTCTTTCATTCAATCCTCATCAACCCTCTTTCCTTCACTGTGCCTCTCTGCCCTATTTCACTGTGCCACCCCTCGTTCTCTATTCAACATCCTTCCTCATCATCCTTCCTCTACCTCACTCCTCACAGCTCATTTACCTTGATACCACTCTCTCTGTGTTTGTGTCTATTTCCCTCATCCCTCATCCCTACTCTTGACCTCAGTGCCCTTCCTTCTCTGGTTCCTCACAGATGTCCCTACTTTCCTCCATCCATCTAGTTGTTTTTCCACAATGCCTATGCCTAAGCCAATGCTATTGGCTTTGTCATCACTTGTCCATGTGTAGGTTGTCTCATTTTTAAATCTTACCCAGTATGTCAAGGACAACAAAAATAATGCAGACATCATTCGGATGAGAGAAAGAGACTGAAGGGAAGCAGAGAGAGGTGCATTTTTGAGGGAATATTGAAAGGGCAAGAGAACTAAATAGTGAGAGACAGAGAGATATGTAAAACTTGCTACCACTTAAATAATTATGACACATGAAAGAATGACATGCTTTATGCCTGGGTATCATTTGTTAAGAAAAATGTTGATGTGGTGTCAGTGTGAACATGTAAACATGTAATATCGCCCTTCCAACTAAAAACCAAAGCACCTCCTCCACCACCACGATCACCACTGCAGAGATCACCACCTAACCCCCAACTCATTCCGCCCCTTGACAAATCTGCTTACTGCAACCTAACTCGTTGTGCAGGACTTTATAGAAGCCAACATGCACATGCAATTTGAACCGTTTTCACGCTGATGCCCAGTTACTATGGCACAACCAATACAATGTTGGGACGGAAAGGACCCTTTCCCCTAAGCGATTTAGAGTGAGGTGAGTCCCATAGACGGACGTGCAATGAACCAGGGGTAGAGGGCTGTGCTAAGAAACCCAGCAAAAACACAATATTGCAGGAATAATAGATGCTAGATTTAGAGCGTGCATATAAAGAGAAACCATTTTATAGTTATGGTAGACACATTCAGTCCTGCATGGCTGTGCCGGAAATGTAGGCCAGGCGGAGAAACCTGAAAGGGCCCAAACACTGATGAACTTGCGCTGCTTACTCCCTTAAAAACTTCCCTTTGTTCCTTAACTGTTGCAATTACTTGTTATCCCATAGAGGAATGAGCCCTGCAAGGACATGAGACAGCACCAGGCTCCTTGCAGGGCACATTCATCACAGCCAGGCCAACAGCAGACCTCAAACCCCCACCCAACCCACCAGGAGTAATGGCACCCACCACTGACCCAGTCCAAGGACCCCTGAATTTCACAGTAGTCGGTGTCCTCAGACCACCACCTATTAATCAATGGTCAGAAAAGTTCTAAACGAGCACGGCCATTTCAACCTATTCCATAAATGCACCCTTTGTAATACGAGGTACAGCGAGAAATACATTATCGTTCCGAAACTAGGATGGAAGCCTTGGGTACGGAGAGAGCGATATGAACCGAGTAAAGAATGTGTGGGTCATCCTGTTCATTTTCCTCCTCCTGTGCCAGTCCCCAGGTGCATGCCATAATGATGTATTAGCATTATTTTGAAACAGTAACTCTGCAATAGCAACATGTGAAGCACCTGACCTTCAGTCCATGGAGAGATGAGCCCAGCTGACCCCATGTGAGAGAAGACAGACGGGTGAGACTGGAACCAATTGCATACTGGTATCCCCTATGAAGCAGGACCACTTACAGGGTCTCACCAACCATCTATGCAGATTTTTACTGTATAAGGATGACACAGTGATGCCTTATAAGGTTATGTTTATATAATTTGGACCCAGATCGTTCTTGAGCAGCAGATTTCTTTGCTTGCACCTTTACTTTTTATACGATTAAAACTTGTTTTATTCGTAAGAAATCTCTTGGCTTTTTTCCCTCACATTTTGTGTTTTTTCTGTCATGAGCGTACAGGAGCGTGCCTTCATTTGGTGATACCGATGTGATCCAAACTCCCCCCATAACTGCGGAGGTATCCAGGCAGCATAACCGGAAGAGCCTCACCAACCTACAGCGACCAGCCCTAAAAATGCGTACTTCCCAGTGACCATGCAGGAGTCGTCTTTGCAGAATCCTGCCTGCTCTTTGGAGCGGGGTGCGGCACACACGGAGAGATGCAGGCTGGTGTTGGAATCCCGTGCCCAGAGGAATTTGGGTGAATGAGCACATGTGAGTATAACCTTGCCAGGTATAACAAGTAGGGGACAGATGTATGGGGAAGTGTGAACAGTCTGAACATGCAGAGATTGAAATTGGGAGTGTGGCATGCCTGTGGTCTGTTCTGTCTTTTGGTTTCATAACATTTTTAAGGAGAGTAATAAGGAGAAGAAATGGGATGATAGGAAACCTCCCAGAGTGAGGGGGGAAGGTGGCGCCACAAACGTTGTTTAACGAAAAAGAAAAGAGGAAATGCATAGGAGCTCCATATAATTAGAGAGCTTGGGCATAGAAGTGATTGTCATCTTAGCTTGTTATTTTAGTTTGTTTCATTTGTGCATCTTATTGTGTAGGGAGAAGGCCCAGGAGTGGTGTTGTGTGGTTTGTGTGCGTGTGAGAAGAGTGTGGTTTGTGCGAGTAAGTAGACCAAAAGTAGAAGCAGAGGCTTTGGGGGGAGGAAAAAAGAGTATTTCGTTCTTTTGTGTCGACAAAGAGGGGTGGGGATTATACTGTTTTTGACAATATATGCATAACTGTGTGGTGCATCTGCACAGGCGTAGCCCTAGTAGCAGGCACATGGGAGACGCGACCATGGAGGGGGGGGGGGTGCCAATAGAATACATGTGCAAGGCTCTGCCATTGTACTGCAACAGGATCAAGAAGTATCACATCCAGTGGGTGACCAAGACTAGGGGAGAGGGGATGCACTGCTCCTGGCCAGAGCAGGTCTCCTTTGACAGAAGTATGCTAGAACATATGTCCATCTTTTTCACAGCGAAGTACAAAGGGAAGCAATTACAGAACAAAAGGGAAATATTGAACCTCTGGAAGATGTTCGAGGATACAGAGGAGCAAAAGGGGGAAGGAGGGGCATGCACCGATAGCAAAAGCATGGGCCCAAACTAAGATGGGAAGGCCTCGATGGGAAGCAAGAGAATTTATCCTTTAGCAGCTTGTTCTGCAGCGGGATACACAAACCCAATCTATGTGTCAACATTTTTTAATGTATCGACACCAGCGACAGCACAACCACCCCCGTATGTCTCCCTCCAGCTGTCGCAGTACACGCAGATGTTAGCCCAAGAGACATAGAAATAGCACTGGCATTTACACAAACAGAACTAGCCAGAGTGGGGCCAGCATGTAAAGTAACAAAAGGGGGAGGAGGATTATACTGTGTTTTTGACAATATATGCATAACTGTGTGGTGCACCTGCACATGCGTAGCCCTACTAGCAGGCACATGGGAAAAGCGACCATGGAGGGGGGGTTGCCCATAGAATACATGTGCAAGGCTCTGCCATTGTACTGCGACAGGATCAAGAAGTATCAAAAACAGTGGGTGACCAAGACTACGGGAGGGGGGATGCACTGTTCCTGGCCAGAGCAGGTCTCCTTTGACAGAAGTATGCTAGAACATATGTCCATCTTCTTCACAGCGAAGTACAAAGGGAAGCAATTACAGAACAGAAGGGAAATATTGAACCTCCAGAAGATATTCGAGGATACAGAGGAGCAGCACAATGGGGAAGGAGGTGCATGCACCAATAGCAAAAGCATGGGCCTAAACTAAGATGGGAAGGCCTCGACGGGAAGCAAGGGAATTATATCCTTTAGCAGTTTGTTCCGCATTGGGATACACAAACCCAATGTATGTGTCAACATATTTGAATGTATTGACACCAGCAACAGAACCACCACCCCCATATGTCTCCCCTCCAGCTGTCGCAGTACACGCAGATGTTACCCCAAGAGACCTAGAAATAGCACTGGCATTGACACAAACAGAACTAGCCAGAGTGGGGCCAGCATGTAACGTAACAAAAGCAGACACAGCGGTGCAACAGGGGATATATGAATGGAAGTCGGGAGATTTTTTATTCAGGATAGACAATGCACCCATAGAAAACGTAAACGTAGCGCATAACGATGGCAGGGAAAGCTTGGGTTATGAGAATGTTGGGTCCCGTAGGGGAGACAAAGATGAGTGGAGCAAATTCGATGAGGTTAAGGACGGTGAGGATGGAGAGGCAGAGCAAGGGCTTCAACACACACCGAGGGTGGAAAACTTATGCGATGGCAGGGTGAGGGAAGGGTTTGGCCGGATGGCAGTAGCAAGGAAAAAGAGAAGTGCAACAAAGGGTGGAAAGAACAAACTGAAAATGCAAATGCTCCTTATACACATGGAGGCAGGAAGGCCACAATATGTACTTTGGGAACAGATTGACAAGAATAACCTAATAAGGGCACTTACAGCCCTTACAGCAGGCACAAGGAAGTGTAACTACTCCTTTGAAAATCACACAGCGGGAGTGAAATAGGAGAAATGAAAAGCTTATTGGTGGCTACAGTCAAGGATCAGGCTGCCGATGTGTGGGTAAAGGTGGTGTACCCAGGAGTAACACTGAGTAACGACGCTCACGATGGAGCATCGTTTAACAAGATCAGAGCAAAAGTATGGGGCGCGCTGCGTCGAACGTTCCCAGACACGCCAGATTTACAATCCATCCTGCAATGTACAATGGGTGATGATGAGGACGCTGCACAATTCATTCTCCATATCCAAGAGATGTGGAGAGCAGAAATGGTAATACTTGGGATCAGTGAATACCCTTTTTCTTTTTAATAGTAAAACAAGGCCTGCCCAAAGAAGTGCAAAAGGCGATTGTCAAAATTGTGGGAGTCCAGGTGAAGGAGTGGCCTGATATTCAAAGCATTATAGTGCATCATTGTAAGAGAATTTAAGAGCGCAAAAAAGAAATGCTTCAGAGGCAACAGGTAGAGGAAGCGAAACTGGTGCAGAATACATTAGCTAAAGTGGCTGTGGTGGCATTGGGACCAACAGCAACACAGATTGAGGAGGGAGGATATACCCCTGGCTATACAAATGCCAGAATAGCTGCAGAGTGGGCTGAAGGAGGACAAGGACTGGGTGGCAGAAAGCCACAATTATCTGTGCCACAGTGGCAAGGAGGTCAGCAGCGAGGATGAGGTGGGTTCAGAGGATCAAGGGGAGGGAGGTTCGGGGGAATGAGATGCAGAGGAGGAGGGATGGGGCAATGTTAGAACTGTGAGGAGTGGGGGCACTTCTTTAGGGAGTGCAGGAGTACACCAGGTATGGGTTATAGCTATAACCAGCAACACTTTGGCCTACCACTCCAAGGTGCCCTTCTGGACTGGTCAGAGAATGACCTCAATACCCTATGAAATACACCAAGCTTACACTAAGTTACCCCCACATCCCTAAAAGTCAGTGCAACATTACCAGCCCCACACCAACATGCAGTAGGCAGGGATCACGCACACCTTCAGTGGCATGCCCAATGGTACAGTAGACCATTTCAAGGCTTTACAGTGGTGGTGGGGAAATCATGTCTTGTTCCCAGGAACAGACACCTATCCTGACTAGGACAGCACACAGAGAGCACTTGTGTGTCCAGTCCTGTCATTGAACCTAAACCCAGAAGAGGAACCCTTGGTGGGGGTAGAGACAGGAAACAAACAATTCATCTTTATGGTAGATTAAGGAGCTAAGAAATCATGCATCAGTGACAGTGACTTCCCGCTATCTGGCAAAACTCTCGATAAGCCGGGATACTATGGGGCTGTTTTAATGGTTGCATGTACAAAGTATTTAGATGTAAATGTGGAAGGGAGGGTAGTACATTGTGGGACAAATTAACCCACTCAGCTGTGCTTTACTACATCACTTTTCTGCAGCGGTGCAAGAAACAGCAAAATGGCCGTGCTGACTCCTGTGGAGATCTCTAAACTGCATTGTTGCAACAACCAGAAAATGGCTGCACCACCCTGCCACACACATTTCAGGTGGGGTGGAACAGAGTACTCACTGCAGAAATGTGCCAGTGTGCTCTGCAACATTTAACATGGAGTGAAGTGAAAGAGGCATCATTACTTTGCTGAAAACCCAAAATGTCTCTTTAAAATGACACCTCTTTCAACCTTTAAAAGTGCTGCTTGGTGATAAACTCATCCAGTCCTCATGAACCACTGTGATTAAAAAGGCCCTGCAATGCCCAGGATAACCCACTGTATATCAGAGGAACCGGGCCTCATTTGAATGACAGCTCCTGTCAAAGGTATCTTTGAAAAATCAACCAGGGGCTTTATTTTCATTTTACACAGGAAAAGTGTCTATTTTCTTTGCAAAAGTATCTAACTCAGCTGTTCAGAGAAAGACTCTAAATAGAAGCCTGTGTAAATGTATCCATGCTGCAAAACAACTACAGCCCTCAAGAAAAGAACTACAGGTGCATAAAGTGTGTATTTTGCTGGAGATGAAAACAGAATTTAAAGAAAAAGTAAAATATTATTTTTTTGATTGAAGAGAGAAAATCGCCTATGTAAAAGTAAATTGTTGTGTGAAGGCCTGTTTACTTAGCAATGTAAAAGGATGTGTTGCTGGTAGAAGTACACCTATACAGTGTTTTGATTCCACAGGTTTAAGTCCAGATGTAAAACTCATAGGCTAAATTGGCAAGCTAAAAAAAAAAAAAGAAAATTTGTTCTGCCATTTGCTAGCCTTGAGAAAGGATGACACATCATAAACTTCTGGCACAGGAAAGCGCTAATTGCCAGCTTGAAAGACTTTGACTGTACCAGGACAAAGAAATTTCACAAGCTCATCAGACATTCATCTTTGCTCCAGGCTGGGACAATAGCAGGCTGAGACTCTCACAATAAACCTTCAATCTCATCCTGCTTCAAAGGAAGTGACAATTGGCAGCAGATGGGAAAAACGAAAAAGAAATCTAGTGACACTGGACTTCCTTTTGGTTTTAAAGACTATTTTGTAACTGAAATATAAAGACGTTTAACTTTGTTGCAAGAATTAGGAAAAAATATGAAACGTTTGTAGTTCTAAATCTTATTCTCTTTCAATGGACACTTGGTAGAACTCATTGCTGCATAAGGAACAGAAGTGATAACAAATGACAGATTACGGGTAAAGTATTGATGTTGCAAACATAACATTTTGTACATACATCCCTGGGGTTTCTTTCCCTGGTACCCACAAAATCCCAACCTGCAGAACAACCCTCCTTTCTTTCCCAACTTTCAAGAGCCCAGTGTCATGATTCCTGCCCCTCATGTCCCCAGCCCTCCAAGATGTCAGGCTGGAGCCAGGCCACGATCACCTACATGGTCCTCAAGGGCCTCTCCATCCCTCCAAAGACCTACTTGGAGTCAAACTTGGTGCTTGTGGCACCAGACTCACTCACTCCCATAGGATAACATTGGGGATTGAACTTGTAGTGCATTGATGGGGACAAGATGGATGGCCCCACATATTTCGGTTCCCAGAACTGCATGTGCGGTGTACTCTTTTGGGTGTGGTTCATCCCAGAGGCACCTGGGATACCCTGAGACTATTTAAGCCACACCCAGGCTGAGAAACATGCTTTGTGTTTTCTGCACCTGCAGCGTGACACTCACCGTGTTCGGATTGGTCTCCAGTAAGCCTGCATCTTTCTTCTGCGCTCAGCTCCTGCAAGAACAAGAACACTTTTAGGAACAGCCTTAACTTGCGGCGCTTCTGCCCATCAGTCATCGCTCTTTCTGTTCTGCGGGCATCTTCAGCGGTGTCATTCCCATCCCAGCACACCGCTTCCTAAGGAAAAGGGAAAAGAACAGAAAAAAGGCATTAGTAAGCATTCTGCAAATCTTCGCTTATTATTAAATACTGTACGAGCTTCAAACACTTACCTGAATCCCAGCAGCTCTGGGGGAACTCTGTCTCCGGAACTTCTTATCCATCTGCAAGAGGGAAAAGACACTCCAGATTAGCATGGAAACATCTAGAGGTGCCGCATACCGTGCTTACCCACCGCATTTGTTCTTCATAACCGGCATCCATGCTGAAAACATTGCGGCACCTAAAATACACAGAAAAATAACTCAGTTCAATGCAAATACGAAAGGGGTGTATCGCGCATCGCGCTCTCACTCACCTTCAGCGCTTCTCATCTCAGCAGCACGCCTGCCATAATCTAAGGAAGGAAAGGAACAAAGTTAGAAAGACTCATCATACTTACCTGTTGGACTCTTGCCAGTGAAGTAACTAGGCAGCAACGAGTCTGCATCAATCAACGTGCCCCTGCGCTGAAGGCAGGACGGAGAGCACACTATCCAAGAAAACAAGGTGAGCTGTAGATCAAAGAGAAGGGTTGGACCCCGGGGAAGAAGGGGTTGCACACAGAGACAATAGGGAGTTAAACTCTACCAATCCTGGGTTTCAGGCCTACTCTCCAGTCGAATAGCCTCCAGGGAAGGGTTTGAGGTGGTAAGAGGTCAGAACAGGCTGAGTGACGTCCCCATGGATACCAGGTGAGCGTTACACTCAGACAGCCCAATCCGGGAGAGGGGAGGCCAAGGTGGAGGGTTACCAAAATTCTCCAAACCCAGGGTACTATGGGAGAAGGGATAGTTACCCTTCCCTTGATCCACCTAGGTTTGACCAGAGACCCCCGTACCAGCCGGAACGGGTTTCCCAACTGGAGTGTCAGGTCCAGAACCTGTCCCAAGATCTGGGTCACATTTTGAGGGCTCAAAGAATCCTCAGATGAGCATGGCAGCTCAGAACCCCACCAACCAAGGGTCTGGTATTCCAGAACAATGACAGGGAGAGTACTGCAACAACTCACCGTTTCCAGAGGAGGAGGCACGGGGGAAGGGAGGTGTAAAGCCTTAGAGGAAGCTTTCTTCCCCACTCGTGGAAAGCCCATGGAAACACGGGAACCGGAACAAAAATCTCCTGCCCCCGAAAGTCTGCAACCCAGGGAACAGAGCGGTGTAGGAGAAATAAAGAACCCAAAAAGGCCCATTTTGTGGAGGAGGTTAGTGCCCTCCAATTTGAAGGCAAAGGATCCTTAGAGGATTCTGGGAAAAAGATATTCTCCTTCAGGGACGGGGGAACTCCTCCCAAAGAAAAATGGGTCCCAAGAGAATCTTATGAAGACTGGGGGCATGTGGGGACTGAGTCAGTATCGCCCATTATTGAATCCCAGAATGATAATCAAGAAAACCACACTGTCCAAACCTATTCTGGTGACTGCCTCCAAAAAGGGGTGGGGCGGCCCAGAATCAGAAAAGGGGAGCCCAAAACTCCCCAAATATCCAACTGTCACATTTTTCTTGCAGATCCCCAAACTGCCACACAGAATCATGTCCAAACTACCCCTGTGTCAGAGTCAAGAATCAGGAAATTGACTAACCAACTTGCCCAAAATGCACATTATCTTTGCACCTTGAGGAGAAGGAGGGAAGATGTTAAGCTCCGGTCCAAGTACAAGGGCAGTGTGCAGTGTCAGCACTGGTGGACACTGGATCCAAAGTCTTCTTTCAAAGAGAACCTTTAATCAGCTGAATTCAGGAAGGGGGGAGAGATAGCATATCCCTCTCACCCCCCTTACTGGACAACTTCACAACTTCGATTGGAATGAAATTCCTGTTGAAGGAACTGCGGATCTGGAAATTAAAATTTGGCGACACAAGGTGAGACACCCGGTCATAGTCGTGACTCCGGAGGGCACGTCCTGTCTACTGGGGAATGTTTATTTGTGGAATGAGGAATATTGCAGGGGGAAATTCTAACTTGAGTGCTATCTTTCCAAAAATTCAAAGTGTTCCTATGTCTCTGGTGTTTTCTATTTTGTGTTGCTAAAGGGTGAATTTAAGTGCATTACATACCTTCTTATGTGTTATTGTCACCACATTGGTGATTGCTGCCCCATATATTAAAAAATATATGTTTGATTTGAATTTTAAATAAATAAATAAATTTTACCTTTACCAATCGGCCTATTTCCTGGTCCGTCATGACCCTGGGTATTTGAAAAGGGGGGTGAAATTTGTAGTAGAATGCACAACATGCCAGACATACAATTCAGGAATGACATTGGGAACACTGCGTGGCACTCTGCCACGACCAGTAGGACCATTTAGAGAACTACACATAGATTGCGCCGACATGGGAGAGCAACGTAATGGAGCAAGGTATTTAATTGTGGTGGTATGCCCCCTTTCCAGGTGGGTGGAAGCGGGCCCATGTCCCCACCCAGACACGAAGTGTGCGGCTAAGTTCCTGGTGCGAGAGGTGTTTTCTCGATGGGGAATATGTGATGTGATAAGATCAGACAACGGCACACGCTTTGTGAATTACCTTTTCAAGGAAGTGTCATCACTCTTGGGGGTGAAACACAAACTGTGTTCCATTTATCATCCAATGGCGAATGGGTTGGTGGAAAAGATCAACGGATTACTCAAGAGTAAACTATCAAAATTGTGTACTACACTGAAGAAAAACTGGGTGTATTGCTTACCCGTAGCACTGTTTCACCTCAGAACTCAACCATGTAAGGATCATAATCTGAGCCCCCATGAAATTGTCACTGGGAGGCGAATACATACACCACTCTCCCCGATTAGGAGAGCATCAGATGCACACACGGCTCCCACAGTGCTGGGGGAGGAATTTAAGGAATACCTGACCCAGTTAACGCGCGCAGTACGCAGCATAGCGCGACAGATAGCACCACCTTTTACTGAAAATGTGGCAACTGATATTATCACACCAGCCACAAACAGCCCAAGTGGGCCGCTAATGCCAGGAGCACAAGTGTATGTCCGGAGTTTTGTGAGAAGATGAAATTCACCCAGGTTTCATGGCCCTTACAAGGTTACATATAGTACACCCACTGCAGTGAAAGTTAAGGGATTGAAATATTGGGTGCACTTATCAGATGTGAGGAGGGCACGCAATAGTACAATCCCCCAGGGTGACCAGGAATGTGCTAGTAGCACTACAAATGAGATTGAGAAATAATGGCAAAATTGTTTGATAAAAAGGAATATGCAAAAGACAACAGTTATAATATAATGACTCATGATCTCTCTCTCTCTCTTCCTTCCTTCCCTTCTTTCTCCCCCTCATTTTTACCATCTCTTTCTTTCTTCTCTTTCTTTCCTATTTCTCTCTCTCTGTCTCTCTGTCTCTGTCTCTGTCTCTCTCGTTTTCTCTCTCTCTCTCTCTCTCTTTCTCTCTCTCTCTCTCTCTCTCTCTCTCTGTCTCTCTCTCTCTCTCTCTCTCTTCCACGAAGGACTTAATAAAAATAGATGTGTAACAAAACAAGCAAAAGCGAATGTCGATCAAGTATGAAATTGAAATGTAAATACATATATATATACTGTGGTGACTTAACACATTTGTATCACCCCTCCAGGTGACAAATGGCCCAACGAACCACAATCGCAATTAATGCTAGATAGCAATAGGGATGCCATTAGGGCTAATAGATTTAGCAATGTTGAATGCATTTTAAAATGTGCAGCAGTATTGTTTTCAGTAATGTTGTCTTTTATGGTCTGGTACTACACACTTCTATCTTTGGTTAATGACATGCACAAGGGGGGGAGTGGGGCTAATTTGATACGAGAAGTCTCGAACTTGATATGGACTGGGGTAAAGACAATGTGAAAAGAAACATATGACATTGATGCTAATTGTGCAAATTTAATGCAACCTCCAGAACACGCCACCACAGGCCCAACAAGTGTCTCCTTGTTACTTCCAAATATAAATATGAGTAATGATTATGAGCTTAATGAATATGATGGCGATTATTATTGGCCAAATGATGTAGCTAACACAAGTATGCATGCACAGACAACCATACACCCTACCTCACATTACGCTGCTGCCACTGATGAGAATGCACATGCCATATTGAACAACAATGACACAGCTTAAGGCTGGAATATTTCGGATATATTACAAAAAAGTGAGTAACAATAATGAGGGAGGGAGAAGAAGAAAAAGGGGGGCGGAAGGGAAAAGATACAACATTTATCTTGACCTGGGGTTAAATGAAATAGAAGACCCCCGCCACCCTGATCAATCAAATAAATGGTATTCAGACATGAGGGCCACGGCGAAGCAAGCAACAAATGAAAGCTGCTTCGTCTGTTCACTCATCCCGCATGCATCAGGAACACCGAAAATGTTAGTACACCAGGAAGTACCCTTGTCGGAGGCCCGATGTTTAATTCATTTGGTTTTGTGCAGGATAAAAAGCACCTTCCAAGCGCACACCGTCACAATGGAAAAACTGGAAAATGAGAGAACATGCACAAGCAAGCGCCAAGGAGTAATTTGCCTTAAGGAACCATTTCTTGTTATCAAGGGGACGAGGTATGCAGAAAATAAATGGCACGAGGAAACTATCGAATGCAAAGCAGAAGCACTCCGAGGGCTATCCAACAACACCTTCCAATGGATAAAAGAAGTATGTGCCCCCATCTGGTCGCAACATTACACAAAGCTAACGTGGGTCACAGCGCTGGAAAAACCTATCAAAATACAGAAAGAGGAACCACATGAACTGTGTTTCCATGGGGAAGGAAGAGTGAACATGGGGGAAACAAAGAAATGCAACAAGACAGTAATCATACCTGACATGAAGAAAGGCACCGCTGCACAAATGGACATGTACTGGATTTGCGGTAAACAAGCCTATCTACACCTCCCAACAGCATGTACTTGTGCCTTACCAGCCTCCATACAGCCCTGATGGTAATACCAGAAAGCCATATCCAAGGAACGACGGGAGAATCGGCTGGCATATCGGCAGCAGGGCAATCGGCTGAACCATCGACAGTGCCTGAAATAATGATAACAGATGCTCCAGGTTACGAACTTTTGTCAGAATATGAACTGAAGAAAAAACTATCACGAAGTAAAAGATCCTCCAACTATATCTCATCAGAATCATCGAAACTCAATGCTGAGATCCCGCAGAAATACAAGCTCTTTTCATCAGCAGAGACATTTTTCGCCTCACTCCTTGTCCCGGGACTCCAAGCATGAACAAACGCCAAATGGTTGCAGATAGTGCACTGGGAGCTCATCCAACTGGCTAACGACACTGAAGAAGGGTTCAACATTATAAAAATAGAGCTCTGTGCACTGCGCCTAATGACAATGCAAAACAGATATGTCCTAGATCTACTCACGGCAATGGACGGCGGTGTATGCTGAAAAATTGGGGGGGCATGTTGCACGTTCATGCCAACTGAAGATGCTGATAACGGGACACTCTCACATGTGATAACAGCAGTACACAATTTAGGAGAGAGGATGAGAACAGAAGGAAGCGCAGAGGAATGCATATGGTTCGACAATGTGTTCGGCTGGATACCATCATGGGTAAGCGTGGCAATGAAAATACACATCCCCATCATCGTCTTTGTGCTCCTATTCTTCTGTGTGTGCCAACTAGGACTCCGGTGCTGTGAAAAGAGCATGCCTACTTCGGCTATGATGATGGTAACAATGTGTCGACTGACAACGGTAGCTACCATGATAGATGCACAAATACAAACTGGGGAATACACCACACACGCAATACAGGATGACAGCCATTTACAGGCAATATGGGGACAGGGTTGATAATTTGCATCATACAACGATAAAGGAACCAAGTGAGTTGCAATGGTACAGAGATGTATGGGTGGACTTAGATGGAGATGGTGGGATCTACTTGATGTGTACACCAGACAAATACACAAGAAGAGGGAATAGCTTGAGAAGCATATGCAGGGCATGGATGCCAATAAAGGGTACCCCAGCGTGGGATGAAGCAGTTGCGGAAGCTGAGTACTACCGAAGCGAGAACGAAAAGAATAAAAAATAAATATTCGTTACTTTAGATGAAACGAAAGGGGGGAATGTGTGGGAGCAAGGGGCCAGCAGGCCCCTCTCATCATTCACTTCTCAGTACAAGACTCGGACCAAGTGCCTCCAGTAGTGGGTTCGCCCCTTGCCCTTATGCAATGTTAACTTTGTTTTACATTTGCGTAGATGGGACCACTGAGCAGGACACAGGGCATCCATGTTTGTATTTGTATTTGTATTTATTGTATTTGTATAGCGCAAACCAGGCCCTTAAGCTACTGGACGCATATCTTGAGGCAGTGGTTACATAACACAACAGTTTACATTACATATAACACAGCAGTTTACATTACATAGAGACATATAAATAGAACATAAGGCTTGAGCAATAGAGTAAGATCACATTGCGGATTCGAGAACAGCTAACTAAGTAGACATGCTTATCAATTAGTCTTCAGAGGAGACTAGCCAGAGTTTGGCTTTGTGTTTGAATGAGTTCAGAGTGGGCAAGTTTCTGATAGAGACAGGCACAGAGTTCCACAATTTGGCTGCCAGAACTGGGAAGCTGGCCCCACCGGCTGTTTGGAGCTTGAATCTAGGGATCAGTAGGCTCTGCCTAGTGGCAGACCTTAGTGAGCGAGGTGGGATATACTGGGTAAACCAGGAGGATAAGTAGCTAGGGGCTTCGTTATTCATGCATTTGTAGGTCAAGGCTAGAGATTTTAGAGAGATCCTTTGGCAAACTGACAGCCAGTGAAGGTTGTACCCCCTTTCGACTCCATCTTGGTGACCAGGCCTCACTGTGTTAGTACGAAACGCTTCTCTCCCTTTCCTCGAAGCACCCAGGCGCAGGGCACATGACCCCCACCCTCGTTCCCACTCTGACTGGAAAACTCTGCGGCTCCATTCTCACGCTGAATCTAATAAATGTAACATATCACTCTTCCTCTGAGATCACTGTCCTGAATGTGAACCGGCATGAACTAAGCCCACAGCTCCTTCATCTCCATAAATGTGTCCTGCCCCCACACCCTCGCCAGTGGAAACTTACTGCCATTTTGACCCTGTGTCCCTGCAAGGTATTCCTTTAATGTACCAGACCACTGACCACGCCGTGATGCCTGCCCAGCAGACCCCCAACTAACATTAGACCCCTGCTGCAGTATATCGTGCCCAGTACTAACAAAGCCACATACCTGAGATTCTTGTAAGCATAAACCTACACTCTGGTGAATTTATATTATAGTAGTGAAGGTGCCTAACCTATGACTTATATAATCCAAAGGTTAAAGATGATATACATACCTGTGTGACTTTTATAGAGATATGACAAATTACTGAGAGTCTTTGAATCACTGTTATTTAATGAATGCATATTAGAGAATGTATTATGTTAGCTTAGATAGTGACCACACTGCTTCACAGAGACCTGACCTTCACCCATCCGAAGCACAGATGCCTGACGTCCATCCTCCCGCCAACCGAGCAACCAACCAAGAGGACGAGATGATGCCCACACCTAACACACCACCCTGGCTGACCAATCCGGGTCCAACAAAGTATCATATGTTAAACGCATCATTGTACCTATATAAATGTACTGTAACATTATTTTTGCAGAGCCCTCTCAGAGATCTAGATAAACTTTTCCTTGAACTCTCGCAGTCAGCTCTCTTTTGCCTTATTCCC